>NC_059427.1:161334304-161634304 GCF_021028975.2 Sphaerodactylus townsendi
CAGGATCCATTTTCAAGCCCTCGGGCGAGATCCGGTAACCCAAATAGTCAATGGAGGAAGGAATTCCATAGAAAAGTGCAGGTGTGACCTCGGTGCATTAACAAAAAGTGCAGGTGTGACCTCGGTGCCAGCCAGCCAATGCCAAGTGAGGCAGGAGCCAGGCCTGACACCAGTGGTGGCATCACCTGCTTCGAGTGGTCAAGGCTTGGGAGACACATGTGGGCAGCTGCTGTTCTTTCACAAATCCTTGTCCTATCCTTGGCTTTACGAGTGTCACCTGTGGGATCGCAAGGGAAGTAAGACTCAGGGTCAGGCAGCCTGGTTAGGAAAAGCATTGCCCGAGCATGAACCTTTCTGGGTGCATTCCTACTTGGGGTGGACACCACCCAGCAAGAGTTCTGCTTTGGGGGTTAGCCTCACTGGGTGCTCGATGTTCATTTGTCTGTCTGCTCTGTGTGGAGACAGGCGTCCCGAAGCCCAAAAGGTACAACTTTGCCCTTTTGTTTGTGTAAACTGGTGGTAGGAATCAAGCAGCGGGTCAGTGTTCAGTTACCTCTGTAAGCAGTATGAATGGCTGAATGGCATTAGTCTAGCATTCCGGACCTCACTCAGCAGCAGTGGCATAGCTACCAAAGGGAGGGGTGGGGACAGGTGCCCCGGGCGGATGCCTTTGGAGTCATGTGGGAGGCGGCAAATGGCCCTCACACCCCTCCTCCTTCCCCTCTTATCCTGCCAGGCTCGGCGGAGGCCGCTGGCGGGCACCCATGCCCAGCCCCGCCCCACCTTACCGGCTAAGGTAATTGGGGAATGGGGGGTGGCATTGGAGCCAGGGGGGGGGGCGGAAAACTTGAAGTCTGCCTGAAAGAGTGAATAACACCCCTTGGTTTTCACGTGCTAATATGCAGTTTGCCATAAGATGCTAGTTCACCTAGAACTGAGTACACTGCAGGGCAGCCTGTTGCAGAGTCAGCCTATGTTCTGGAGTCACATTAACTGGACATTAATGCTATGTGTGCATGAACATGGCTGATCATCAGACTTATGCACGCACATTGTTTCTCCCTCCCTTCTCATGTGGAGCACATAGTTGGAACATCACTCCTGATTCCTTCATCATACAACTGCAAGTATCCAGCTTAGTTGTGGGGTCAGGGGGACAGCTCCAACTTAAGCTGGGTGCATGCATTTTCAGGTAGAAGAAGAGTAGAGTTGTGGATTTATCTCCCCCCTTTCAGCAGTGGCGTAGGAGGTTAAGAGCTCGTGTATCTAATCTGGAGGAACCAGGTTTGATTCCCAGCTCTGCCGCCTGAGCTGTGGAGGCTTATCTGGGGAATTCAGATTAGCCTGTGCACTCCCACACACGCCAACTGGGTGACCTTGGGCTAGTCACAGCTTCTCGGAGCTCTCTCAGCCCCACCTACCTCACAGGGTGTTTGTTGTGAGGGGGGAAGGGCAAGGAGATTGTAAGCCCCTTTGAGTCTCCTGCAGGAGAGAAAGGGGGGATATAAATCCAAACTCTTCTTCTTCTTCTTTCTCTCCTGTGGCTCAAAGGGGCCTTCAATCTCCTTTCCCTTCCCGCCCCCATAACAAACACCCTGCAAGGTGGGTGGGGCTGAGAGAGCTGTGACTTGCCCAAGGTCACCCAGCTGGCGTGTGTTGGAGTGTACAGGCTAATCTAGTCCCCCAAATTAGCCTCCACAGCTCAAGTGGCGGAGCGGGGAATCAAATCCAGTTCTCCAGATTAGAGTGCACCTGCTCTTAACCACGACGCCGTGGCTCTCATGCTAAACACGCTTGTGCCTATTCAGGTTTCATATCGCCTTGCAGGAAGGATGTTGAACGCATGACAGCATGGAATGAGCAGAGAGGAAAGACAGAGGAAAGAAGTTCCTCTGTGTTCATCTGTGGGGTGTTAGCGTATCTTCTCTTGAGTATGCTGAAAAACCAGGGGATTGGTCCCAGGGTAGCATTGCCACAGGTGATGCTCTGCACATTGCAGAAGGGCAAATTTTCAGGCTTCCACTTGCCTCCTTTCTGGGAATGGGAATCTCAGGAATTAAGTGTTGGGAATGCTTTTGGGTGTGTCTGTGCTCTTGTTTCAGCTCTTCGTGGTTTTGGAGGGTATTGAGGGTAGCAGACAGAAGTGTCAGCCGCCTCAGGTGCTTCTTCTTTCTCTGCCCAGGTTCAAGACCTTGTCTTCAATCTGCACATGATCCTGACAGACACCGTGAAGATGAAGGAACATCAGGAAGACCCTGAGATGCTGATTGACCTGATGTACAGGTAAGGCGCAAGAAGAATGTCCAGCGGGAAAGACAAGGGGAAATCGTCAAGGCCTAGATAGGTCGCCTTTTCACCTCAGTTCTTTGCAGGATGGCTGAGTCAAGATTAGAGAGCCAGGAGATGCCACTTGGTGGGAGGTGCCAGAGCTGATATTCCAGATCAGTCATGGACGTCCGGTATTTTTAGTGTTTTTGGGAGGGTTGGCCTGCAGTGGACGCGGTTTTTAGGGTAGCCGCACCAAAATTTGAAGGATTTTATGGGAGACTCTCCTGATGATATCGCCCAGGTTTGGTGAGGTTTGGTTCAGGGAGTCCAAAGTTATGGACTCCCAAAGGGAGTGCCCCCATCCTTCATTGTTTCCAATGGGAGCTAATAGGAGATGGGGCTACACCTTTGAGGGTCCCTAACTTTGGACCCTCTAAACAAAACTTCACCAAACCTGGGTGGTATTATCAGTAGGGTCTCACGAAGATACTCTGAAATTTTGGTCCTGCTATCTTAACAATTGCATCCCTGACTGCAGGCACCCCCTAAATTTCCCCAGATTCTCCTTTTAAATCCACCCCTTTCCTGCCAATGCTTGTTTTCTTTCTTTCTTTTATTCTCTCATGATGATTTAGAAATGACCTGATAGTAAAAAAATCATTGTTTGGTCGTGGTGGGGGAGGGTGGTCACCCATGGGGAGGGGCATCAAACTCTGATTTTGCCCAGGGCTCCAGTTTGCCTAGGTACGCCACTGGCCCAGAGCATATGTCCTACCTGCCATACCTTAGAGACTCCACTGAATGTGATTGCAGTACTTACTAGCACTTAGGCCATCATTCCCAGTTTGTGCGAAAACATTTAAATCTCACAGTTGGAAGAGACTGCAAAGGCCATCAAGTCCAACCCCCTGCCATGCAGAAATACACAATCACAGCACAATCAAGTACACACTCTCATACTAGGTCTAAGCCCCGTGAAGGACCAAGTTCAAGCATGTTATCCATCTGGTCTTTAAAGACTACAGGGACTGGAACTGATTCCCCCAGATAGACACAGTCACCCAGGGATCCGTGGGGGGGTGGGCGGGGGGAGCTGGTTCTGACCATTTCTTGTCTCCCAGGATAGCCAAGGGCTACCAGACATCCCCGGACCTCAGACTGACATGGCTGAAGAACATGGCAGCAAAGCATGCTGAACACGGGAACCATGCCGAGGCGGCTCAGTGCCTGGTGCACTCTGCTGCCCTGGTTGCTGAATACCTGAGCATGCTGGAGGATTGCCCTTACCTGCCAGTAGGGTGTGTCACTTTCCAGGTGAGCAGTGGGTAAGGGCAGGGCATCTCTGGGAAAAGGGTGTTCTGTTTTTCTCCAGTGTTGCATTAAAGAATCGTTCCACTCTTTCCCAGGTCTTTCTTCATTCAGTGCTTAATGTGCTCCTTCTTCCTCCCCCCTCCCTTTTCTGCATTCTTGCCCGAGAGCAGACAGGCCTTAGCAATGGATAGAACTGGCCTTAGCAATGGATAGAGACCGCATCACCCCGTATGTCCCTGTACGGCCTCTTCGATGAGTTGAGGCCAATCTACTGGTGGTTCCTGGCCCCTTGATGATGCAGCTGGCCTCCACGCGGGCCAGGACCTTTACGGCTCTGGCCCCGGCCTGGTGGAACGCTCTCCCTCCAGCTGTCCGGGCCCTGCGGGGCCTTGGTGAGTTCTGCAGGGCCTGTAAGACGGAGCTGTTCCTCCGGGCCTTTGGAGGGACCGGCCGCTGATGGTCCCCCCCTTTAGGCCCCTTACATCTGGGCCGTTTGTCACCTAATGGGACTCGCCATTCCTCCCTCTTGGGGAGAGGACTTTGAAAATGGAGCTGTTGGACGCCATTTATATTTATACTTGTATTTATTACATTTAGTATACTTAGCTTTTACTGTTTCTATCACTGCTTTTAAAGGTTTTTAGCTACCTTATGATTGTATCTTGTTTATATGTTGTGCACCGCCCAGAGCCCCCCAGGGATAGGGCGGTATAAAAGTCTAAAGAATGAATGAATGAATGAATGAATGAATGAATGAATGAATGAATGAATGAATGAATGAATGAATAAACAAACAAACAAACTCCCAGCTCCCAACTTGCTGCCTCCTTTCTCCAGAAGGGAAAGAGACATTTCCTACCCCAGCGAGACCTCTTTGTTTTGGCAAGGGTCCTAAATAACCTTTTTGTTCTCGGGGAGGGAAGGGCGAGAAGGAACGTGACTCCTGCTGCTGTAATAATTGTTGTCCCTTTGAAGGATGTCTCTTCCAATGTGTTGGAGGAGTCTGCTGTCTCCGACGACGTCCTGTCCCCTGACGAAGAGGGCATCTGCTCTGGAAAGTACTTCACCGAGCAGGGGCTGGTGGGGCTGCTTGAGCAGGCAGCTTCCTCGTTTACGATGGTGAGCAATTTCAGTGAGGAGTCATTGGGCCTTGCTGGGGAAGAGTCACGCTTCGCCTGGGCGTTCCCTGATTGGGGGCCCTGGCAGAGACAAGATTCAGCATCCCGGGACTGTCTTTTCTGAAAGAACACTGGGAATAGCTTGGAATTAGGACTTGTAGTGTGAACAGTCAGGGGGATGCCTGGAACCAAGTCAGAGGTGTATCTAGGGAAAATGGAGCCTGGGGCAAAATCTGAGTTTTGCATGCACGCACACATACCAGGCTCCATTTTTCCTAGATATGGGGAGGGGAGAGAGAGGTCAAGCCATCTGCCGATCTCACAGAGGAGTGCCAGGCTGGTGAGGCACCCAGGTCTACTGCCTGGCACTGGTGAGGAACCCAGGTCTAATGCCCAGAGCCAGTGAGTGCGGCCCAGTGCCCCCCCCCACATGATTAGATGGTGTATGCCTGGGGACATGTCATACTCCATGTCCCTATGGGAGGTACACCCCTGAGCCAAGTCACAGTCTGCGTTTGTTGCCCATCAAGTGCACCATTGCTCAGCCAGGTCTTTCTTCAAGAAGAAGAAAAGTTTGGATTTATATCCCCACTTTCTCTCCTGTAGGAGACTCAAAGGGGCTTACAATCTCCTTGCCCTTCCCCCCTCACAACAAACACCCTGTGAGGTAGGTGGGGCTGAGAGAGCTCCGAGAAGCTGTGACTAGCCCAAGGTCACCCAGCTGGCGTGTGTGGGAGTGTACAGGCTAATCTGAATTCCCCAGATAAGCCTCCACAGCTCAGGCGGCAGAGCTAGGAATCAAACCCGGTTCCTCCAGATTAGATACACTGCTGCTCAAGGAAGAGACTCTTTGGGTTAAGGAGGCTTCCTTTTGCTATTTTCAACATACAGCCAAAGAGCCGCTTGCCTGGTTGCCTGCTGTTACCTTACAGGCATTTCAGCTCCCCTGATTTTTAAGCATCTGTTTACTGCATGCAGGATTACATCCCTCTTTTGTCAAACTTCTAAATGGGTGTAACTGCATAATGCTTGGGGAGTCCACTGCAAAGCTGCAGTCTGGGAAGCAGCGCAATCCACAAGCAACAAAGGACCTGCGATGGCAGTACCTCTCTAGTGTGGGAAAACATATATGAGAGTCTCCCCCTCCAGTTTCTCCATTTCCCCCTTGGACTCATCCCTCTAAGGAGGGTTCTGTCTGGCCTTCTAAAGTTGCTGACTCTAGGTCAGTGGTGGCGAACCTACAGCATGGGTGCCAGAGGTGGCACTCAGAGCCCTCTCTGTGGGCACGCGCAAATAGAGTCCCCCCCCCCCCCACACATCTTGGCTGGCCTGGGCCGCTGGGCTCGATTATTAGCATTAAACCTAAGACCTAGTTTTGGGGAAGCAGTGTAGGTAACCCTGTTAAACACTGTTAAACCCCACTGATTTTCATGCAAAGAACTAAAGCGCGATCCTTTACCTGGGAGTAAGCTCGGTTGCTAGCAATGGGGTTTGCTTCTGAGTAAACCCTCCTAGGGTCATGATTCACCCGTTGGAAGAGTTGCACGGTTGCTTCAAAGCAAAGCCACCAACTACCACTAAGCTTACTCCTGAGTAATGCACGCCTCGGAGCCAACCATTTTTTCTAAACTAAAACCTCAGTATTCAAGTTAAATTGCCATGTTGGCACTTTGCGATAAATAAGTGGGTTTTGGGTTGCAATGTGGGCACTCAGTCTCGAAAAGGTTCGCCATCGCTGCTCTAGGGAGACTGCTAGTCTGAGAATTATCTGATTGGACATGTGCTAAGTTGCTCATGGACTGACTGGTTCTTCAGGGTGGGCTCTACGAGGCTGTCAACGAGGTCTACAAAATCCTCATTCCCATCCACGAAGCCAATCGTGACTTTAAGAAGCTGGCCGTCCTGCACGGCAGATTGCAAGATGCCTTCAGCAAGATCACCAACCAGGTAAGGACTTCTGTCCCGGCGCCTCGCCCAGAGTAGAGGGCAGAGGCGTACTGAGCAAAAATGGTGCCCAGGGCATGACTTGCTCCCCACGCCCTCCACGCCTGGCTCCCCATGCACCCCCTGCCCGGCTCCCCGCACCCCACTTACGGCAGCCAGCAGGGGAAGGCAGGGGTCAACAGTGGGAGACTCAGGAAGGCACTGCGACGGCAGGCTGACTCCTGCCCTCCCCGGCCTGGGGAGGGCAGAACCCGGCCTGCTGTCACAGCGCCTGCCTGAACCATCTGCCTGAGCCATCCACTGCCAAGCCCTGCCCTTCCTGACCTTCCGGGGGGGGGGGCAGGAGCCGTCCTGGAGGGAGGCCGGGGAGGGCAGCACTCAGTGGCAGGTGGTTCAGGCGGGGGGCTCAGGTGGGCTCGGTGGCAGCAGGCAGCTTGGCCGGTAAGTGGTGCCCCAGCATGGAGGGAGCCGCTGGGATTCGGCCGGGTCACCACGCCACAGGAGAGGCTGGGCACAAAAACCCGGCCAGTGGCCAGCGCTCTTCCCACATGACCAAATGGTGTGCACCTGGGGACATGGGATACCCCATGTCCCGATGGGCGGTACACCCCTGCTAGGGTGGGGGAAGTGGGACGATAAACAGGTCAAGGTGCCACCATAAACCCTGGATGGCAACCCAATTTTCATGGTTCATTTGACAAGTTTTTCAGAAGAAAATGGCCACTAACCTGGATAGCTTTAAAAGGGGCTTGGACAGATTTATGGAGGACAAGTCGATTTATGGCTACCAATCTTGATCCTCTTTGATCTGAGATTGCAAATGCCTTAACAGACCAGGTGCTGGGGAGCAGCAGCCGCAGAAGGCCATTGCGTTCACATCCTGCATGTGAGCTCCCAAAGGCACCTGGTGGGCCACCGCGAGTAGCAGAGAGCTGGACTAGATGGACTCTGGTCTGATCCAGCTGGCTTGTTCTTATGTTCTTATGTTCTTAAGAAGTCAATGAGAAGTTCCTCTGATAAACCAGAGGCTGATAAAATTAGACAGGGAACCAGATGAAACTGTCTTAATGGCAAAAACTCTAAACTGAAAACTAGAATCTCTCCCAGAGAAACTCATCAATGATGCCCCGGGCCTCTGAATTACTACTTGGCTGACAGCTATGTTGAACACGTAGCTGGGCCATTTGCTTGAACCCATAGAATGGCCGTATGGAAATGTTGAATTGGGCCCGTGTTGTTGGCATGGATCTCCTTTTCCAGCCTTGCTTACAGCTCTGGCAGGTTGTCACGAGCGGGTTGTGGTTGGCCACAAGTGTAGGGAAGGTGCAATAACTAGATTCTGTTTTGCCAGAAGTTGGATTAGGAGGGGCTCTTGAAATTGCCTTCTGTGGCAGTCTGCAAAAAATATCTGCTGAGCCCTCCACCACTCCCACCTAGTCTGTCCAGCACAATCCAAGAGGAAAACGAGGTGGCAAATGTTCAGCAAACAGCAGCTGGGAATTCAGACTTCTAGGATCTGCCAAGTGGGCTTGACAGGAACGTTGAAATTGTGGCTCCTGTCTGTACTTGTGCTGCTAGAACTGAACAGAGAATCCTCTTCGGTTCTGGGACCCGTTTCACTGCTGTGTCGGCACTGGAAGACTCACATAAGAAAAGGGGGTGCAACAGTAAATATTAATAATAATAGAACTACCACTACTGTTGCTATAACTAATATTTCAGATACGTATATCTATATACATGAGTTTATATCATTGTTCATATTTTTTTATATTTCATTAGTTATAAATACAATCATTTCTTGTTGACGACATCCAACAGGTAAGTTCAACTTATTTTTAACAATTATAACAAATAGATTCAGGGTCATCCATATTAATTCATACTCTCTTCAGATTGAGAGAAAAGTACCCATATGAAGCCAATATAAATTATATCTACAACCTATGAGGCTGATGAAGCCATCGAAAAACGTGGATTAGGCGCAATGCGTTTTCCTCCTTGTGTTTAAAAGAAAACAATTTTGGACTTATCATTGAATACGTACAGAATACGTACAGAATACTTACCTGAGTGGATTCATATAAAATGTTGATGAACCAAGATGGACTGAATATATTTATGTATATACATGTTTTTGCATTGATTGAATACTTACCTTAAGGATGTTGAACTGATGGGAGAGTATGAACTAAATACTTACCTGAATTAATACGGATGACCCTGAATCTATTTGTTATAATTGTTAAAAAATAAGTTGAACTTACCTGTTGGATGTAGTCGACAAGAAATGATTGTATTTATAACTAATGAAATATAAAAAATATGAACAATGATATAAACTCATGTATATAGATATACGGCACTGGAAGACTGCCAAGGCTATTACTGAGGCTAGCTAGCTACAGGTGGAATTGTTTCCAGTGGATCTTCTCCTCACACACCCCAAGCCCTGCCAGCTTGGCTACAGTTGTGGAGAGGCGGGGTCTCAAACTGGGTGTCAATGACCAAGAAAATATAGCCGGCCCAGTAAGCCTTTCCTCAGTACTGTTTGGTCAGCCTGTTTCTTCAAGAACCTCAGAGGTGGGGAAGGGGCAGTGGCATAGCTACCATGGGACAGGGTGGGGACAGGCGCCCCAGGTGGATGCCTTTGGGGTCACGTGGGGGGGAGAAACCTCCCCCCATCCCTCCTCCTCCTCCTCTTGCTCCACCCTGCCTGGCTCAGCAGAGGCTGCTGCGCGTGCCCCTACCTGGACCTGCCCCGCCCCACTGCCGGCTAAAGTAAGTGGGGGGCGGGGGCGGTGCGGGGGCCCAGGGGGGAAGAAAACTCGTAGTCTGCCCAGGGCTTCATTTTCCCTAGCTACGCCCCTGGGAAGGGGAATTGCCTCCTACTCAGAAAAAGGTGTGATGTTGTGTCCCAATCAGGCTGCAGCTTAAGTCAAGAAGATGCTGTGTTGCGACAACAATTAATCTTCTCTCTTTTCTCTGTCCCCCTGCCCTGGTTCTGCCAATCAGGCCTCTGGCTGGGAGGTAGGAACAGCATGTCTTGCATTTTTCCCCCTTCAACCGTTGTGTGCATGTTGCCTGAATCCCTCATAGGTTCTGTGTGTATTGTGATGACCCCCCCCCCCGCCCCCTGTGGAATCCTTGCTGTAGGCTTAAGATAGCGATTCCACGCCGTTGGAAAATCGCATCAGACAGCCTGTGATTTTGAGTTCCCCGTCTGTGCCATTCATTAGGCCCCAGGAAGGGAAAGAGACAGAAGGGGAGAGTCCTTGGTGTGTGGAACTGCTGTGAACAGAGCTGCCCACTTGACAGCGAGCCCACTGCACAGGGCCCACACTTCCTGGGCAGAAGTGCAGGCCCTGTGCAGTGGGCTCGCTGTCTTAGAATCGTAGAATCCTAGAGTTGGAAGAGACCCCAAGGGGCCATCCAGTCCAACCCCCTGCAATGCAGGAACACATAATCAAAGCACTCCCGACAGATCAGAGGTGGGATCCAGCAGGTTCTCACAGGTTCCCGAAAGTAGGTTACTAATTATTTGTGTGTGCCGAGAGGAGGTTACCAATTGGTGATTTTTCCACGTGATTTTTGCCTTAGTTACGCCCCTCCTCTCAGCAGTAGCACGCAGAACTTGAAGCAGTCTAGCAGGAGGTGCACCGGCATGCGTGGCAGCCTGCGCCTGCGTGCATTCGTTTCCTGCCCAAGGACCGGCGCAGCGGCTGCATCCTTGCCACAGCCCCGCCCAGGAATGCCCCGCCCAGGAATGCCTGGCCACACCCCCGTCGTGCCCCGCCCAGCCCCATTGGCGCTACGCCACAGTTTGAATCCCACCACCATGGGAACCTGCTACTAAAATTTTTGGATCCCACCACTGCGACAGATGGACATCCAGCCTCTTTTAAAAAACTTCCCAGCCATGCGACAACATCATGCTCCCCGTTACACTTAGGTATCATTCCCAACATGGATAAGACAGCCAATTATCTATCACAAATCTCAGAGCCCAAACAATGCTGGATTCTGACTAGAGCCAGATGCAATGTCTTCTCCCCTGCCCTTTTACAAGGTCTGATTGAGAAGCTCCCCCTATCGGACAGAGTATGCCCACATTGTCCTACTGCTGTGGAAACACTGGAGCATATTGTATGTTACTGTACCAAAATATAATTCACAGAGGGAAGCTCTATTATCATCAATCATGGGTAAAGCGTCTCCCAAAGTCTGCATGGTAAAACTATTTAATAGTAATGATCCTCTGATTTTAGGGAAAACGGCTCACTACTTGTTGCAGGTCATGTCGCTAAGAGGGAATTAATAGCAAACGTTATACCTTTTCTTGTTGTAATTTTAAATAAAGCATAAAGAGAGATTGCAGAGAAGCTGAATGAATTCTTTGCATCTGTCTTCACCCAAGAGGAGGTGAGGAAAATTCCTGCACCTGAGCCAAGCTTCCTAGGAGGCGAATCTGAAGAACTAGTGAAGATAGTGGTAGACAATGTAGAAGTTCTGGCAGCCATTGATAAACTAAATGCTACCAAATCCCCTGGCCCAGATTGCATTCACCCAAGAGTTCTTAAAGAGCTCAAGCATGAAATTGCTGATGTTCTCACTTTAATAAGCAACTTATCCCTGAAATCTGCCTCCATCCCTGAAGACTGGAAGATGGCCAATGTCACACCAATCTTTAAGAAAGGATCGAGGGGGGACCCGGGAAATTACAGGCCAGTCAGTTTGACATCTGTTCCTGGTAAATTAGTAGAATCTATCATTAAAGATAAAATTATAAAACATGCAGAAAAGCAAGACCTGCTGAGGAAGAGTCAGCATGGCTTTTGCAGAGGCAAGTCCTGTCTTACAAACTTACTAGAGCTCTTTGAGGGTGTAAACAGGCATGTGGATAAGGGGGAACCAGTGGACATTGTCTACTTGGATTTCCAAAACGCTTTTGACAAAGTTCCCCACCAAAGACTATTGAGAAAACTCAGCAATGAAGGAATAAGAGGGGAAGTCCTATGGATTAGAGGGGAAGTCCTATGGAACTTCCCATTTACACCCACCAAAAGGTGGGTGTAAATGGGTAGTTCTCGCAATGGAGAGATGTAGGGAGTGGTGTCCCCCAAGGATCCGTTTTGGGACCAATGCTCTTTAACCTATTCATAAATGACCTGGAAGTAGGGGTGGGTAGTGTGGTGGCCAAGTTTGCAGATGATACCAAATTATGTAGGGTGATGAGAACCACAAAGGATTGCGAAGAGCTCCAAGCGGACCTTGATAAATTAGGTGAGTGGGCTAAGAAATGGCAAATGCAGTTCAATGTAGCTAAATATAAAGTGATGCACATAGGGGCAAAAAATCCAAACTTCACATACATGCTACAGGGGTCAGTGCTATCAGTCACAGACCAGGAAAGGGATTTGGGCGTCTTAGTTGATAGTTCCATGGGAAAGTCTACTCAGTGCATGGCAGCTGTGAAAAAGGCAAACTCTATGCTGGGGATAATTAGGAAAGGAGTTGATAATAAAACTGCAAAGATTGTGATGCCCTTATATAAAGCAGTGGTGCAACCACACTTGGAGTACCGTGTTCAGTTCTGGTTGCCACATCTCAAAAAGGATATCGAAGAGATAGAAAAAGTGCAGAGAAGGGCAACGAGGATGATTGAGGGACTGGAGCACCTTCCTTATGAAGAGAGGCTGCAGTGCTTGGGACTCTTTAGTTTGGAGAGGAGACGTCTGAGGGGGGATATGATTGAAGTCTATAAAATTATGCATGAGGTAGAAAATGTTGACAGAGAAATTTTTCTCTCTCTTTCTCACAATACTAGAATCGGGGGGGCATACATTGAAAATGCTGGGGGGAAGAATTAAGACTAATAAAAGGAAACATTTTTTCACACAACGTGTGATTGGTGTTTGGAATGTGTTGCCACAGGATGGCCACTAACCTGGGTAGCTTTAAAAGGGGCTTGGACAGATTTATGGAGGAGAAGTCGATCTATGGCTACCAATCTTGATCCTCCTTGGTCTGAGATTGCAAATGCCTTAACAGACCAGGTGCTCAGGAGCAACAGCCACAGAAGGCCGTTGCTTTCACATCCTGCAGGTGAGCTCCCTAAGGCACCTGGTGGGCCACTGCAAGTAGCAGAGAGCTGGACTAGATGGACTCTGGTGTAATCCAGCAGGCTTGTTCTTATGTTCTTAAATATGCTTCCAGCGAATCCCAGGGAGGCTGTGGAAATTGAACTGGAGCCTGGAGGCAGGTTGGGCTGACAAGCTGGAACTTAATCCTGACACAGTGGAGGTGCTGTTGGTGGGAAGGAGGACTTGCCCAGGAGTGGCAGTCTCTTTTGTTCTGGATAGGTTTGCATCCCTCCCACAGAGTCAGGTTTGTACCTTGCAGGTGCTCCTGAACTCCAGTCCTCTTGGATAAGCAGGTGACAGTGGGAGCCTGGAACATCTTTCTCCAGCTTGGGTTGTGAGGCAGTTGCAGCCTTTCCTGGGCCAAAATGTTCTTGCCACAGTGCTTCGTGCCCTGCTGACATCTGGATTATCCTGCTACAATGAAATGCCCTTTGAAGAGTGTCTGGAAAGTACAGCTGGTGCAGAACTCTGGCTGGCAAGGGCCACATGACTCCAGAGACAAGGGCTACATGACTGCAGTTTTTTTTCCCCACCCACGTTGTCTCTCAGTTTGCTTCTGGCCCAGTTCAAGGGACTGGTGTGGACTTTTCAAGCCCTGTACGGCTTGAGGCCTGCAGCAGTGGTGTAGGAGGTTAAGAGCTCGTGTATCTAATCTGGAGGAACCAGGTTTGATTCCCAGCTCTGCCGCCTGAGCTGTGGAGGCTTATCTGGGGAATTCAGATTAGCCTGTACACTCCCACACACGCCAGCTGGGTGACCTTGGGCTAGTCACAGCTCTACGGAGCTCTCTCAGCCCCACCTACCTCACAGGGTGTTTGTTGTGAGGGAGGAAGGGCAAGGAGATTGTAAACCCCTTTGAGTCTCCTGCAGGAGAGAAAGGGGGCATATAAATCCAAACTCTTCTTCTTCTTCTTCTTCTTCTTCTACCTTAAGGACCACCTTCATAAAATTATTATTTCATTTTGCCATTCATGTAGTGCTTTGAAATAAAAAACAGTACTTTAATAACAGTACTGTGTACTTTATTTTCTAAGTAAAGGTAGTTGTATAATCCCGTGGGAGTGGTGTTTGAACAAGTGTGATGTGAGCGCTGGGTGCAAAATGGGCACTTGTCCAAAGAATCTTCCTGTATGGCTTAGGGCCAGCTGCAGCTCCTCTTCCTCCGGACTTCACGAGATCATTGTGAGGAGCAGCCATCCGCGTACACCATCCTGAACTCCTCTGAGGAAGAGCAGGACAAAAATGCAAGATGGATGGTCTTGTGGCACCTTTAATAGCAAACAGATTTATTGACACATAAATGTGATTGGCAAGGAGGGATAGCTGCATCTGTTGCCACAGAACAAGTTGTCCTGTTGGGAAGGAGTTAGTGTGGTTCCATCCTGTCATCCCACTTAATAAATTGTCTTTGTTTGTTGAAATATTTATACCACACTTTAGGCACAAGTTTGAAGCCTTCCTCCAAGCTAAGGAGACTTCCTACAACTCTAGGGGCTGGTCCGTTGGAAGAAGCGTCGCTCAAGATGGAGGAAGGCTCCTTAGATTGTTATGGAACGCTGTAAAACCAGCTGGACAGCAGAAGCTGGAGAGGAAGAAACAGGCCTTGTGTTGCAAGAGATAGTAGCTCCATAGTACTCTCGAGGGGTCTCTGGAAGTTTCCTGGATGGGCTCAAGGATTGCAGTGGCCATAGGATAGGATTTGTAGGCCGCAGGAGACAAGCTACAGAGGGATTTGTTAATCAAGCCCTTGGGGGGTTCTGCCTCTTTTCAACCCCTGCAGCCTGAGCAGTCAGAGGATCCTAATAGTTGCTGCTGGGCTCCTGCTAACACCTCTTTCTTGTTTTGCTTCCCTTTGATCTTTCTCAACTCTCCGTGTTGCTCTTGGCCCTGACCTGCTCTGGTAAGTTGCCTCCTGAAAAATTACCCTCATTCCTCTTTAAAGGCCTGCTTCCCTAAGGCAGCAAGGAAACCTTGGAAAAGAGGTCACAAGGGGGAATTAGAGTTGGCCACTGTGAGAGGAGAGGGGTTATGCAAGGTGGGGGACAGTTTGCCCTTGACTCCTGCGTGAACGTTCAAAATCCAGTGGTAGACAAGGTGGTTTGGCATAGACCCAGTACAAATGTAAACAAGGAAAGAGCAACCCAATTGGTCATAGAATCATAGAGTTGGAAGAGGCCCCAAGGGCCATCAAGTCCATCCCCCTGCAATGCAGGAACACATAATCAGAGCACTCCTGACAGATGAACATCCAGCCTCTCTTTAAAAACCTCCAAAGAAGGAAACTCCACCACCCTCCGAGGTAGTTCATTCCACTGTCCAACAGCCCTGACGGTCAGGAAGTTTTTCCTGATGTTTAGGTGGAATCTCTTTTCCTTCACCTTGAACCCATCACTCCTAGTCCTAGTCTCTGGAGCCGCAGAAAGCAAGCTTGCTCCCTCACCAGGAGGCTGGAGTGGTTTCCCAATGAGCGGTTAAAACTCTCAGGGCTCTTTGGCCTCTAGAAAGTCGCTCTTTGGCCATGGGAGAGGCTTTTGAAATTATGCATGGCGTGGAAGGGGTGTGGACAGGGAGAAACTCTAGCTCCGTGGTGGCGAACTTTGGCACTCCAGATGTTATGGACTACAATTCCCATCAGTCCCTTCCAGCATGGCCAATTGGCCATGTTGGAAGGGGCTGATGGGAATTGTAGTCCATAACATCTGGAGTGCCAAAGGTTCGCCACCACTGCTAGCTCTTCTCTCTTGCCCATAATACTGGCACCCCTGAGCCATCCGCAGAAACTGAAGAGTTCGAAATTTAGGATAGACCCTGCCACAAGATGTGGTGACGGCTGCCAACTTGGAAGGCTTTACAGAAGGGACTGGGCAAATTCATGGAAGGCTGTTCATCTCTATCAGTCAGCATAGATCTCTCCTCCCTTTAGTCCCAGCGGCACTTTGCCTCTTCTCACCAGTTGCTGGGGAGAACGGGTGGGAGGAACCTGTTGCAGTCTTCCTGTTTTTGAGCCTCCTAGAGAGAGCTGGGCAGCCACTGTGATAGACAGGATCCTGGCTAGACGGGCCTTGGGTGTGATCCTGCACGGCTCTCCTGAACTTCATAAGAATCCAGACCTCTTGTTCCCAGTGGCTCAATTTACTTGTGAGACCACATCTATTTATGAAAAGCAATAAGAGATAGGAGGAATGGGGTGCAACGTACAATATCAGAGGGTCACAGAACACGTTGTCCTCCAGCTGCCGCACCAATTTAATATGTGAATATGTGAAAGTATTAAATGCTATAAACTACACATACACCCATCACATATTACAGTGGAACCTCGGTTTTCGTTGCCTTCGGTTTTTATTGGTTTCGGTTTTCATCAATTTTTTCAGTGAAAAATTTGTCTCGGTTTTCATCTGTTTGCCTCGGTTTTCATCAATTTGCAGTCAGGTGCAGGGGTTTGTGGAGAAAAATCACCCAGGCAAAGCTGTCGCAGGCCGTGTCCTCAACTTGTGTAATGACAATGTCTTGCCCCATTTCAGACAAATCTTAAAGAGGCATCAGACAGCTTTCTGGTGCAACATTGGTCCACTGGCTCTGAAGCTGGTCCTCATGTTATTGTTTGTTACTGTTTTCAGCATTAAACACTATATTTATTCACCCAAAAATGTGTTTTTGGTATGTTTTTTAGAGTGCCTAGAACGGATTAATTGGATTTACATTGATTCCTATGAAAAAGTTTGCCTCGGTTTTCATCGGTTTCGGTTTTCATCGATTCTTTTCGGACAGATTAACAATGAAAACCGAGATTCCGCTGTATCTATTTGTGGACATTATATGTGCGTATTATTTATTTAGTGGTGGGTGTATGTATAGTTTACAGCATTTAATACTTCCACATATTCACGTATTTATGAAAAGCCCTGGGGAAGGAAGTGTTGTTAATTGAATAGATGATGAAAAATACTCTGCGAGCTAACTGTAAAATCAGCTCTAAAGATACAAACTTGGCCGTTCTCCCTCTATCCCTTCAGGTGACGTAGAGGATGTTTGGAACGTATTTTCGGGTTGGCTTCTACGGTTCCAGGTTTGGGGACCTGGATGAACAGGAGTTTGTGTACAAAGAACCATCCATCACCAAATTAGCTGAGATCTCTCACCGACTCGAGGTAAGAGATAACGTGCCCTTCCATTCACAAGGCATCCAACATGGGGAAGGGTTGTTAAGAGAAGAGATGATGAAAAGTGAAGTCGTTTCGGCAACGCAATAAAGAGACGGATGCAGCGATATCAGGAAGCTGGTGGAGAGAGGCCAGCGGCAGGTCTGGCTGATCTGGCCAATCTGCCGAGCTGGGGTCCCTGGCACCTTTATTAAGGGTTTGGGGAAGGCGGGAGAGCGGGAGAGTGGGAGAAAGTTGCGCAATTCATGACTCAGCGGAGGGCTGCGTACATGCAGGGAGAAACGTTCCTGTCTGGGTCGAATCCACATTCAGGTATCTTGTGACCTGGGTGTCTGGGAGATCTCGTGATGTGCGTACGTGTGAGCCCAGGAGGGGACAGATGGCGCAGGCATTCCTGTGCACTTTCTGAAGCTCTACTGGGTTTGCTAACGCACCCCTATAGAAAAGTACTTTGTGACGGGGGATAGGCAAAAGTAAGCAAAAGATTGGCCAAGCATCAGAGTCAGGTGGCAGAGAGTGCCGTGCCAGTTGCCATAGTCAGAACTGCAGCCCAGTTTTGGGTCCTGACCCAAAGTTTGGGGGCCAGTCAGCATGGAGCTGGGTGGCTCCGCCTCCTGGTCACTGGGTCCTCAGCACTTTCCCCACCCTTGTCTGTAGGAACTGCAGGGAATTTCCTTTGGCCTCTGTGACTGTGGGCCTCCCCCATCCCCTTTGCCTTGCCCTGAGGAACCATCTCTCTCTTTTCCTTACAGGAGTTCTATGCCGAGCGTTTTGGGGACGAAGTGGTTGAGATCATCAAGGACTCGAACCCTGTGCACAAGAACAAGTTAGATCCTAATAAGGTAACCTTTCCCTCGCTCATTACAGGACCCTTTACTGGCTTTCCAGACACTGCCAAGCTGCCCAGTCAAGCTTTATGGAGTGGGAAGATCTAAGGAAAGGAGACGGTTGCTCCCAGTGGCCTAAGACGCCATCACATCACCCGTTAGAATGCACCGGGGTGGGGGGAAGTGGGAAGGAAAGAGATCTTTACTGTTTGCCCTCTCAGGTCGTTCTGACTGACAGCTGAATTGCTACGCCCCTTCTCCCATGATGCCACGGTGGTGAGGAATTGCAGGTTTTTATTTTCCCCCACCACTGCCAGATCCACCCCCTGTCCATTGGCAACTGGAATGAGAGAGGCAGGAGCGTACCGCCCAAGGGGGCATGTGGGGTCCATTGTCCCCGGGCTGTGGCCATTTAGTCATGTGGGGGGCAGAAAATTGCCCCCACACCCCTCCTCCTTCCCCCCATACACTGACTTCAAGACCTGGTGCAAAAAAAACATTGTTTGGTCATGGTGGAAAAGGGCAGCCACCCATACAGGAGTGGGGAACTCAGACGTTGCACTGGGCTACATTTTCCCTAGATATGCCTCCGAGAGGACTGCAGAAACTAATGAATGCTGGACTGAGCTACAAGTGTCCAGTAGAGTTGTAAGAATGTTACACCCGAGCAGCCTCATTTCCTTCCTATTCCTGGGACATTACTTGTGTCATCGAACCTCTCTAAATGTAGGATTGGCAACAACCACTCTTTTCCTACAGTTCGTCGCCCTGATATTTTAGTTCTTCAAGGCTGAGGCTCCGGCTCATAACTTGGTCGGGGCATCGTGAGTGTGTGTGGGGGGGGGGGCTGCCCTGTCCGTCTTCTGACTCCTGCCCCCTTCCCCCGGTTTGTTTGCTTTACCCCAGGCATATATCCAGTTAACGTACGTGGAGCCCTTCTTCGACACATATGAGCTGAAAGACCGTATCAACGTATTTTGACAAGAACTACAACCTGGCGCGATCTTCTTCATGTTCTGCACACCTCTTCTCAACCCTGGATGTATGCATGCACTGCAAGCTACCTCCACTTAACAGTTCAGCTTAGACCCTGCTCACCACCTCTCATGCCTTTCCGTACATCAGAACACGCATCAACGTTATCCGCAAAGAGGAGGTACTCTGGGGCAGGCAGGAAGGAAGGGTGGGAGCATGGCACTGCTGGACTGGAAAGGTGGGCCATTTAGGAACCAGGGTGCTGCTGAATAAAATCCCCATGGCTATTAAGTGGTGATCAAGGACAACTTAGTTATTAAGGTGTTGTGGGGTTTCTGGGCTGTATGGCTGTGTTGCAGTAGCATTTTCTCCTGACGTTTCGCCTGCATCTGTGGCTGGCGTCTTCAGAGGATCTGAAGATGCCAGCCACAGATGCAGGCAAACATCAGGAGAAAATTCTACTGGAACACGGCCATACAACCCGGAAAACCCGCAACACCCCAGTGATTCCAGCTGTTAAAGCCTTTGACAATACATTGAACGTAGTTATTGATTTCTGTGACTACTCTTCCTTGATGTAAGACAGAATAGGTAAAGAGGTAATAGTGAACAAATGGGAGGGTTTAGCGATGTTCTGTGCCATATGTGTGTTGAATGTGAAGTAATCGTCATCAACAAATATTACAGGGGATAACTTAGACGAGGCCAAGGGCAGCTGTTTCAAATGCAGAGTTTGCACAGAATTTGTTTGCTTGCTTTTTAAAGTGAGCAGCCCTGGGAGCTCGCAGGCGCTCCACTGACCTTTTGGCTTGTGATTCCTGCAGATTATTCTCATTCCTATTGAAGTAGCCATTGAGGACATGCAGAAGAAGACTCAGGAACTAGCCTTTGCAACCCACCAGGATCCAGCTGATGCCAAAATGTTGCAGATGGTACTGCAGGGATGTGTCGGCACCACAGTTAATCAGGTATTTGTGGAATGGAAAGAGGTTAAACTCTTATGTTGGACAGATAATGACGACAGAGCTTTTGGGTTATACTTCCAATAGGAGTAGCACTTGGTTCTTAAGACCTGAGCTGTTTCTATGGAACAAAGAAGTTGAGCTAAAACACCAGTTGTTTTGTGTGCTGAATTAATTTTAAGAATATCATGTATAAGAATTGATAACTCCTCCAACTGCTGTATTTTGTTAGGTAGTGAAGGAATACCTGCAAATAAATTCATCAGTTTAGAGTGGCCAATTCTTGCTTAGCCCTGTTAATCCACTTGAATCTCCTGATCTGTCACTATCAGCAGAGTTTAAAGAGGAGTCACTCTGGTAAGACGAGAAGGTCTATAGTCTTCTTGCACTCATTTCAACCTTCTACCACTCTTGGAAAAGAATACTCTCCACGCAAGATGTTCTTTCCATAGGAAGGTTTTACTTTAGCAGTTGCAAGGTTACACAAGTCTGTGCTATACAAGACTATAAGACTATACAGAACTCTTCAGCAAGAACAAAGTTGAACGCACACTCTGAACTTAAACACTCAGACTCAGAACATACACTCAGAACTTAGCATATGCAATGCATTGCATCTTATACATCCAACAAGGATACTTTCCCCCTGCCCCGGCAACAGCCTTTCATTGGTCTAGAGCCGTGGTGGCGAACCTTTGGCACTCCAGATGTTATGGACTACAATTCCCATCAGCCCCTGCCAGCATGGCCAATTGTAGGGGCTGATGGGAATTGTAGTCCATAACATCTGGAGTGCCAAAGGTTCGCCACCACTGGTCTAGAGTCACAGTTGAACTCACATGTTAAAGGTTAACTGTAGCTTCTTGTCCCTAGACTGTCTGTCTCCGGCCTCTTTGTTGGGCAAACCTTCTGCTGACTAGAAGATGAACCTTTTGTGAACCTTTCTTTTTTTATATATCATGACAGTCACAACCCCAGACTTTTTTTTTTTTTAAGTTTTTATTATTAATAGCAACATATATAAAGAAGATACACAAATATAAAACATTTTGACATTGGGTATCAACAAAGTTATATACAGCTAGAATTACACACATGAATTTGTATATCTTCCACCTTAACTTTAATTCTTTATCCCCACACACCCCTATACACATTAAAGAAGCGAAAAACAACAACAACAACAACAAATTAACAAACAAACACATTAACAAAAAAAACAAACAAACTAACAACCCCAGACTTGCTTGAAGAAAGGAATCAATGCTTTAGATTGCAGCATTCTCGTTTATTGATGGCAAGCATAGGAACGCTAATGACTAAAATATTATATCCTCATGCAGAGACACATCAGATTCCCCCCCCCCCCCCACACACACACACCCTTTCCTTCCAAAGGCAAGAAGGCACACAAACACATGCATTACTAGCAGGAGGAGGGAAGATGGTCACACGCACACATATTCCTTAGACAGTGATAACAACTAAGGAGAGGGGGTGAGAACCTAACAAATTTCACTCCACCCCCCTGCAGCTGCAAGAGATAACAGTACCTAACACAAGCAAACTTTCCCAGGCCATTTGAGCAGGAAGTTTTCAATAGCTAGAAATATGGCAGGACCCAGACTAATTATTAACACTTCAACTCTTTCAGTGCAATGTCTAGAGTAATCTCAATAAACACATAAACACCCATTGCACCCAGGCTGTTATTCAAATTAATGTATTCATTTTTCATATACTGCATTCATTTTATAGTCATTAATTTTTATAGTCAGTTTGACATCTGCATGTAAACACAGTATAATATTTAATTCATAAGTATTCAGTACTTATCAATAGTCCATTCAAATCAAAAATCCATTCCAAAATCAAAGCTTCATTCATAAGTATATGCAGTTTCATTCACAAAGGTACATCATTCATGTACAAGTATATGTATACAAAAACGCTTTCCGCGTATGAGACGTTTTTCGCGTATCTTCTTCAGTGTAATTAATCTTTCATCCAGTTAAATCATGGAGGCTTCTGATGGGTACATCTGCAATTAAAGACACATGTATATATATGTACATATATACAATTTCCCAGCACATTGTTTTTACATAGATCATTTTTAAAGTCCACTACTTACTGGCTCTCTGCCCTGAGCTGCCTATTCCCATTCGCACCTTCCAATTCCTTTCCGGTCCGCATGTCTGAGTTCCATTGAAATCAACCTAATTGGAATCGCCTGTACAGCTGTCCTTCATCCTACAAATGGCATGAGAATTCAAGTGCTTTGTTAAGCCCTATTCGATCAGTTTGGATTTTAAAGATATATCCGTTTTCCAACATTACCTGTGTCAATCCCATCATTCAAGCGATAAATTATACAGAAACGTAAATCCGTATCACTATGTTGTAATGTTGAAAAATGTTCCACCAATGGGGCATCTATCTTGCCAGTCCGGATGCAACTGCGATGTTCTGCTGTTCGGGTTTTAATCTGGCGTAACATCTTCCCGATGTAAAGATTAGGACAAGGACATAAGATCGCATAGATACGTCTTCTTGTTTCACATGACGTATAGGAGTTCAGTCGCCATCGAAGGTTTATTCCTGGGATATCAATGTGCGTTGTTGACAGTGAGCACTGGCACTGTACACAATTCCTGTTGAAGCAGCGGATTTACTCAGAGTAGACCGCTTTGCAGGACGCAATGTAGGCAAGAACTGACAGACACACAGTCACCAGTGCAGTTCTATTTATTGCTATCTACTGACAAAGAGCTTCGCCAGACCACAGGTGTTTTCAGGCACACATCACACTGCTGTCTGTGCTAACTATATACAAAAGTGGTACCAATCAAGTGCCCTCATTTTATCAGGTTTGCACACGGTACAAGCTGTGCACTCGGTACTAATTGCACACGGCACCTGTTAGAAGGAGGGTCCAGCTGTCATTTAGATTTTGCTCATCTAAACATTCACACATGTTCTGACAATTCCCACACTTGAAATGCCCTAATTGTGTCAAAGGAGGTGGTCGTTTATCTAATAAGTCCGCCCTTACTACTGTTTGTCGTAGATTTCTCGTGCGCAATGTAAACCGTAAACAAATGCTATTAAGAAAAGCATCATTAAGAATTGGCACGTGGTCAGAGATCTACTGGGCTGTAATTTACCACTGTTGATAGGTTTACGCCGCACTTGAAAAGGAGTGCAGTGGGGAGCGTCATTCCTCACACAGGCACTGAAAGGGTGAGGTGTTGAGTGGCCTGAAGCCATCTCTAGGAGGTGGCAGGAACTACTGATTGGTATTTATGGGTCCTGCAGAGCAATATGGGGTGATCTGTGACTGACCTCCACAGGACCTGCAGTGCCCAGGGTATTGAGCTGAGCTGGGATGCCTCTGTCCCCAACTTGATCTCAGAGCCTATTTGTTCCAGGGGCCTCTGGAAGTGGCACAAGTATTTTTGGCTGAGATCCCTGATGACCCGAAGCTGTATCGACATCACAATAAGCTGAGACTCTGCTTCAAGGACTTCACCAAGAGGTACGGTGCAAGCACACTTGCTGGGAAGCTATAAGTACACACTCTGGCCCCTTCCGCACACGCAAAATAATGCGTTTTCAAACCACTTTCACAACTGCTTGCAAGTGGATTTTGCTATTCCGCACAGCTTCAAAGAGCACTGAAAGCAGTTTGAAAGTGCATTATTCTGCATGTGCGGAATGAGCCTCTGTCTCAAATGTGACGTTCTCACACAGTTGTGCACAAAATGGACATGGTTTCAGTTACCATGTTTGGTACAGAATGTGACTCTGATGTTTGAAGGTTAAATGAAGCCGACAGTGTTTCATGCAGTGCCTGCAAAACAGAGTTGTTCCGCTGGGCTTTTGGGGAGACTGGCCGTTGATGTGCTGTTCCCTGCATACTTTTGACTCCTGCATGCTTTTCCATCTGACTACTGTCATCATAGCCCAATCCCCTCCCAAGAATGAGTGGAAAAGGTTGTACTAGATATGGGTTGCCATTTGTTGTTTTACTTTACTCTTTTAATTGGCTGTGTTGATTGTTATGTTTTAGCAGCAGTGGCATAGTGGTTAAGAGCAGGTGCATTCTAATCTGGAGGAACCGGGTTTGATTCCCTGCTCTGCCGCTTATGCTGTGGAGGCTTATCTGGTGAAGCAGATTACCTTGTGCATTCCAACACATGCCAGCTGGGTGACCTTGGGCTAGTCACAGTTCTTCAGAGCTCTCTCAGCCCCACCCACCTCACAGGGTGTTTGTTGTGAGGGGGGAAGGGAAAAGAGATTGTAAGCCCCTTTGAGTCTCTTTACAGGAGAGAAAGGAGGGAATATAAATCCAACTCTTCTTTTTCTTCTTAATCTATATCCTGGTATTTATTGGCGTTTGTAGTGTTTTATGCTAATTAATATTGTACACCATCCAGAGCCCTTTGGGTGTGGGCAGTATGTCAAGCCCAATCAATAAAGAGAGAAAGAGAGAGAGAGAGAGAGAGATCAAAAGTTTGTAGTTCATATATAGTTGATGCCTTCGCAGTGTGTCCATCTCTGCCATCACCCACTGCTCCTCAGCACTGCTCCTCCCACCCACCACCCCCAGAATATGCCAAGCTCCTGTAGCTTAGTAAACCACAGTTATTTGGTTGAAATACTTCGAATAATTATTGTTGGAGGGCCTGAGTGCCTGGGAAACGCTCGAGTACGGGGGCACACCGCCGGAAAAGGGTCTCTCACACTCCCCCGACTGACCTCTCCTTCCAAAGTGTGGATTCGGAGAAACCGCTGAGGTTGCAAGACCTCCTGGCTCCAATGTGTACGTGCAACTTCCAAATCCCCTGCCCAACCCCTTTGCTCTGTTCATTGTCTTGTATCCAGGTGCTGCAAACCCCTACCTGCCTTGTTTGTTTTTCCTCTTGTAAACTGTCAATAAAAGGGCTTGGGGAGAAACGGGACGGCAGAGTTGCTCCCTGCATCTCTCACTGGCCGAAACGACATGCTGTCTCCGTTGCTGTAAGACAACAAATTATCACAGGACTATCCATGCAAAAAAATTTTTTCTGGGCTTTACTTTTGCGCCAGGACTGCTAGTTTCCATAACTTTCCTCAACTAAGCTAGCTAGCCATTGTATTTCATGGCTAAAAGCAGCCCCCTCTTGCTGGTTCGGCCACATGATTCTCCTCCTTTGTCCTGCAAAAAGCTACTGGAACAGCTCCCAGATGCGGACAGGACAGACCTTCTTGCAAGGACAGAGACGAACGAAATAGCAGTGTAAATATCATGACAGGATTGCCAAAGAACAGGCCTGATCCTTCCTATCTGAAGTCATTACTTCATCTGGGTAGTGTTTTCTTTTGGGGTTTTTTAAATGAGAAACCTGTGGCAGTTCTACCCAACCTTTAGAGGGTCTCTGTTCCAATCTGTGGTCCCACTTTGTCAGGTGGTGAGAAAAGGCCAGCCCTGGCTTTTGCCACTTTAAGCGTTATCTTTGCCATTACTTCTTTTAGGTGTGAAGATGCCCTTCGCAAGAACAAGACACTGATTGGGCCGGACCAGCGTGGATTATCAACTCCAGGAGCTGGAGAATTACTTCAGCCGCTCTTGAAGGAAGCTCTTTACACCTTCGCTTCTCAACTCCGCGAGAATCCCTAGCTGTATGCCCCAATTGCCCCATATTTTGCACCTAGGTGAGGCTGCAAAGGGCTGTCATATGGCTCCACAGATAAAGAAAGATTCAGACAAAAAAGACACGCAGGCCAAAAAATAAGGTCTTTGTTTATCTGTAGCATCAGGCCCTCAGTGCATCGAGGTCAGTGTTGCCTCCTCAGATTGACGGCGGATCTCCAGAGCCAGGCAGAGGCCCTTCTTGTCACCTTCTTTAGTTTGCAAATGATGCTAAATTTGGAGAGGTAGCAAATACAATAGAAGATAGACTCAGGGTACAAGATTACCTTGAAAGGCTGGAAAACCTGGTCTCCTACACAGAGATCTGCCCCTAAATTGACTCTGCCCTGCAGAGGCGTAGCTAAGCCAGTGTGCGCCCGATGCACACTCTGGCTTTTTCATGCCCCCTTGCCCCGAGCCCCCCCCCATGGCACCCCCTTCCCACGGCGCCCCTGGGAAATGTAGTTCTCACCAGGTTGTTTGCAGCCTGGAAGGGAACAGGCATGCCTCTTCTCCAGCCTGCTCAGTTTGCTAAAGTAAGTGTGGGGGGGTCGCCGTGGGAGGGGGGTGCAGGTGGAAGGGGGAGGGGGAATCTTCTGTCCCCCACGTGGACTCCAAAGCCAGGCGCCTCGTGCTGCGGCGCACTTCTGTCCCTGCTGGTAGCCTCCTGTCAGCCTGGCAATTCCTCTGGGTGATATTTCCCCAAACTGCTTTTTTTTGTAGAATCCAATACACTCATTTTATTAAGTGAGAGTGTTTTGAAACAATCCTGGGGTGCAGCCGCTTGTGAGCAAACAGCCGGACGGACAGGAGGCACTTTATTCACCTCCGTTTTCCTTTTTAAAAATGTTGCAGCTTACATCTGCATAGCCACGCACGTGCAAATGGTCATGTTGTGAGACGTCAGGATAGCTGTGGGGGTTCATTTGTGCTTACCTGCGTAGTTACGCATCGGTGGGAAGTAAAAAATTTTTTAAGTGTCTCCGTGCGAAGGCGCGACAGCAACCCGGATTGTTTCCATGGGCTCCTATTGCCGCCTGTTTGGATGCATGTGAACGTGAAAACAGGCAAACTGGGTACTTTTATCCTGACCGCAACCCGCTATACGTTTGCTGTACAAAAAGGGCCATATACTTTAAAACCCTTCTGTTTCAACTGACTGTTGTGGCGTTTCCTGGCTGTGCAGCTGTGATCTGGCAGTTTTAGCCTCTAACACGGGTCTGCAACCTGCGGTTCTCCAGATGTTCCTGGACTACAATTCCCATCAGCCTCTGCCAGCATGACCAATTGGCCATGCTGGCAGGAGCTGATGGGATTTGCAGTCCAGGAACATCTGGAGAGTCGCAGGTTGCAGGCCCCTTCTCTAACATTTCACCTGCCCCTACAGCTGGTATCTTCAGAGGGGTGTCACAGCCAAGTGTGTTTCTCTGCATGACACAGTATGCCTTCAACAATACCTTCTGTTTTCCTTATTTCTCTTCCAGAAACTCTTTCAGCCGGTTGAGTATGAGGAAGGTTGAAGCCTAGCAAGGGGGCTCCTGATGGAACTGACCACCTGAAATCGCTTGCAGGAGGGGGCCAGTGACCCCCCCTGTCCCAGGACCCTGTCTATGCTTGCTCTGTGCTGGGAGGAATGCCAGGTTGGACCGCCAGGTTTCCTCCAGGATATGGGGCTGGCTGGACACTCTGATGGGGGGGGGCAAATATTTGTGGAAGATGATGCTGGAAATCAACTAGGCGAAAACTGGATCCCATCCTCTGCAAAGGTTTTCAGCACACTGCCCCTGCCCAGAATATAGACACCCCCCTTCACACAGTGACTTCTGTCAGACAGCAGTGGCATAAGATGTTAAGAGCTCATGTATCTAATCTGGAGGAACCAGGTTTGATTCCCAGCTCTGCTGCTTATCTGGGGAGTTCAGATTAGCCTGTACACTCCCACACACGCCAGCTGGGTGACCTTGAGCTAGTCACAGCTTCTCGGAGCTCTCAGCCCCACCTACCTCACAGGGTGTTTGTTGTGAGGGGGGAAGGGCAAGGAGATTGTAAGCCCCTTTGAGTCTCCTGCAGGAGAGAAAGGGGGGATATAAATCCAAACTCTTCTTCTTCTCTTCTTCTTCCCTGCTGAAATAAAGATCTGCTAAAGACAGGCCTTGGATACTACACCACCCCACCCGACCCCACCCTAGGTAGCCGGATCTGAAGCTTTGGTTATGGCTGCCTATGGACGTCTGCCCACTATCCGGTTGTGTGTTCTGTCAACCAGCCCAGGTCAAACCAAGAACTTGCTTCCCATTTTCTCTCATTCTGCTTGTGATTGGCTGAGCGTGGACTGGAACGTGCAGCTATCCGTAGGTCAACTATAATATCTGGGTTAAGCTCTGGATCCTATCCCTGCTTCAAGGCAGAAAGCTACGGCTGCTGGAAAAGACAGGATTAGAATGTAGTACATAAGCCGAATTCTCTTCCTGGCCTTGCAGGGGGGGGCGGGCTTGGAGTCAGGACCTGATCTGCCTTCCTTGACCTTGGGCCAAAAGTCAGGAGCTCTGACTCATCATACCTCTACTCTCCTCTGCTGGTTTTTTTGTAGCTCGCAACCATCACTGTCCAAATGGCCTCTTGCTGTCTGCATTCTGAGTTCCACAGTTTCTAAAGCTGAAGCTCTGACCCAAAGACCTCTCTGACCCAAAGCCATCTCAGCAGCAGTGGCGTAGTGGCTAAGAGCAGTGGCTAAGAGCAGGTGCGCTCTGTTCTGGAGGAACTGGGTTTGATTCCCAGCTCTGCCGCCTGAGCTGTGGAGGCTTATCTGGGGAATTCAGATTAGCCTGTGCACTCCCACACACGCCAGCTGGGTGACCTTGGGCTAGTCACAGCTTCTTGGAGCTCTTTCAGCCCCACCTACCTCACAGGGTGTTTGTTGTGAGGGGGGAAGGGCAAGGAGATCGTAAGCCCCTTTGAGTCTCCTGCAGGAGAGAAAGGGGGGATATAAATCCAAATTATTCTTCTTTTTCTTCCTCTTCCTCTTCCTCTTCCTCTTCTTCTTCTTCTTCTTCTTCTTCTTCTTCTTCTTCTTCTTCTTCTTCTTCTTCTTGTTAAATCCTTTCAAGATCAAGGTTCACACAGACGTGCCAACACAGCAGTGACTTCTGGAACAGTGGATGGGGACCTAGTTCAGCCCCCTGCATCCAACCACAAAGGGGGTCTCTCTTAAAAGGAATAACCCACAAGTCTCCCTTGCTTAATTGCACTCAGTGCCTCCTTCCTTCCACCCAGAGAGCCACGGAAAGAAGGTTTGCTTCTACAGCTAGCCCTTAAATCCAGACTTTACTATGCTGCTATGACGGGAATAAGGGAAAGGGGAGGGCAGATCTTCAGGGGTGATGGGGGCATCCCATTTCTGCCCTCGGGGTGGACATAACACAAATCAAAATTGCTGTATGGTTTTTCTACCGATGAGATTGAATCCAGAGTTACTTGGCTGTGCCAGTGGGATGCTTAGTCAAAAAGTGTGGGGTTTATCAGCTCCCTGGAAAGGCCAGACATTTGCTACTTGCTAAAACAAAGGCCCTTTCCCCACTTACCTTAAGCCCTGCGCTACTCTCCTAAAGTAGCGTGGGGTCCAGCTGCACTCCCCACTTCAGGGGCGGCGAGGACGCAGCCGCCCCGACGCTGCCTCTCTCGCGCCCCCTCAGCGTGCGTAATTCCTGGCGCCTTTTCAAATGGCGCCTTTTGATGACCCCACGCAGAGCGCGGGGTTGTGGGGAAGCCGGGGCGCGCGCCAGGAATTGCGTGCGCTGGGAATTGTGTGCAGCAACCCCCCGACAAGGGTAAGTGGGGAAAGGGCCAAAGAGATCCAAAGCAGGAGCAAATGAGTAAGCAGTGTGATCAGTCAGCAGGGGGACCCATCTGTGCACAATCATTTCCTTTAGAGCATAGGTATCTAACTCAGGCCTTCCAGGTGTTCATGGACTACGATTCTCATCAGCCCATGCCAGCAGGGCCAATTGGCCATGCTAGCAGGGGCTACTGGGAATTGTAGTCCACAACATCTGGAGGGCCAGATGTTTGACACCTGTGCTTTAGGCTCTGTTTCAGGGACCCGCACCCTCTGAACCAAGGCTTGTGGCGACCTGAGAGGGGCCCACTTTGGTCACAGCACTAAAACTTTGGAACTTCCTCCCCAGGGAGGTTCGCCTCAATCGGCATCTTTTGCCAGCCGGTGAAGCATTTTGCTGTTTTCTCTTGCCTACCCTAATAACAGTTACTGCCCTTCTTCTTGTGTTGTTTATGTGATTCTGATTCAATTGTTTTATCATTTTTATTGGGGTTTTTTTAATTGCTTAAATGTTTTAATGCTTTTTATGTTTGCCGCTTTGCGGACCCTGTAGGGATGGAAAGGCAGCATTAAAATGTTTTAAATACATAAATAAATGCAGGCGCCAACTTCATCCTTCGGATTTTTGAAGTCTTGATGAGTAATGCCATTTCTACAGACCCACAGCCATTTTTCTCTCCCCCATTCATGTGTTCCTGTCTTCCTTTACAAGGAAGGTTTGTGCTTTCCCTCAGAATGGGAAGGCATGAAGAGATCGGTGCTACAGTGAGCAGCAGTGGCGTAGGAGGTTAAGAACTTGTGTATCTAATCTGGAGGAACCGGGTTTGATTCCCCACTCTGCCGTCTGAGCTGTGGAGGCTGATCTGGGGAATTCAGATTAGCCTGTGCACTCCTACACATGCTAGCTGGGTGACCTTGGGCTAGTCACAGCTTTTCGGAGCTCTCTCAGCCCCACCCACCTCACAGGGGGTTTGTTGTGAGGGGGGAAGGGCAAGGAGATTGTAAGCCCCTTTGAGTCTCCTGCAGGAGAGAAAAGGGGGATATAAATCCAAAAGAATTAGGACTAATAAAAGGAAACCACGCAATGCATTATTGGTGTTTGGAATATGCTGCCACAGGAGGTGGTGATGGCCACTACCCTGGATAGCTTTAAAAAGGGCTTGGACAAATTTATGGAGAAGTCAATCTATGGCTACCAATCTTGATCCTCCTTGATATGAGATTGCAAATGCCTTAGCAGACCAGGTGCTCAGGAGCAGCAGCAGCAGAAGGCCATTGCTTTCATCTCCTGCACGTGAGCTCCCAAAGGCACCTGGTGGGCCACTGCGAGTAGCAGAGTGCTGGACTAGATGGACTCTGGTCTGATCCAGCAGGCTAGTTCTTATGTTCTTATCAGGCGCTTAGCTAAACAGGCAAAACTAGCGCATATTTTTTTGTGGGGGAGTTTTTGAAAAGGAATCCCACAGATTTGTTTCTGGACTACTTAAGACTACTATATATGGATGGTCAGGGAGTTGCTGCTGTCACCTGCAACAGCTGTAATATGTTTGCTTTTTTGCCAGCAGATGTCTTTAGCTACACCTGCAGCAAGTGCAAGTTGGTTGTTCTCTTGGGAGAGACGGCCCAGCAGCTTGAGCTTGAAAATGCACAAAAGGCTGCAGGAGAACAGTAAAGTCCGTTAAGGTCAAAGGAACGACACTGCAGGGGAGGTGTGCAAAAGCTGGAGATTCTTCACTGTGTGAGGACGGTCAGTCTAGCTTTTCTTCCCGTTTTGCAGCTCAAAACTGCTTCATCAGCGGCACAAAATTTACACCTGCCCAATCACGGGTTTAAATAGCCCAGTGATGGCGAACCTTTTCAAGACCGAGTGCCCAAATTGCAACCCAAAACCCACTTATTTATCGCAAAGTGCCAACATGGCAATTTAACCTGAATACTGAGGTTTTAGTTTTGAAAAAATGATTTACTCTGAGGCACGCATTACTCAGGAGTAAGCTTGGTGAAGCAACCGTGCAATGCTTCAAATGGGTGAATCACGACTCTAGGAGGGTTTACTCAGAAGCAAGGCCAGCCTAAATATGTGTGTGTGGGGGTGGGAGGGGTGTTTTCCGCTCCCCCTACATGATGAACACTGTGCGCGCGTGCCCACAGAGAGGGCTCTGAGTGCCACCTCTGGCACACGTGCCATAGGTTCGCCATCACTGAAATAGCCACTATAAAATTAGTTTATATAAAGAAGAGACCAATAAATATCAAGTATATAAATATCACAAATATTACAAAGGCTACAAAATTATAGTAGTTTATAGTATTCCTTATACTTATTATTTAATATCAAAAATAGAGTTACATATTATTTTAAAAGTTAATTCGGGTCTACTTACATAAAGTAGTGGCTATAAGTATTCAAGGCATGTGTGCTTCAGTATGCCGCATTACACTGAACTACAAAGAGCTTCTTGATGTAACATAAGTGCTTAACAATTGAAAATAACATATTTAAAGGAAACACAACATAAAAGTGCACAAATAACTAATTACATTATCATAAGTTCATTTTTTTTAGGAACCAAGATGCCACGCATACAAAAATACAATTTTTTTTTCAAAAGAGAGTAAACATAGTTTATAACAAGCAACGGAAGTCCATTTCATTATTTAAACCAAAGGGATAAAAGGATCTAAAGGTTGGTCTCGATCCTGCAAACATGTTTTCTAATATCTATATGTTTTCTAGTATCTATATGTCTATAAGCAGAACCCCATAGGAGTAAATGACACAAAAGGTAAAGTCTGTTTCTGTGTGTCCTTTTTCAATAAAACGTTGGACTAAAGTTCCTACTCCAGATCTTTGACTTGTGTTATAAGTCTGAATTTGATCTGTCTGCAGAATATCCCATATATATAAGGGAACAAGGGCATTGAATTAGATAAATACAGGAGCACCAGTGGCGTAGGAGGTTAAGAGCTCGTGTATCTAATCTGGAGGAACCGGGTTTGATTCTGCGCTCTGCCACCTGAGCTGTGGAGGCTTATCTGGGGAATTCAGGTTAGCCTGTACACTCCCACACACACCAGCTGGGTGACCTTGGGCTAGTCACAGCTTCTCGGAGCTCTCTCAGCCCCACCCACCTCACAGGGTGTTTGTTGTGAGGGGGGAGGGCAAGGAGATTGTAAGCCCCTTTGAGTCTCCTTGCAGGAGAGAAAGGGGGGATATAAATCCAAACTCTTCTTCTTCTTCTTCTTTGTGCTGCATGTGGTAAGTGTCTTTAGAAGCCATTTATTTTTCAAGTTAGCTCTTGGAGAATGTCCAAGTGGCAGAAAGTTCAGCCCATGGAATGGCCCCTGTAAAACCCCAAAGGAGATATGTGGTGGTGGTGGTAAGGGACTTCCTGCTGAGGCAAACAGTAGCAGTGATTTGCGGGCCTGACAAGATATCTCAAGAGCTACGTTCAATTCCTGGGTCAAAAATCCATGATGACACAGAAAAGCTGACTAGGCTTGTCAAGCCTACTGACGGTTATAACTTCCTTTTGATCCATGTGGGAACAAATGACACAGCAAGACGTAGTTTTCAGGACATCACAAGGGATTTTGAGTCTCTGGGAAGGAAGCTGAAGGATATGCACGTACAGGTGGTCATTTCATCTCTACTTCTGGTTGAAGGACACGGCCCAGGGAGGGAAAGACCAACAGTGGAGGTGAACAACTGGCTTTGCAGGTGGTGCCACTAGGGATGTTGTGGCTTCTTGGACCATGGTTCGTGAAGATGGACTACTGGCGAGGGATAGGTTACACCTCATGGCTTTAGGTAGGAACATTTTTGCTAGGAGGATCACAGACCTGATCAGGAGGGCTGTAAACTGAGTTATGTGGCAGAGGGAGACACTATTCAAGCGGGCAGGAGTTCATCAAGTGTTAGAGATAGTAATCTGAGGACTACTGGAACACAGTCATACAACCTGGAAAACCCACAACACCCTAGTGATTCCAGCCGTGAAAGCCTTCGACCATAAACCTACACGTGCCTGGTGGGCTGTGTAGTCATGGGGAGCCCTCCGATGCCAGTGTGATCCTCCAGACCCTATCCTGGGTGGGAAACTGAGACATCCAAGACTTTTATCAGCACTCAGAGCCAAAAACGTAGACTGATAAGATGTTGTGGAGCAGGAAAGAAGAGGAGGAGGAGGAGGAGGAGCTGATCAGAGGTAAGACTCTGGAAAAAAGCAACTGGTGGAGCAACAGACAGAAGAGTTAAATGTGGAACTGGAGCAAGAGGCCAGCAATAAGTGAAGGCCCTTTCAGTTGGGGGCAGCCAAGATGGTGAGGGGGCTGGAGCACCTTCTGTCTGAAGAAAGGCTGGGGAGTCTGGGACATTTCAGTCTGAATGGCTTTGTGGAGGCATGATGCACCTTCCTAAAGATATGCTTGGGATGGAGACAGTGAGCAGGGAGTCTTTTCTTTCCCTCCCTTTGGGGCTCCCAATGAAGTTGCTGAGTAATGGATTCTGGACAGACAAAGGGAAATGCTTTTCTAGTCAACGAGTCCTTGAAGTGTGGAATCCAGTGCCAGTGTGTCAGGACTATGACTCCCAGCATGCACCAGTTCCCGCCGTACTGGCCCCAAAAGCGGGAACACGTCAGCCAGCGGGAGAAATGGGGAGAGGTGATTGGACCACCTCCACTACAAACCTACAATAAATGCTGGAACCAAGGAAGGAATCCTCCGTTTCAGCACCCTGTAGCTAGGGCAAGCCAATTCAATAAAGTTTTTCTTCCAAGTAAACTTTGTCTGAGTGGTTTCAGCCTTACACAGTGGAGAGAGTGATGGCAGTGACCATCCATCACTTTAAAAAGGAAGTGAGAAAGATTCAGTGGTACCAGCCATGGTGATTGAAGGCCGTCTCCATATATAGAGCTAAGAAAATGCCCAAAACCAGTAATGGAGGGGAAGATTCAGAGTCTCCAGCCTCTTGACGTGGCCCCACAGAGGAACTGGTTGACTGCTGAGTGAGACAGGATGCTGGACTAGATGGACCCACACTGGCCTGATCCAGCAAGGCTCTTCTGAAAGCCAGCGTGGCGTAGTAATCAAGAGCAGGTACACTCTAATCTGGAGAACCGGGTTTGATTCCCCACTCTGCCACTCGAGCTGTGGAGGCTTATCTGGAGAATTAGATTACCTTGTGCACTCCAACACATGCCGGCTGGGTGACCTGGGGCTAGTCACAGGGTGTTTGTTGTGGTGGAGGGGAAGGGAAAGGAGATTGTCAGCCCCTCTGAGTCTTCTTACAGGAGAGAAAAGGGGGGATATAAATCCAAACTCTTCTTAATTAGGAAAACTTTCATTTGAAATTGGGTAGAGAGGAGGAGAAGGTACAGTTGTCATGATACCTCAGAACGCTGGTAGTTCTAGGCAGCAGTTTCCAGGAGTCTTGACGTCATTCTAAAGTGATGTTTTAAAGGCCAGGGCGTGCTCCAGCGTGGCACTCAGCCAGCCTGACACGCTTAATCAGAACCACATGCCTCAGAAATGTTTACAGCTCTTGCTTGTCTGGTGATACTAGCAGAAACGAAGCAGAGCAGCAATAGAGGGGCTCTATTTGAACAGAAGACTTCCTTGGGTGTAGCTGATTATTTATAAACTGTAATGGCCAGAGAGTGATCAGAGGATGAGGAGAATAATCTTGGCTGAAATGTAGACCTGCTGAGACAAGCATCTTGCCTGTCCCCCCCCCCCAATCCCCCAAGATTGAGATTTCAACCTACAGCCACCCCTTTATTATGAGAACAGGAAGTGAACTGTGAGACCACTAACTTGTCCTCAAGGAGGAGGGGGAATAGTTTGAATTTATATTCCCCCTTCTCTCCTGTAAGGAGACTCAAAGGGGCTTACAATCTCCTTGCCCTCTCCCCATAACAAACAGCCTGTGAGGTGGGTGGGGTGTGACAGAGAGCCCCAAAGAGCTGTGACTAGCCCAAGGTCACCCAGCTGGTGTGTGTTGCAGTGCACAAGGTAATCTGGTTCACCAGATAAGCCTCCACAGCTCAAGTGGCAGAGCAGGGAATCAAACCCGGTCCCCCAGGTTAGAGTGCACCTGCTCTTAACCATTACATTATGCTGGCTCTCTAGGGAGATATCCGTATAAGACAAGTTTCTAGGTTGCAAGTTTAAGGATCCTTTTCCTCCAGACCTAAACTCTTGAGCACCATCAAAATGGTGCGTTGTTCTTCCTGGCCTACCTAGCAGACTGCATCAGCTCCTTCTTCAGAAAGCCAAGCAGAGGATGAGTCTGGGGATGTAAGAACATAAGAACGAGCCTGCTGGATCAGACCAGAGTCCATCTAGTCCAGCACTCTGCTACTCACAGGGGCCCACCAGATGCCTTTGGGAGCTCACATGCAGGATGTGAAAGCAATGGCCTGCTGCTGCTGTTACCGCTGCTGCTCGGGTAACAATAGTGATTTCAGCTCAGCAACGTAATGAGGCACAGGAAGCCAGCGTTCTTCAAAGCAAAAGGATTTTATTTGGAGGTGATAGTCACAGCTCAAGCAGGAGAATTGCGCCTTGCAACCAAGCGTAAGAATTTTTATTCCCAAACATCAAAGATGGCAAGGGGGCAGGTAGTAAGGGGGCAAGTCCCTTACCAAACACCAATAAGAAAACAACAAAACCAAAAGAAGATACAATTACAATTTTGAATGGGATTACGAAATCCTGCTGTCAAACGTAGTCCCGCGAGATCTCGCAATGGTGCTGAAAGGATAAGGTCTATTCAGGAAATCTAGGTGGGCTCGCTACCGCACCCAGCTATCTTCTTTATCAGATGGCTGTTTCCTTCAGTAATGCCCTGAGGCTCCCGAGCCTCATCTCTGCAACAAAGAAAAGTTCAAACTGTCCAATGGTGGTCCCTGCATGTCTTCCAACAGCTGGGGACCTCTGGGTGCTGCCATTCGATTAGATTTGCAAATCCAAAGGGGGTCTTTGTCTTTGCTAAGGAGTTGGCTGGGTGTTGGTCTCCAGAACCAACTTCCTTGTCCCTTAATATCAGCCTCTACAGGCTGCTGCTTTTGCTGGCAAACACAAACCTTAAAATAACATTTTTTAAACTTGAACTTTAGGGAACACAGTACAATACAAACACATGAGAATCTCCTAAATTAATAATAACAAAACTTTAAGCTAACAGGGGAACCTAGTCAAACTAAAATCCTAAACAGCGGGCAAATCCTAAATCCAACTCTAAAGGGGGCTTTTATTACATTCTATACGGGCATAAACAAGAGGGAAACCATATAACATTGGCACAACCATACATATATGCTCTTTGTGATCCTCGTGGAGGCTTCCAAACTACACATCCTAACATGGAACCAGTGTAGTCAGGCAACCTGACTCAGGAAAATATTTTGTTTATTTTCCTGGGCGGTAACGCTGCTGCTGCTGCTGCTCCTGACCACCTGGTCTGCTAACGCTTTTGCAATCTCAGATCAAGGAGGATCAAGATTGGTAGCCATAGATCGACTTCTCCATAAATCTGTCCAAGAGCCCCTTTTAAAGTTATCCAGGTTAGTGGCCATCACCACCTCCTGTGGCAGCATATTCCAAACACCAATCACACGTTGCGTCAAGAAATGTCTCCTTTTATTAGTCCTAATTCTTTTCCCCCAGCATTTTCAATGCATGCCCCCTGGTTCTAGTATTGTGAGAAAGGCCCTTTCCCCACTTACCTTAAGCCCCGCGCTACTCTCCTCAAGTAGCGCGGGGTCCAGCTGCACTCCCCACTTCAGGGGCGGCGACGCTGCCTCTCTCGCGCCCTCTCAGCACGCGTAATTCCTGGCGCCTTTTGAAATGGTGCCTTTTGATGACCTCACGCAGAGCACAGGGTCGTGGGGAAGCCAGGGCGTGCGCCAGGAATTGCGTGCACTGGGAATTGCGCGCAGCAACCCTCAGACAAAGGTGAGTGGGGAAAGGGCCAAAGAGAGAAAAATTCCTCTCTGTCGACATTTTCTACCCCATGTATAATTTTATAGACTTCAATCATATCCCCGCTCAGACGTCTCCTCTCCAAACTAAAGAGTTCCAAACGCTGCAGCCTCTCCTCATAGGGAAGGTGCTCCAATCCCTCAATCATTCTCGTTGCCCTTCTCTGCACTTTTTCTATCTCTTCGATATCCTTTTTGAGATGTGGTGACCAGAACTGAACACAGTAGTCCAAGTGCGGTCGCACCACTGCTTTATATAAGGGCATGACAATCCTTGCAGTTTTATTCTCAATTCCTTTCCAAACTATCCCCAGCATAGAGTTTGCCTTTTTCACAGAAAAATGTAGCCATTTAATCTTTAAAAGGTCTGGAGAAGTCTGAGTATCAGGAATAGTCACTGCAATTTAAGCAATCACAATAACATCTGGCAATCAAAATTAGCACCAATTGCCAGAATGCCCATGTCAAAACGCAAATCCTCCCGACACCCACCTATTCAGTATGACATAGATCGCTCAAAAACGGACAGCAGGAGCTGAGAGGAAAATGCTGAGAAAGCAGGGGCTACTCACAGTGCAGATGCCCTAGCAGAGACCCTAATCCTTAAGTAGGGACACCAAGTATTTGGGCAATGAAAATTCCCAAAGGAATCTTTTGGATCTACCTGAACTGGGAGTTTGCAGCCAGCTAGTTACCTTTACCCATTATTCATTGAGTAACTTCTGCGCAGGCAAACATTCCCTACCTCTTGTTGTCCCATTGTGAGCTCTCAAAAATGTAATAAAAAAGTAGTCTCTTCATATGCTTACCGCCACGGAAATTTACCATCATCTAAAGATCAGACTGTACGACCAGGAATACCAATCTCTCCTGAGTGCTGCACAAAGCTCCTGTTCCCCTCTATACTTTGGGATCACACCCCCGAAATCTAGCCCTGCTGTATATTTAGAACAGCTTGTTATGAGTGCAGATGGGTCATGACCAGAGCAAGGTGCAACTCATTCCCCTCTGTCTATCTTCAAGGTCGTTTCCTTAACATCCCACAAAGTGAGCGTTGCTGTCGGTACTGTCCCAACGCTATAGACTCAATCCCTCATATCCTGCTTTACTGTTCGAGGTATAATGATATTAGAACCGATCTGGGAGCTTTACTACCTCTAGAATTTATGTTTCTCTCAGACAAACTAAAAATGTCTAAGCTATTGAACAGCCCTAATGTAGAAATTTCTGAAGCAGTTGCTACATTTTTAATCCATGTTCTACATGATATGTAACAATGATCCTGTTTTTGTACTTGGAATGTATGGTACTTCTGGTTTATGCCTAATAAAGGTTTTTGGATTGGATGGGATTGGAATAAAAAAGTAGATGTGGAAATTAGAGAGCAAATGGCCGCATGTGTGCACTAGAGCATGTGACCATTGGCAGGGAAGCCTTCCTGCAATTCCCCAGTACCAGGACACTCTCTCCTTCCCTGGTGCTATCGAGCCATGGCCGACTCGCCTGTTCCAGGCTGGCCACCTGAATTCATTTTCTGAGTGGTGCCACAGAACAGTTCCCGGTCTAGTGCCTGGTTTTGGTACAGAGTGCCCCAGGCAAGCAGGCAGCCCCCTTGAAATCAAACGGAGTGTCTTTTGCTAAGTAGCTGAAGATCAAAAATCAACAGGTGCGTCACCACAGCTTCACAGAGTGGGCGGGGGGGGGGGGGGTGACCCCAGGAGCTACTTGGCTTGGCCCAGGATGGAAATAAATGGAGTTTAGCAGCAGAGGAAGAGTCCAATTGGGGGGAAGCTGGAGGAGATTTCTTGGACTCATATTGCTTTGGTTAAGGTAAGCTGAAAATTCTTGTGAGTTCATTTCTAAGAGTGTGTGCATAGGGGGATGATGACTTTTATTTGAAAATGACTGGTTGTTGATATGGCAGAACAATATTGTTTGTGCATTGTTGAAGGCTTTCACAGCCAGAATCACTAGGGTGTTGTGGGTTTTCTGGGTTGTATGGCCGTGTTCCAGTAGCATTTTCTCCTGACGTTTCGCCTGCATCTGTTGCTGGCACCTTCAGAGGATCCTCTCGTGATGCCAGCCACAGATGCAGGCGAAAAGTCAGGAGAAAATGCTACCGGAACACGGCCATACAACCCAGAAAACCCACAACACCCAACACAACACCCAGAAAACCCACAACACCTGGTTTATGTGGCATCCACAGTAAGTTGGTCCCGTTCACAGTAAGACTGTGTCAGAAGAATCCAACCTTTTGGGTGGACAGGAATGCTTAGACCACCATGGCCCATTCGTTCACTGAATTTAGAGAAACGAGCTGTGACCAGTTTCTGCTCACCGTTATACCTCTGCGTTGCTATCTTTTTGTATGTGGGAGAGTTTGTATAGAATATACATTGTGGTGTAAAGATTAGGAACAGCAGACTCAAATCTGGACCACATCCCCCACTCAGCTCCTCCTTTCCCCAAGCTCCACCCCAAATCTCCAGGAGTTTTCTAAGTGAGTTGGCAACCCTGCCTCGCGTGCTGGCAGGTCTTTTGGACACAGAAGGTGACTTTTCAGCCAGTGGAGAGAAGCAGTGCCCTGGTGGCGAACTTTTGGCACTCCAGATGTTATGGACTACAATTCCCATCAGCCCCTGCCAGCATGGCCAATTGGCCATGCTGGCAGGGGCTGATGGGAACTGTAGTCCATAACATCTGGAGTGCCAAAGGTTCGCCACCACGGAATCAGAAGGCAGACCGTAACACCTTCTACTATAAAGGGAGGCCCCCTCCTCACCTTGGCCATCCCTGACTTCTCTCTTACCTGCCCTCACAAGTTTCAGAAGGAAGAAAACTTCCTGACAGCAAGGGCTGTTTGACAATTGAATACGCTACCTTGGAGTGGGGTGGAGTCTCCTTCTTTGGAGGCTGGATGGCCATCTGTCAGGTGCTTTGATTGTGTGTTCCTGCATTGCAAGGGTGGCCTCTGAAGATGCCAGCCACAGATGCAGGTGAAACATCAGGAGAGAATGCTACCGGAACACAGCCACACAACCCAGAAAACCCACAATACCCTATTCCCAAGTCCCTCAGGCTTTCCTCGTAGGGCTTGCTTGGTCTTTAGCCATTGATCATCCTCGCCCCTCTCCTCTCCGCCTGCACCTGTCTCCCAACCGAGACAGTGATTTCCAAATGGGTGTTCCACCCAGACATAAATGTGAGAGTCCTCAGGCTCTTCTGAAACACCAAAGACTCCCCACATTGGTTAGAGTTTAGGGCTGACGGCCTCCAGGGGATAGGTGGAGATCTGCCAGTATTACAGCCAATCTCAAGACTATCGGAGAAAATGTTCCACTGCTTTGATTGTGTGTTCCTGCATTGGTATTGGTGATTTAATTTATATCCCGCCCTCCCCCGAAAGGCTCAAGGCGTTGTACAGCAACATGATGCAACATCAATAAACACAACAGCAGCCATAGCTGTGACATTAAGCAGCAGCAACAATAAACAATATTTCAAAGATCAAAACATCAGTAATCATGACATAACCAACATAATAACATTTCGTAACAGCAATATAATAACCTCATAAAATAATGGCATAATAACAGCATAGCAGCATAACAACATAACAGATTGTAACATTATAAACATAACAATATAACATCAGGGGGTTGGACTGGATGGCCCATGGGGTCTCTTGCAACTCTATGATTCTATGATTGATATCCCTCCCTTGGTCAAACTCTGAGCAATGCCACAGCGGGGTTATGACATCTTGCAGTTTGGATGTGATGCCCCTGTTGATACCCCCTGAAACCTCATTAGCCCTTTTTGTGACTGCATCACACTTGGCTGCTCATATTCAGCTTATAGTCCACCTGTTCTCCTAGATCAGGGGTGGCCAACCTATGGCACTCCAGATGTTCATGGACTATAACCGATGGACTACAATCAGCCAATTGGCCATGCTGGCAGGGGCTGGTGGGAATTGTAGTCAATGAACGTCTGTAGCGCCATAGGTTGGCCACCCCTGTCCTAGATCTTATTCATGCACAGGGTTCCCCAAAAGCATGTCCTCCACCCAGACGGTGGGCTTCTCATTTTTGCAGAACTGTAGAGTTTCTCACTCTGTAGAACTCCGCACCAGCAGTGGCGTAGGAGGTTAAGAGCTCATGTATCTAATCTGGAGGAACCGGGTTTGATTCCCCGCTCTGCCGCCTGAGCTGTGGAGGCTTATCTGGGGAATTCAGATTAGCCTGTGCACTCCCACAGATGCCAGCTGGGTGACCTTGGGCTAGTCACAGCTTCTCGGAGCTCTCTCAGCCCCACCTACCTCACAGGGTGTTTGTTGTGAGGGGGGAAGGGCAAGGAGATTGTAAGCCCCTTTGAGTCTCCTGCAGGAGAGAAAAGGGGGAATATAAATCCAAATTCTTCTTCTCCTCCTCCTCCTCCTTCTTCTTGGTTCACATCTGCCCACTTTTCCTGGCTGTTCAGCTCTCACTGGAGTAGCCCCTCCACCCTTTTATCCAGATCCCTTATAAAAACGTCGCAAAGAGATCCTGTGGCACTCAGCACTGGGCCCCTCCCTCCATGCCAGTGAAACGCGGCTGCTGGCTATCCCAGAGACAGAGCTGCGGTGTTCCAGCTGACCTGCGGGAACACGAAGCGAGACCCTGCCTGCCACAAACCGGATTGAAATCCAGGTACGCCACATCCGCGGGGCTCCCTTGATCTGGCAAGATGGCCATTGGATCAGAGAAGGGAGTGAGGTCGGTCCAGGAGGATCTGTTGGGGACAAATCCCTGACGATCCACCCCCCCCCCCGCCCCAGATGACCAAGTTGTCCTCCAGGGGCTTGCTGATGGACCTGGGGGCCCATAGGGGGTCGTGAGACCTTCCCCGCTGCAGGAGGCTGTCCGGCTGCCTCGGCGCTTCCAGCCCGGCAGGCGACGGGCCGCTTACAACTCGCCGCTCTCTTCGCGGCTGCCCTGAAGGCAGGCTGGGGCGGGGTGTGGCCTAGGCCCCCGTGCCCTGCCCGGGGCTTCCGGAGCGCCCCTCGCCCCTTCTAGCCTCCCGGGGGTCTCTCGAGCCCACGGCCTCTCCCCCCGAGCTCCGGACCCGCAGCCCCGCTCTGCTCTTCGTCGCCTCCTCCGGGCCCCGGACGGGGTCCTGCCGGGGGTCTCTGGCGGCTCGGCGATGCCCGCTTCGGGCGACGGACCGGAGAGGAGGCGGAGAGCGGTGAGTGGCGGGAAACGCTGCTGGCTCGGCGGGGGCCCCGACGCCGCTGCCCGCCCGACAGCCACGACGCGAGCAGTTGCCTGGGCCGGCGGGGCAGGGGCGCGGGCTGGCAGCCGCCGGGGGAGTGGGCAGCGGTTGCCAGTCGGCCTCGGCCTCCCGCTCCGGCCAGGCAGGCAGACTGGCTTGGGAAGGGGGGGGGAGGAACAGAGGCCAGCCCTGCCCTTCCCTCCCCCCCCCCGCGAACACGGGGCGGGGCGGGGCGGGGCGGGGGCGTCTTAATTGGGAGCAGCTGCCGGGCCGCTCTTGGCCGGGGCGCGCAGTGCGGTGCGGGGCTGCTGCGCGGCGAGGAGTCTGGTCGGGGCGGACCGCGCTGCGCGGGAGGGTCGCCGCCGCTCCAGGTTTGCTGCTCTTTCTCTCGGGGCTGGGCCCGAACCTTTCCCCGCCGGGACTGAGGAGCGTGCCCGGCCGTGCCATCTCTGGTGGCCGCGAGTCCCTCTGGCGAGTCCCTCTGGCGACGCCGGCTGCCTGCGGGCGAAAGGCTGGGGGTGCTGCGACCGAGCGGGAGTGGAAGAGGCCGGGGGCCGCGGGCTGCAGTGTCGCACCTCCCGCCCCCCCAAGCTCTCTGCGTAGGGCGAGAAGTGAAGGGGCCAGGGGGCGCCTTAACAGCCCCTCTCCCCGCCTCTGGGCTGGGGAACGGGACTGCCCGCGGCGCCGCATCCCCCTCCCGTTGCCCCGGGCCCGGCGCGGGGGGGGGGGGTCTGGCCGCGCCTGCTGCCCAACCTTTGTCTGGCCTGCGGGCAGGGGAGCGCGCCCCTCCAGGTGGGATTGAGGCAGGAGGCGGGGGCATGGCCTGGCAGTAGACTGGCACGGCAGGTGGGGCCCCCGGAGGTCTTCCCTCTCCTTGGGCCGGGGCGGGAGCTGGGCTGGCTGTGGCGGACGGCCCCGGGCGTGGGAAGGATCTCCCGTGCCTGGCCCCGCGCTTTCCGTCTCCTCGCCGCGCCCCCAGCGCCGTCCAGCTTCGGCCGCTTGGAAAGTCCCCGGAGTGGCGAGAGGGCCGCCTGTCCCGCTTGCTGGAGGGGAGCCGGGCCGACCGTGGGAGCCGCCTTCGGGCAGCCGTCCTGCTCCCCCCGCCGTCTTCGGTCCCCACCCGTCTGCCTCTGGGATGTAGAGCAGGAAGCTGGGCTTGGGCAGGCTTGAGCACTGACAGGACCCCCCCCCCCCCCCCCCCACACACGGGCGGGGGAGTGTTGCTGAACCTCTGGGCCCAAGACCAGAGCCTCCAGCCTTGTCCTGAAGGCCCGCTGCCCCGCTTGGCTAGGCTTTAAAGCTCCTCCCAGCCAGACTTGTGATTCTCAGTCTCTTCCTTGGGCCTCTTGGAAGTGGCGATCCTGTCCAACCCTCCTGGGTTGGCTCTTGACCCAGCAGCACAAGGCCCTCCTTGCTTCTCTGGGGACTCACCAGGATTGCAACTCCTACCCGAAGCTCAACAAGTCATGGAAAGAGGTTTTCTGCAGGCAAGACCAGCAGACTTGGTTTGGTGGGAGTGCCTTGAGCATTCCAGATGAAGCAATGTTTATGGTTCACCACAAAATTTTTCTGCTGCCTCCAAAGCAACGTTTCTCTGGAGATGGAGCTCAGCCTGTATCTTGCCCTCCTGCCCAGGGAACGGAGGTCTCACATGGGAACTCGGGCACATTTCGGCCTGAACCTTGTCTCTGTCTTAAGGAACTCTGCAGCCCCTTTGGTGTGGCTTCTACTGGTGGGAATGACCTTTGTAGACCAGCTAGTAGACCTGGGTGTGAAGAGAGCTGCAGGGTGCTTCCTAAGGAGGATTTGAAGTTATAACTAGTATAGAAATAATTTTGGGTAGCTTCCTTTTAATTCTGGAGCTATGCTGACATTTATTTTAAGATGAAGAAGAGTTTGGATTTATATCACCCCCCCCTTTTCTCCTGTCATTAGACTCAAAGGGGCTTAACAAACTCCTTTCCCTCCCCCATCCCCACAATAAACACCCGGTGAGGTGGGTGGGGCTGAGAGAGCTCCAAAGAGCTGTGCCTAGCCCAAGGTCACCCAGCTGGCATGTGTTGGAGTGCACAAGGTAATCTGTCTCACCAGATAAACCTGCACAACTGAAGTGGCCAAGTGGGAAATCCAATCCGCTTCCCCAGATTAGAGAGCACCTGCTCTTGACCACTACACCACACTTAACTTCATTTATACCCTCCTTTCTCTATGAGGAGAACCTAAAGCTGTTGAAAGTTAGATATTGAGGATTGCCCATAGTGTGGGTTGGTTTTCACCCAAGAAGCTCAGGCAAACATAAGAACATAAGAACAGGCCAGCTGGATCAGACCAGAGTCCATCTAGTCCAGCACTCTGCTACTCGCAGTGGCCCACCAGGTGCCTTTGGGAGCTCACATGCAGGAGGTGAAAGCAATGGCCTTCTGCGGCTGTTGCTCCCAAGCACCTGGACTGTTTAGGCATTTGCAATCTCAGATCAAAGAGGATCAAGATTGGTAGCCATAGATCAACTTCTCCTCCATAAATCTGTCCAAGCCCCTTTTAAAGCTATCCAGGTTAGTGGCCATCACCACCTCCTGTGGCAGCATATTCCAAACACCAATCACACGCTGCAGCCTCTCCTCATAAGGAAGGTGCTCCAGTCCCTCAATCATCCTCGTTGCCCTTCTCTGCACTTTTTCTATCTCCTCAATATCCTTTTTGAGATGCGGCGACCAGAACTGGACACAGTACTCCAAGTGCGGTCACACCACTGCTTTATATAAGGGCATGACAATCTTTGCAGTTTTATTCTCAATTCCTTCCCTAATGATCCCCAGCATAGAGTTTGCCTTTTTCACAGCTGCCATGCATTGAGTTGACATTCCCATGGAGCTATCAACTAAGACACCTAAATCCCTTTCCTGGTCTGTGACTGATAGCACTGACCCCTGTAGCGTGTATGTGAAGTTTGGATTTTTTGCCCCTATGTGCATCACTTTACATTTTGCTACATTGAACTGCATTTGCCATTTCTTAGCCCACTCACCTAATTTATCAAGGTCCGCTTGGAGCTCTTTGCAATCCTTTGTGGTTCTCACCACACTACATAATTTGGTAAATAAAACTTTTTGCAGTGATATATAGAAATCTCTTTGCTAATGAACTTCAAATTCAGCATGATAAAAATGCAAATCTCTTTCTTGAAAAGAGTGCAGGTCAGTACAGTGTATGCAGGCAGTTTGTTTTACAAGACTGCTCTGTTTATCAGCTTCATTTTAAATCTTGGTGTGGCAGATTTTTTACTGGGCACGAGTGAGCTGTTAGCAGGAAGGGAGAGCGAGAGAAGGAATAGCTGGAAAAGACATCTGTGGTTTGGGAAAGGGCTCCTCCCTTGGGCGTTTGTGGGGGAAAGTTTTTCCCACCCCCCTATGACTCAGCCTCCCAGTGCCTCATTCCCTCATGCCAGCTGGATGTGCTCTTCTGGCATGGCAGCTGATGCCAGGGGTAGGGAATTGTCCCAAGGGGAAAGTCCTTGGCTCCTAGGGACCGTGGCAGAGTTTTCATCCAGCGAGACGTTGTGGAGGTTCTGTCTGGTTCTGCGGAGTGACCGGGCAAGCGGCAGAGTTTTGCACGTATCCTCTTACTGCATGTTTGGCTTCCCTGACGGGATCAACCCCTCCCTGAAGGGGTCACACGATCCATGGGCCGTGCATGAACCGCAGCTGCTCCAGAGGGGTGAAGCAGTGGGCGTCGCGTGCCAGGCAAAGAAGAAGAAGAAGAGTTTGGATTTATATCCCCCCTTTCTCTCCTGCAGGAGACTCAAAGGGGCTTACAATCTCCTTGCCCTTCCCCCCTCACAACAAACACCTGTGAGGTAGGTGGGGCTGAGAGAGCTCAGAAGAACTGTGACTAGCCCAAGGTCACCCAGCTGGCGTGTGTGGGAGTTTACAGGCTAATTTGAATTCCCCAGATAAGCCTCCACAGCTCAGGCAGCAGAGCTGGGAATCAAACCCGGTTCCTCCAGATTAGATACACAAGCTCTTAACCTCCTACGCCACTGCAAAGGGTGGCAAAGGGTTTCACGTTCCCCCCTGAAGGGGAACTTCATTGTTTCAGTGATTGTGAATGATTTGGCCAAATCGCACAATTGGCTCCTTCATGCCTGCTGAGGACGATGTTGAAAACCATTCCTTCCCTTCAAAGGGTCAGGCTGGCAGCATTTGGCCTCTGCCGAGTTTTCCAAGAACCTCTTCTTTTGCATACTCTGGAGAGCTTGGAAGGCATTTATTTCTGCCTCCCCCCCCCCCCCGAAAAAAACTTTCTGAACATTCTCAGGAGCAATAGTGGCATAGTGGTTAAGAGCAGGTATACTCTAATCGGGAGTAACCGGGTTTGATTCCCCGCTCTGCCGCCTGAGCTGTGGAGGCTTATCTGGGGAATTCAGATTAGGCTGTACACTCCCACACATGCCAGCTGGGTGACCTTCGGCCCCACCTACCTCACAGGGTTTGTTGTGCGAGGGGAAGGGTAAGGAGATTGTCAGCCCCTTTGAGTCTCCTTACAGGAGAGAAAGGGGGGATACAAATCCAATTCTCCTCCTCCTCCTCCTCCTCCTCCTCCTTCAGGGCATTCAGCTGGCTTTCTTAATACCACCACAACCACCACACCTTTTATTGGCATATAAATACATAAAATAGCATAAAACTACCCACTAGGGATAGCAGAGAGGGGAAATAGAAAATATGCAAACTGGTTTTAATTGATTGTCCATATGGTTAGACGGGAGTGGCTTGGATATTTTGGATCTTCATTGCCTTTATTAGGAATGTGGCTACGTCTGTAGTAATCTGAGGGTTTTTGTCACGGAGTAAGTATTTGAGTTTTCCTTTGTCAGAGGTCGGTGGAGCTTCATTCAGTTGGGGTTTGATTAACGTGTCTCTTGGGGATGTATAGAAATTGCAATGTAAGAATACCACTGGCGTAATGCCCATTGGGCAAAGTGGGCAGCTGCCCAGGGCATCGCCTTGTGGGGGGCATCAAAATGCTGGGTTCGTTTTTGGGTATTTTTAGTGGCTTTCCATTTTTGGCCTGCAGGGGGCGCAGTTTTTAGGCTAGCGGCACCAAAATTTCAGCGTATCCTCAGGAGACTGTCCTTATGCTACCCCCCATGTTTGGTGAGGTTTGGTTCAGGGAGTCCAAAGTTATGGACTCCCAAAGGGGGTGCCCCTATCCCCCATTGTTTCCAATGGGAGCTAATAGGAGATGGGGGCTACAGTTTAGAGGGTCCATATACGTGCTTGGTGGTCTCTATACGCCCCTGTGAACATGGGCAGAACCCTGTACAGGATATTTGCAAATCTTCCCTTGTAGATAGCCAGTGGAAGAATGTTAAGTCTAGCTTGCATAAAAACATGCCGAAAGCATGGAGAGGTGAGGTTTGAAAAGTTTGCTGGAAGAAGCCCAGGTTCTGAGGGGAGATTGTATATCAGTGGAGAACAAGGCCCTCAATACCAAGCTTCCTCCTTGTCCCAGATGGGATAAGTATGGAATCCAGTGGGCCCTGATAGCTAAGGACAGCGTCTCAGGTGCTCGTCCAGGTCTCCAAAGGCCTGTGCTTGGCACTACCGACCACACTTGGCTTGTTCTTTGAAACACTTGAAACAACTTTTCATCTTTCTTCCTCAGCAACCCTTGCGATTCAGAGGCCGCTGCCCCGTTCCCTGCTGTGCACATAAACAACTCTCTCTTTCCCTGTGTGGAGGCTGTGAAAAAGGCCAGGAATCTGAGTGGAGCAGGGGAAGCGGAGCCAGGAGGGCAAGCTGCCAAGGAGACCCCACCCAGCCAGCGGCTCAGCTCCTCCATCTTGCAGGCGGGCCCTAATTGGGTCCATGTGTGCCTGGCAGCTGGAGGAAGTCATGGCAAAGGGGCCGCTGCAGCTGGGTGAGGAGAGGAGAGGCTGGGAAGGCGGGAGCTCTGGGGGCCACAGGGCTGGGAAACGGCTGCCTTGTTGCGTGGACTGATTAGATCAGGGTTCTGGGAACTCTCTTCAGGCATTTGCAGAATTGTGGTATGACGATGATCCACACGCGGGCTGCTCTAAGATCTGACGTTGCGTTATTGATTGTGACTTGCTAATCGTCGTTTTTTGGGATGTGTGCACACAGAAATCCAAGTTATGGACAGAAGGCAAACTAGGAGCATTTGCCAGCGTGGTGTAATGGTTAAGAGCAGGTGGATTCTAATCTGGAGAACCGGCTGATTCCCCACTCCTCCACCTGAGTGGCTGAGGCTTATCTGGTGAACCAGATGTGTTTCCGCACTCCTATATTCCTGCTGGGCCTTGGGCCACTCACAGTTCTTTCTGAACTCTCTCAGCCCCACCTACCTCACAAGGTGTCTGTCGTGGGGAGAGGAAGGGAAAGGAGCTTGTAAGCCACCTTGAGTCTCCTTAAAGAAGAGAAAGGTGGGGTATAAATTCAAACTCTTCTTCTTCTTCTTCTTCTTCTTCTTCTTCTTCTTCTTCTTCTTCTTCTTCTTCTTCTTCTTCTTCTTCTTCTTCTTCTTCTTCTTCTTCTTCTTCTTCTTCTTCTTCTTCTTCTTCTTGTGTTCTGCCTCTCAGCCAGCTTACCTTTTCTTTGCCTTAGACTTTATGCATTACTTTTTTGCTCTTTCTGAAGCCAACGCAGGGCAGAACAGAGAAGCTGCTTAGTTTCCAAATGCTGGGAAAATGTGAATTTTCCTGTTGTTTCACTTTCCCTCATCATGTGAAACAACTAAGCAGGAAACATAATTCTTTATCCGGATTTTGTTGCTCCTTCCTGCCTTCCGCAGTTCACCCAGTAGCAATATTTCCCACTCCTCTGGCCACCATTTCTGAACGATCAAAAGGACTTTGTTTTGGGTTTTTTTTTAAAATGCCACGGGTCTAATATTAGAGCAAGGAATTGGTCTGTTGAACTATTGGATTCCAGGAAACAAAAAGGGAGAGGCAAGGTCCCCAAATGGGCTCATCTGGCCACCATTTCCAAAAGATCAGAAGGGCTTCTGTGTGTGTCTTGTTTTTTTTTTTTAAAAAACACAATGCTGCTGGCCTAATGCTGGAACAAGGGGAGGGGGGAGTTTGAGGCAAACAGTAAGTGCACAAGAGCCCTAGGAGTTGTCATAGTGAGTGTCTTTGAGTGGTATTCTGATTCACAGCCTAACTTAAGTTAGCTTAAGTAACCGGGTGTGTTTTACCTGAGCTACCAATTTAGACGTCAACCGAAGATGCTTGATTTCTTGGATATATTGAAGGTTGAATCAAGGCCTGCATGCATTGAACGCTGTGAATTTGGAAGAGCATTTGTTGCAGCTGCTTTTTGGTACCTGTACTACACTTTTGAACTGGTCCCTTCTGCATGCTTACTTCAACTGTGCAATGGCATACTGCTAATGGGGACATGTTCCTGGGCACACGCCGTTTCGTCACATGACGAAACGATGTGTGTCCAAGCCACCCCAGAGTCCCGCCCTCCCCTGGCCTCCCTGATGGCTCCTGTAAGTGGGGCATGGGGGGGGGGTGCGCGGGGAGCCAAGATGATGGCGCGGGGAGGCAGTCATGCCCCCAGGCGCCATTTAGGCCTGGCACGCTGCTGCATCTGCAACTGTATTCAGTGTGTTTTACCTGAGTGTGTAAAACACTCAGGTAAACAGTCCCATATTCAGTGTTGTCATCAAGTCAGAGATGAGCTCAGTCCCAGATTGTTCCTTGGACTCCTCCTTCCTCACTGTGCAAGCAGAGCTGTGGTCAAATACGTCCTGGTTGAGGAAGACCCCTCCACGTGACATCTCAACTCAAGAGCCCTAATAAATTTCAGTTTGCTTCCTGTGTAGCTACTGGGATTCTGAACCTTGAGCTAATAATCTCAGTTACCGAATAGAAAACTGACCCCAGAATGTCAAAGAACCCACGAGTGGACTTCACAACATCCTGGAGCTAGAACAAAATGTTCAGTTGTGGCTTCATGTGCCTTTGTGGCGTAGAAGGTTAAGAGCTTGTGTATCAAATCTGGAGGAACTGGGTTTGATTCCCAGCTCTGCCGCTGAGCTGTGGAGGCTTATCTGGGGAATTCAGATTAGCCTGTACACTCCCACACACGCCAGCTGGGTGACCTTGGGCTAGTCACAGCTTCTTGGAGCTCTCTCAGCCCCACCTACCTCACAGGGTGTTTGTCGTGAGGGGGGAAGGGCAAGGAGATTGTAAGCCCCTTTGAGTCTCCTGCAGGAGAGAAAGGGGGGATATAAATCCAAACTCTTCTTCTTCTTCTTTGGCCGAAGGAGGGCCAGCCCATGAAGAAGCTGGGCCTCAGCTCGCTGCAAGGAAGCTTTGGTTTGGGATGTCTGAACCTGGACCTAGAATAGTGGCAGACTGAATTCCTTGGCCACTGGAAATAGACTGCTGAAAGAGGGCTGAGAAGGGCACCCTTTCTGGGGTGGTCCATGCATATTTCATTTCCTTCTGTTGCCTCAAGGTTCTGAATATTTGGAAACTGTGTACAATTCGCTTTTCGGAAGGGAAGGCGGGGAGAACATGTGCCACTAGCAGTCATATTCCTCTGCCTTGCTGCCTTCAGCTCTTTGTAATCAACCAAGCTCACTGTTGTTCTTCTATTTGGCCACCTCACCTGCGGGCTTTCCCCACTACAGAAGGGAGCTAAGGTCGACTCGGTTCCCTTCAGTGGCAAACCTAGGTAGAAACCAGTTCAACTCTGTCAGTGGAGAAAGGCCTCAAGTCTACTCAAAACTTCTGCGTGTCTCTCTTGGTCTAGTACAGCGGTTCTCAACCTGGGGGTCGAACGGTCCTTTCACAGGGGTCGCCTAAGACTCTCGTGCCCTTCCTGAGAGGGCTTAGAGCAAAACATGGGGGCTCTCCCTTCCCCGTTTGACCCTCATCTCCACGCTGTGAAGTAGGCTGTGCGAAGAAAGAATGGCTGGCCATGGTGAGTGGTGCTGTGAGTCAGATTCCAGCGTGGCACTCTAACCGATGCATTGCTGTGGCTCTCATGGAGCCGAGGAAGCAGGCAGCCCTTGAAAGTTTGTTTGAAAGGGGTCTCTCAGTGTTAAGGCACCATTGGCTGGGGTGAGTGGGAGGAGGGGAAGGTAGTCATTATTGACAGGTGCAGAGGAGAGGGTTTGGTTGGCATGTTCCCAATGAACAGACCTAGAGTGACCTAGAGGTGCCAGGCTGTCTGGGTCACCCCTGCACTCCCTGAAATTGTTTTTTGTTGCTCCGTTGAAGTGACAGGCGGCTCCACTCTTGACCTGTTGCTAGCGTAAGGGTTCCAGTTCTGCATCACAGTTCATACAGATCACTGGAAATTGGGATATCTGCAGGTGGCCACAAAACCCGACCAGTGATGGACTCACTGGTCTTCTGTCTTTGCCTGTTTCAATTTCCAGATAACATATCAGCAGAGTTTAAAGCGGAGCTTCTCTGGTAAGGTGAGAAGGTCTAGTAGTCTTCTTGCACTCACTGCAGCCTCCTACCACACTTGGAAAAGAATACTCTCCATGCAAGATGTTCTTTCCATAGGAAGGTTTTACTTTAGCAGTTGCAAGGTTGCACAAGTCTATGCTATACAAGACTATAATGCTATACAGAACTCTTCAGCAAGAACAAAGTTGAACATATACTGAACTCAACACTCAGCTTACACTGAACTTAGCATATACAATGCTTTGCGTCTTATACATCCCACAAGGATACTTTTCCCCTGCCCCGGCAACAGCCTTTCATTGGTTTAGAGCAGGGGTCCCCAAACTACGGCCCGGGGGCCAAATGTGGCCCCCTGAAGGCATTTATCCGGCCAGCCAGGCATGGTGGCGATGGCTCCATACATGTGCAGTGGGGGCTCGAGGGAGAGGAGGAACCGGCCCCAATGGCTGTTGATTGCAGTTACATGATGGCACCCCCAAATCTCCATGAATTTTCTGACCCAGAGTTGGAAACCTTACATGTGGCAACGCCTGCTCCGCCCTTCCCTCTCAGCTACTCCATGTGTTGCTCTCAGGCTTTCTGTTCCGCCTCACTCCCATTGGCATCAGCCAGGCTGGCGAATCGCTCGCTGGCTGCTAGGGAGGAAAGAACCCAGGAAGATACCTGATCCTGGGTTAGATGGAATGCTTCATTGGGAAAGTTCTGCTTTTTTTTTTTTTACAGGGGAAGGTATTCCACAGCCTCCCCAACAATATTTGGAGCCCACCCTGTGCTTGACATACTTTGGTCACTGTTCTAAAAATAGACCATGACAGAAAGGCTGAAAGGTGAAATCAAACATTTTACAATCATTTGTGCATAGGAATTTGTTCATAGTTTTTTTTAGTCCGGCCCTCCAACAGTCTGAAGGCCAGTGAACTGGCCCCCTGTTTAAAAAGTTTGGGGACCCCTGGTTTAGAGTCACAGTTGAACTTACCAATCATGTTAAAGGTCAACTGTAGCCACTTTGCCCTAGACTGACTGTTTCTGGCCTCTTTGTTGGGCAGACTTCCACTGACTTAGAAGATGAACCTTTTGTGAACCTTTCTTTTTTAAATATCATGACATAACATACACCTCCAGTACTCAGAATGGGTGGTTAGGTGCTCTCCAAGGGAGCCAGAGTATCTATAAAATAGGGCAGACATCTGGCAAACATGCCAACTGTTATGAGGAAAGTATTAGCCACCCACTCAGGCTCAAATTTGGTAGAACTTCTGCACCGCTGACAGCAGGTGGACACCTGTGTCTGAGCCAGAATCTGAGAGCTCCAGGAAGGGGAGAATTTTACCACCTTAGAATCTACTTCCCTGAAGCCCACATCCACCTGGACTGGGCAAATCATCACACGGCATCCCTGGTTAATGTTCCAGCCAGCTTAGCCCACACGCAGGCTTTGCAGTTGTGTTATGTACTCGCCTGACTTCATTTGGGACCTTGGTGGCCACTTCCTGGAAAGGACATCCAGCAACACTGTGAGTACTTGTGAGCTGTGGATGTAGGCAAGGGACTGATCTGGACCAGCCACAGTTCTCGTGCTGCCTTTGCCAATACTAGCAGGAGGGCTATGGAAGACCGTGTCGCTGGACTTTCATAGAATCATAGAGTTGGAGGAGACCACAAGGGCCATCAAGTCCAATTCCCTGCAATGCAGGAACACACAATCAAAGCAGCATTCACAACATATGATCATCCAGCCTCTGTTTAAAAACCTCCAAAGAAGGAGACTCCACAACTCTCTGCGGCAGTGAATTCCACTGTCCAACAGCCCTTATTGTCAGGAACTTTTCCCTGATGTTTAGGTGCAATCTCTTTTCCTTCACCTTGAACCCATTTCTCTGTGTCCTAGTCTCTCAGGGTGCAGAAAACAAGCTTGCTCCCTCTTCAACATGGCATCCCTTCAAATATTTAAACATGGCTATCACATCCCCCCTTAACCCCTGCTTCTCCAGACTCAACATCCCCAGCTCCCTAAGCCTCTCTTCATAGGGCATGGATTCCAAACCTTTTATCATTTTTGTTGCCCTCCTCTGGACACGTTCCAGCTTGTCAATATCCTTCTTGAATTGCGATGCCCAGAACTGTTCACAGGTGAGGTCTAACCAATTCAAAATAGAGAGGTACAATAACATCCCTCGATCTTGACACTGTACTCCTATTGATGCAGCCCAAAATCGCATTGACTTTCTTGGCTGCCACATCACACTGCTGACTCATGTTTAGTTTATGGTCTACTAAGATTCCCAGATCCCTTTTGCATGTAGTGTTGTCAAGCCAGGTGTCACCTATCCTATATCCTATATACATTTCATTTTTTCTGCCTAAGTGTAGTATCTTATATTTATCTCTGTTGAAACTCATTTTGTTTGTTTTGGCCCAGCTGTCTAATCTGTCCATGTCATTTTGAATTCTGACTCTGTCCTCTGGGATATTAGCTACCCCTCCTTTATTAGCATGCCCTCTATTCCATTATCCAAGTTGTTGATAAAAATAATTAATAGCATTGGCCCCAGGACAGAACCCTGTGGCACCCAACTAGTCACTTCTTTCCAGAATGATGATGAGCCATTAATTAGCACCCTTTGAGTTTGATTAGTCAACCAATTTCAAATCCATCTAATACTAGCATTGTCTAGTCCACATTTCACTAGCTTACTTGCAAGAATATTATGGGGCAACTTGTCAAAAGCTTTACTAAAATCCAGGTATGCTCCATCCACAGCATTCCCTTGGTCTACCAAGCTTGTCACTCTATCCAAAAAAGAGATAAGATTGGTCTGGCATGACTTGTTTTTCAGAAACCCATGCTGACTTTTTGTGATCACAGTATTCCCTTCTGAGTGCTGGCAGACCATCTGTCTAATGATCTGCTCCAGAATCTTCCCTGGTATTGATGTCAAGCTGACTTGGTGGTAATTATTAGGGTCCTCCTTTTCCCCCTTTTTGAAGATGGGGATGTTAGCCCTCCTCCAGTCCACTGTTCCAGTCCAGGAATTCTCAAAGATTATAGCAAGTGGTTCTGCGATTATTTCTGCGAGTTCTTTTAATATTCTGGAATGCAGTTCATTAGGCCCTGGAGATTTGAATTCATTTAAAGTAGCCAGGTATTCCTGCGCTACCTCTTTATTTATTTTGTGCTGCATTTCTCCTACTGTATCTTCTGTTTCTTTTTCTCCTGGATGTGGAGTGTTTCCTTTTTGGGAGAAGACTGAGGCAAAGAAGGTGTTGAGTAGTTCTGCCTTTTCTCCATCCCTTGTTAGTATTTTGCCATCTCCTCCATGCAGTGACTCTATCCTATAATTTTTCTTCCTTTTGCTATGGACATAACAAAAAAAGCCTTTTTGGTTGTTTTTAACCTCTCTGGCAAGTTTCAGTTCATTGTGAGCTTTAGCTTTTCTGACTTTCTCCCAACACATCCTGCTTATTTGTTTGAATTCTTCTTTCGTGACCCCCCCCCTTTTCCATTTCTTGTACATGTCCCTTTTAAATCTTAGCTCAAGTGAAAGTTCTTTAGATAGCCATCCTGGTTTCCTTAGGCACCTCCCACTTTTCCTCCTCATTGGAACTGTTTGAAATTGTGCCCTCAAGATCTCACTTTTAAGAAACTCCCAGCCATCTTGTACTCCTTTCTTCTTTTAGTATTTTTGACCACGGGATCGCACCCGGCAGATTCCTAATCTTACTGAAATCCGCTTTTGTAAAATAGAATGTGTGTGTGTGGCAATGCTTAGCAGATCTGTCCTTGTCACAAAACATTCAACAGTTCTCTTTGTCATGGTAGTTGGTCTCATAAAAGTAGCTCACTCTGTTCCCTGTGCCAGGACCCCCACAGTATCTGGTGCCCCTGCACGGTTGGTGTTTGTTGGCTCTATGGGTCCCAGACCTATCTTCTCTGGCTGGGGGACCAAGATCGTGACTAGCCCAAGATTCTGGACAGGATTGTTCTACATCCTGATGTGAGACCCCAGCATTTACCTGCTCACCACCCACAAACAGATGGACAAACTGGATGAATCAACTGCATTGTGGAGCAGCGTTTACATTACCCTGCTGCTTTCCAGTCTCCTGCAGAATTCTGAAGGCAACTCAGGGTACCCCCTTCTCTGTCGATGATAAATGCTATCCTTGGCACTCCGCCGCCCCTGTCCTCACAGCAGATGAGGAGCTTGAGGGCATAATGCAGGCTCCTGCATTCCATCCTCATGGCAACATGGCAAGGTGCTTTTTGCTGAGCAGTCAGACTAGGCCTGCTGGTGCCTAGAAGGGGGTTAGTTCTGACCCGATTCCAATAAGGTGGGTAGTTCAGGCCCGGCTGATGCTTTGTGTGCTTCAGTTCAAACACAGCAGATTTTAACCCTTGACCTACTGGTGTGGACTCCGCCTTTCCAGATTAGCCTGTACACTCCCACACACGCCAGCTGGGTGACCTTGGGCTAGTCACAGCTTCTCGGAGCTCTCTCAGCCCCACCTACCTCACAGGGTGTTTGTTGTGAGGGGGGAAGGGCAAGGAGATTGTAAGCCCCTTTGAGACTCCTGCCGGAGAGAAAGGGGGGGATATAAATCCAAACTCCTCCTCCTCTTCTTCCTCCTCCTCCTCCTCCTTCTTCTTCTTCCAGGCCCTTGTGATAGTCTAAAGCTGAGGCGGTCTCCACCAGGGGTCCCAACCTTTTTGACCCTGTGAGCAACTTTGGGATTTTGACACCAGGTGGGAAGCACAGCCACAAAATGGCTGCCACTGGAGATGGAGAGCCACAACATGATTGCTGCAGCTTACCTTCAGTCACACGGTGAACAGGCTTCCACTGTGGGGGCAGCTGTTGCCAAAGCAACACTTTACCTGCACAGCCAATCAAAGCTCCGGTGGTCAGTTAGAAGCCTTGCTGTGCTGAAGCCCCATCTGGCCCTGCACGCTTTCTAAAAACACTTGGTGGGTACCAGGAAAGGGGAGCAGCAGTGTCATAGTGGTTAAGAGCAGGCACACTCTAATCTGGAGGAACCGGGTTTGATTCCCTGCTCTGCCGCCTGAGCTGTGGAGGCTTATCTGGGGAATTCAGGTTAGCCTGTGCACTCCCACACATGCCAGCTGGGTGATCTTGGGCTAGTCACAGTTCTTCGGAGCTCTCTCAGCCCCACCTACCTCACAGGGTGTTTGTTGTGAGAGGGGAAGGGGAAGGAGTTTGTAAGCTTCTCTGAGTCTTCTACAGGAGAGAAAAGGGGGATGTAAATCCAACTCTTCTCCCTCTTCTTGGTGGGCACCATAGCACTCATGGGCATCACACTGGGGACCCCAGCCTACTTGTTGAAATCAGTCCTGAGCAGGACCTATTGAGATGCATCCTACTACAGAAAGTGGTCAGGGGGTGGGTGAGTGGGTGGGGGTGGATCTTGTAGGTGTTCCCATGGACCATTTCCTAAAATGCAGCTGAACTTCCTGCTCAATTGTAGCCTAAGTGGGAAAAGTGGAAATTGATACTGGATCTGAAACTGTAACCAAAGGGGTGGGGAAATGGCACCTGCTCTGGGCGCCCCCCTTGTACTCCCCCTCAGCACCCAAATCCAAATCCTTTATTAGGCATAAAACCGTGTGTGTCATGAATTCCAAATACAATAAAAAGATCATTATTGCACAACTTGCAGTACACAGAGTAAAAATGTACCAACAGCTTCAGAGATTTCAGCATTAGAGTTATTTAGAAGCTTAGCCATTTTTATCTTATCAGAAAGGAGCATAAATCCTGTTGGTATTACAGTTCTCAAATCAGTTCTGATGTTGTTGTATTTTGAACAGTGAAGCAGAATATGAGAAAGTGAATCAGTTGTATTAGGACAGAAACGACAGCAACGCTCATTTTGTGGGATATCGAAGCGACCTTGAAGATGTACTGACGGAAAAGAGTTACACCTTGCTCTAGTCATGACCCATCTGCAATTGTAATTAACAAGATGTTCCAGGTATATAGCAAGGCTAGATTTCTGAGGGATAATCCCAAAGAATATTGGAGAGCAAGAGCTTTGCGCTTGCTCAGGAGAAATTGATATTCTTGATCGAATAATCTAGACTTTAAGCGATGGTAAATCTCCGGAGCGGTGAGCATTTGTAGGGCCTCCCAAGAGAAGCCCAAGGAAAAGATCTTTTTTTCAATATGTAGCCACCATTTCGAAAGCTGAAGCTCTCTCATTTCTAACTGGGACAAACTGTTAGGGTCGGTGCAGAAACAAAGACGCAGCCAAAACTTAAAAGTAACAACCCATGCCCTTCTTTCTAATAAATGTTGCCCTGATTCCAAACAAAGAACACAATACGGAGTTCCAAAGATCTTATATAGGAAATTGGATTGAATGCTCTCCAATTTCTGGTGCCATGCTTGGATCCAGATGAGGATACCATACAAAAGGGGCTGGTATGAATCTACCACCATTGATATTAAAGAATTTTAGTGCTGCAGCGGATAAATTTTTGCAGGCTTTAAGGGTGTTATCTCTGTGTGTGGTCCAGGTTGACTTATGATGGAATATTAACCCCTCAGCACCTCACTTACCTTAGCCGGTGGGAGCCTGCCATGGACCACCCCTTGGTCTGGCAGGGCAGGGCCGAGGGGAGGGGAAGGGTGTGGGCAATTCTCCACCCCCACGTGACCAGCTGGCATGCGCCTGAGAATATGTGACCCCACAACCATTGTTAACTTGTCATGTATGTCCAGTCATAGATAACTCAGATACGAATTCTGTAAGAATATTATTAGAAGATTGTGTTTCTGCCATTTCACAGAAGGTAGCTAAATTTTGTATATTGGTGCACAACAAGCGTAGTTCCTTATTAAAACAAAGAGCCGCACTGTGTGATGAGGACTGTAATAATGCCTGAAGCTAATGTTATTTATTAATAGATTTTACAATGGATTTTAATTTATATTATATTTTTGTATAAGTGGAGTGCTATGGATTCACATGTACTCTGATTTTAAACTATTGGCTGGCCAAAAGGCCGTAATAATAAATATCTAATCTTGTGACCCCACATGTCCCTGTGAGCGCTCAGCCTCTGACTGTAACTTCACTGGGGCTGAGAGTGAGATCAGCTGGATTTGAAGTGGTTTATAAGAAATACGAAGAGCCCACCTGAAATACCTTCATTGGGACTGGAGCTTCAGACCTGTCCTTATGAACATCCACCCAAATCTTGCACTTTGGCTGTTTCTAACACCAAACCAGTCTCTTTGCCATCCAAGGGCTTGTAATGTCATCTGGATACTGCAGATACTCATTGCTGTCAATCAACGAGCTTCTTGACCCTGGCCCGGAGGCTGTGTTTGTGGATTAGGGTCAAATACCTGTCTGGTTATGAAGTTCCCTGAGCAGTGATGGAAAGTCCCTTTTTGGGCCTAATCTGCCTCATAGGGTGGGCGGTAAAGCCGAGATTATGCTTTATAGCAGTGGTTCTCAACCTTCCTAATGCCGTGACCCTTTAATACAGTTCCTCATGTTGTGGTGACCCCCAACCCTAGCATTTATCCATTTTACAGATGAAGAACACTGATGCAGAGAGTCTTAGACAACCCCTGTGAAAGGGTCGTTCGACCCCCAAAGGGGTCCCGACCCCCAGGTTGAGAACCTCTGCTTTATAGGAAGGTTAATCTACAGGTGGGACCACTAAGATTTATTTATTTATTATTTATTTAAAAGTTTGCATTGGTTACATTTCTTCCTTAACAGAGCTCAAGAGACCCTTTTAATATCAATAAAATACATAAAATGGATTGCATAAAAACATAAAGCCACAATTTTAAATCACAGTTCGGGACTGCTTTTAACGGAGCACAGTCCTAAAGAAAACCAGCTGCTTCCTGAAGATGGAAAGTGAAGGGGCCAGGTGTATCTCTCAGAGGAGGGGAGGTTGTTTCATAGTTGCGGAGCAGCCACTGAAAAGGCCCTCTCTTAGAATCATAGAATTATAGAGTTGGAAGGGCCATCAAGTCCAACCTCCTGCAATGCAGGAACTCAGCATTAAAGCATTCCTGACAGATAGCCATCCAGCCTCTCTTTAAAAATCTCCAAAGAAGGAGACTCCACCACACTCCTAGATAGTGCATTCCACTGTCGAACAGCCCTTACTGTCAGGAAGTTTTTCCTGATGTTTAGGTGGAATCTCTTTTCCTTCGAACCCATTACTCCTAGTCTCTGGAGCTGCAGAAAACAAGCTTGCTCCCTCACCAACATGACATCCCTTCAAATATCTAAGCATGGCTATCATGTCACCACTTCACCTTCTCTTCACCAAACTAAACATCCCCAGCTCCTTGTAGGGCGTGGATTCCAGACCTTTTGCTATTTTGGTTGCCCTCCTCTTGGATACCCACCAAATAAGCCTCTCCCTCTAGTCCTAGTTCCCAGGCAGGAACATATATAGTTTAACTGGTTCTGGTGGGTTTTCCGGGCTGTGTGGCCGTGGTCTGGTGGATCTTGTTCCTAACGTTCCTAATGGCCAGCCACAGATGCAGGCGAAACGTTAGGAACAAGATCCACCAGACCATGGCCACACAGCCCAGAAAAGCCACCAGAACCAAATGAATCCGTCCGTGAAGGCCTTCGACAATATATATAGTTTACTTGCTTAGGCCTGAAGAATGCAAGCAGTAGTGTTGGAGATGTAATGATTTGAAACGTAGCATACAGGAGACCATCTTGCTGTTTAAAAAGAAAATGGCAATCGAGGTGTTTGGGGGAAAGTTCCCTACCCCTGCCGGAGGTTAAATGCTCGGGATTCAACCTGGTTTTGTTCTCTCCTCCATCTGTCTTCTCTCTGACTTGCCTGCCACTCTATTCCCTTTGCAGATACCATGATGGTAGTCACCAGGATCTGTGTGTGCTCCTTGACCTATAACAGTGGTGGCGAACCTTTGGCACTCCAGATGTTATGGACTACAATTCCCATCAGCCCCTGCCAGCATGGCCAATTGACCATGCGGGCAGGGGCTGATAGAAAGAATAATCCATAGCATCTGGAAGTGCCAAATTATACAAACCTCAACATCCCATCTTGTGTATGCTGAACATGCCACATTTGTAACCTTTCCCACCTTTTTTCCTTCCCTCTAGAGCAGGGGACTGCAACCTGCGGCTCTCCAGATGTTCATGGACTACAAATCCCATCAGCCCCAGCTGATGGGAATTGTAGTCCATGAACATCTGGAGAGCCGCAGGTTGCAGAACCCTGCTCTAGACTGACACAGGAGGGAACTTCTCAACAGGATCAGAGCAGTGGTGCCAGGTCTGGACTAAGGCCCTTCCGCACATGCAGAATAATGCACTTTCAGTCCACTTTCACAATTGTTTGCAAGTGGATTTTGCTATTCCACACAGCATGTAAGGAACCTCAAAGGACTCGAAATATAGCAAGTGAGATCAGTTCTTTTGTTTCATAAACTTCAATGATCACACTACACGCAATGCGGATTCTGACTTTCCCGGGCTCAAGGTGTCGCTTTTACGGACAATCCAGCCCCTCCCCGAACTCCCAGGCACAATTCCCACGGCAGAGCGAAAACAAGCTTCAAGCTTACAAGATAAGCGCAGCAAGGTTAAAGGCAGTAACCATCCCAGGCACGTAGCCAAGAACGTGGAATGTGCCAAGGACAGGATGAAGGCATAGAAACTAACCCCCATCCTTACACTCTGCCTCCTCCACGAAAGCTCCCTCCCCTACCGGCTTATGAGGAAAAGCCTTATGAAAAGCAGAAATCAATATTTTCTACATACACCCATTGATTATGGCCCGAGGGATATCCCACCCAGGAAACCAAATATTGCAAATGTTTGCGGATATAACGAGAGTCCAGGATAGCATCGATTTCGTAGTGTTTGTGGCCATCAACGATCACCGGCGGGGGAACCTCCGTTGGGTCGTGCCAGGCATCTGAATCTGGAGCCCGCTTGAGTAAGCTAGAATGAAATACAGGGTGAATGTTACTGAGCGAATTGGGCAATTCTAAACGAGCAGTCACACCATTGATCACCTGGGTCAGGGGTAGGGAACCTGCGGCTCTCCAGATGTTCAGGAACTACAATTCCCATCAGCCCCTACCAGCATGGCCAATTGGCCATGCTGACAGAGGCTGATGGGATGCAGACCCTTTATCTAGTTACTACAGGATTCCTACAACCTGGGTGATCCGAAACGGACCTATGAATTTCTTGCCCAGCTTGGAATATTTGTGCACATCCCTAAGGTTTCTGGTGGACAAATAAACCCATGCCCCCACTTGCAGAGGAAAATCCATTCTACACGTTTGTCCGCTTGGTTTCTGAGCTTCCTGAGCTTGTGAATGGCGAGGAAGCGGTTTTCCAGCCTTCAGCCAGAGACTGGATCCAGTCACTAAAGTCAGGGGTTGGAAGCGCCGCGATGAGTTGGGAGTAGCAGCGGGGAAATGAACGGCCCGACACCACCTCAAACGGTGTTTTGTTGGTGCTACTATGGACCGTGTTGTTATAGGCGTACTCAGCGAAGGGGAGAAGCTCAACCCAGTTATCCTGATGATAGTTGGTGTAACAACGTAGGTACTGCTCTAGCGTTCTGTTGGTCCGTTCGGTCTGGCTTGAAAGTGAATTCTCCGCTTGGAGCGCACGATCGGGGAGTTGGGGTAACATTCTGCAGGTGCGAAAGTGTAACCTCCCCACACCACACCACACATACTGTTTCCTGGATCTAAGTTTGCATGCACTTGCAGGGGGAAAAAATCAGGTGTTGTGCCTATATTTCTTGCTGCCTTGATTCATCTCAATGCTTGGTAGCCATCTTCCTGCTGATTCCCCAGTCAGGTGACCAGTTCTGTGTGGCTGCTCTGAAGAAAGGCAGTGCGAGAGCTTCTCACCAAAACCCCTTGGTCATACAGAGCCTCAGATGGGGACCGGGGGTTGGGAGGTGGGTAGAGTTGAATAGAATCTCTCCATACTTGGTCTGGGTTGACACAAAGAACGTTACATTTAAGTGAACAGCAGAGGCGATGGTGTGTGGCTCAGGCAAGAAGCATTTTATCAGTATGGTGGGGGGGAAAACCCTTATACAACGATTTCCAAAAACAGGCTAAAGCCATTATGGCTCATTCCGCACATGCAGAATAATGCACTTTCAAACTGCTTTCAGTGCTCTTTGAAGCTGTGTGGAATGGCAAAATCCACTTGCAAACAGTTGTGAAAGTGGTTTGAAAACGCATTATTTTGCGTGAGCGGAAGGGGCCTTTGTGTGCCAAATGCGGGTGTTGTGAAACTTTCAACATTCCTTATGGAATTCAAGTTGATGTGTTTTTATAGGCCAGCAGTATGGTGATTTTCCCCAAAGAATGGGGTATATAGTTTTATAATGATATAATGGCTGTGCTTTCAGATGAAGGATATTTCTAAAGAGGAAGTTTCATGCCCAATGAACTGCCTGTTTTGATCTCCCCTGAAATGGGCATTGCTGGGGCTGTAGCTCCCCCTTGCTCCCAGCGCAATCCTTGCCACTTATTTGGTTCTGGGTCTGTGACCGGGGGTGGGAGAGGTGTGGCTTGGTGTAGGAGGGAAGGTGAGGATAGGGCAGTGGTGGCGAACCTATGGCACAAGTGCCAGAGGTGGCACTCAGAGCCTTCTCTGTGGGCACACACAGAGTCACCCCCCCCCCCACATCTAGGCTGGCCTGGGCTGCTGGGCTCGATTATTAGCATTAAACCTAAGACCTAATTTTGGGGAAGCAGTGTAGGTAACCCTGTTAAGTGCTGTTAAACTCCACTGATTTTCATGCGAAGAACTAAAGCGTGATCCTTTACCTGGGAGTAAGCTCGGCTGCTGGCAATGGGGCTTGCTTCTGAGTAAACCTCCTAGGGTCGTGATTCACCCGTTGGAAGAGTTGCACGGTTGCTTCAAAGCAAAGCCACCGACTACCACCAACCTTACTCCCAAGTAACGCACACCTCGGAGCCAACCGTTTCTTCTAAACTTAAACCTCAGTATTCAGGTTCAATTGCCGTGTTGGCACTTTGTGATAAATAAATGGGTTTTGGGTTGCAATTTGGGCACTCGGTCTCGAAAAGGTTCATTGTCACTGGGATAGGGGGAGGATGGAGAGGAATTGCTTGGGTGGGGGGAGGGTGGCAAGGTGGGTCTTGGGGTGGCGGATTGGGGTAGGGGAAGCGGAGTGGCTTCAGGTGGGGAGGTTGGAAAGGTGAGGGTTCTGGTGGGGGAGGGTGGCAAGGTAAGGTTTGGGGGGTAGGGTGGCAAGGTGATGCCAGGGGTGGGGGAGGGTTGAAAGGGGGGACTTAGGGTGTGAAGGGTGGCAAGGTGGGTTTTGCTGGACCTACTTGAGAGCAGTTCTGCAGAGCCACAACCCGGCTGTTTGGAGCAGGGGGTGGGACATGGGGAGGGCTTTGCCAGGCTGTGGAGCAGCTGCTCTGTGGGCCTGGCCTCAGTGTTTGGGGTGGAGGGAGAGATGGGAGGGTTTTGCTGGGCCATGAAGCACTTGCTTGGCAGGCCTGTCCTTGGTGTTTGGGTGTGTGTTTGTGTGTGGGGGGGGGAACTGGGAGGGCTTTGCTGGGCCATTGAGTACTTGCTTGGTGAGCATGTCCTGTGTTTTTGGGGGTGGGGGGTGGGTGGAGCTGGGAGTGCTTTGCTGGGCTATGGAGCACTTGTTCCGCGGACCCAGCCTGGGTGTTTGGGGTGGGGAGGTGGTAGCGCTTCACTAGGCCATTGAGCACTTGTTCTGAAGGCTCAGCCTGGATTTTGGGGGTGGGAGGAGGAGGTGAGAAGTCTTTGCCAGGCCACGGATCAGCTGTTCCATGGCTGGGCTGGCTGTTCGGGGCCGTGGGAGGGCTTCTGGGGGCCTGCAGAGCAGTGGCACTTCCCCAGGCAGTGGATATTAAATGTCTCCCACCAGAGGGGGAGCAGGACTCAGAAAGTGAGTTCTGCTCCCCCATTGGTGGAGGGTTTGTTGTTGCGACATTCTATTCCTCAGCATTTTATTGTTTAGGATGTTGTTTAGGAGCAGCAGTGGCGTAGGAGGTTAAGAGCTCGTGTATCTAATCTGGAGGAACCGGGTTTGATTCCCAGCTCTGCCGCCTGAGCTGTGGAGGCTGATCTGGGGAATTCAGATTAGCCTGTGCACTCCCACACACGCCAGCTGGGTGACCTTGGGCTAGTCACAGCTTCTCGGAGCTCTCTCAGCCCCACCCACCTCACAGGGTGTTTGTTGTGAGGGGGGAAGGGCAAGGAGATTGTAAGCCCCTTTGAGTCTCCTGCAGGAAAGAAAGGGGGGATATGAATCCAAAACTCTTCTTCTCTCACTCTTGTGACCAGTGTGGGAAAAGCTGCGTTAGAACTGGCTGTGCAGAGGAAGAAATCTCTTCTTTGGTTTGAGTAAATTAATCTGAACTGCATGCAAAAATGGAAAATGTAGGTTGTTTAACAACTGGCAGAATTTTTTTACAGAATCCCTGTGGGTGCAATACATATTCAAGAAAGTAGGGTCCAGCACAGAGCGGGCCGGCTATCTGGCACTTCTGTGAGATTCCACTGCCGTTGTGACTGGCGTGAATCTCATGGGAATCCTGAGTTTTCACCAGGCAAGAATTAAACTCTGCTTTGCAGTCCTCTGCTCTTTCCACCCTCTGGGAAAGCCCCTCCTCTGGGCGGGGGGTGGGGGCAAGCCAGGAGTGACTCACAGGCACTTGAGGAGTCGGATTCCTTGCTGGGATCCCGGCTCCCTTTGGGGCGTGGCGGCTGCTCCACATCCCTCATCCCTCTGCTGGGTTTGTTTTTCTCTGCTGTCTCCCCCCCCCCCTTCCCCTTGTTATGTTTCATCTGTTTTCCTTCCACAAGTTCCTCTGTTCCTTCACCCTTGCCCAAACCTCTCCCAGACTCCTTAACTTCAAACTTTTGGAGGCTGTTTTTCATTTCCTCCTCACACAAACAGGCCTTTGTGCTGCGGAGCCTGCGCTTCTTTCCCCTCCCCAGTTTCAGATGCTAAGAATAGCCCTCAGCAGTGACAGTTGAGGCTGCCGAGCTTCCCAGTCCTGGGATGGGAAGACCTGACCTAGGCGAACTTTCATATAAGGAATAAGGATGCAGCTGGTTGAGCACCCCGGCTCAGCCAAAATGTTCTCCCTGTTGCCAAGTCTGTTGCCAAAAGTGACCGGGACTGTGGTCCGTGGCCTTTTTCCCCACAGCCTCCCACCTGTGCCATAGATGTTGGGAGGAGGGGGAGAAAGGCTGGTGGGGGTGACTCTTTGTCTCTGATGATGGTTGCTGTTCAAAATGATTTGCATGGCTACCTCTGCTTCCACTGCGGCCCTGACACTCCACTGAAGGTTTCATGCACAAAACCATGCAGTGGCGTAGGAGGTTAAGAGCGCGTGTATCTAATCTGGAGGAACCGGGTTTGATTCCCAGCTCTGCCGCCTGAGCTGTGGAGGCTTATCTGGGGAATTCAGATTAGCCTGTGCACTCCCACACACGCCAGCTGGGTGACCTTGGGCTAGTCACAGCTTCTCAGAGCTCTCTCAGCCCCACTCACCTCACAGGGTGTTTGTTGTGAGGGGGGAAGGGCAAGGAGATTGTAAGCCCCTTTGAGTCTCCTGCAGGAGACAAAGGGGGGATATAAATCCAAACTCTTCTTCTTCTTTTTAAAAAAGAAGTATTCAGTCACTGCCCACAGACAACGGCAGCTCTCCTTCCTGCTTCACAGGATTTGTTTCTACCCTGGAGTTACCACAATTTACACTTTTTTCACAGAGAAACCGCTCCTGTGGATGTCCTGTATTTTTCTTTTGTATTTTCCCACCATTTCCCCCCAGACCCACTTTGAGGCAATTTGTGCATTTCCCATCCAAGGCAGTCCACACGTGAACTGACCGAGTGGTACTCAAGGGTCCCAGGCCCGGTTGTCCCTTCAACCCTTCTTACCTGTATTTGCAGCTTCCAATTCTTTATGGTCCATCACTTCATAGGTGTTGTGCAGAAGCACCATTTCAATTCTGCTGGAACCTGAACATGGCACAGAAATCTTTTACCAGTGCAAAAAGTGTTGGTATTTGCAAGTTCCTATCACAACTCAGTCATAAAAGGGTTAACTGTTTGTATGTAAACCAGCTGCTGAGGTAACTGTTTATGATTGGGTCTATTGATTAGCTATTGGTCAGTCCGATAACCATTGCTTACATGCTAGTGAGCACATACATCTGAAGTTATAAAGTTAACTCTGGCCCCTTCCGCACACGCAAAATAATGCGTTTTCAAACCACTTTCACAACTGTTTGCAAGTGGATTTTGCCATTCCGCACAGCTTCAAAGAGCACTGAAAGCAGTTTCAAAGTGCATTCTGCATGTGCGGAATGAGCCTCTGTTTCTTTGTTAGAACAGATCGGCAGATCACGAGAAGCCATGAGACATGACACCAGATAGGTAGCAAGATGTAACCAAGTGTACAGTAATATAGATGTGTAACAAGAAAGAAAAGGATTTCTTATTTTATCTCCATGTAACCCTTCCTTTATGGTTAGTAAAACTCATATATAAAATGCAACTGTGAATCTGTCTCTTCTGTTCTACTGTGTTCTATATATTCTTCTGTTATATATAACACTCAAATGTTAACACTCAAAGCACTCAAAGGCACTCACTACTCTTTATTAAAAGTCTGTGTAATTTGAGGTGTTATGAAGACTGTATAACACACACACATAAACACCCCAACAAAGGTTACGGCCCAGCACGCTTCCGCAAAGGTCCTAGAAGTGTACCTTTCTCACTCACTACAGAAAATTTACCAGAATTTCTGCCTCAGGAATTTTTGTAAGGCTCAGCAAAGAAACTCAACTGGCGTAGATGGTTGCCCTCAATAAACTCTTGTGATATGTTTTCTTAAAAACAATGCCTGTAGCTGCCTGAAGACAACTCACCAATAATCAGTTTAATTGAACTTATTGTAAACAATTGGACTTTATAATCTCATTCTTGTAGGTACGACAGTTTTCCACAATGGCTCTCAATTTAAGCCACAAATACTGAATTCCAAGTACAATTTGACAGGATAAATGTAATTAAATGTGCTGCAACCATCTTTATCTAGTCTTATCAAACACAGGTATCACCTGAGCTGCACCACAAGAGAACAAAGGAAAGCAGAAAACTCAGCCCTACAATCTCACATCACTTTGCTGACCCCAACTCTTTGCCAAAGTTATTGGTGCCATGCTCTTAAATCCTGCACAGAAGTGAGGAAGCATGACACACAAAAATGGGAGGGGGAAAAAAGGAAATAAAGGCTAAAATTAGCTTATCAAATGGCCACAAAGCTTTAAGAATCCTTCTCGGAGTTAGAAAACAGTTTGAAATGATTGCTCAAAGCTAAGATAAGTGTGATGTGGCTTGTCTACTCTTCATTAAAAATCTGTGTAATTTGAGGTGTTAGGAAGACTGCTCTTTGGAAATGCTCAGGTTTTGTCGTTATCCCAGATATCTTGCTGCCTTCCTGTGGTTTGGGCAAGTCATTGCCACAGTCTTCCATGTCTTTCTCTCCCACAGGAGATGATTTGACTGTAGTTGAGAAAATTCTGATTGCTGTTTTCAACTGAGCCACCCAGTCACTGTTGGTGCTGCCGTCATTTAGAAGCAAAGCAGTTTACGCGACAGCCACTTCTGGAAGAGGATTGTTGTGGGTTTTCTGGCCTGTGTGGCCATGGTCTGGTAGATCTTGTTCCTAACGTTCCACCTGCATCTGAGGCTGGCATCTTCAGAGGTGTATCACAGAGAGAAACGTCTGTTACACATTGTGTCCAGTGAGAAGGGAATGTTTAGTGGGATATATATTGTCCATGTCCTAGGGTGAGGAACAAATCAATAAGTGTTTGGGTGGAACTTGCTATGCAAAGGTGCGGTTAACTGCATTGTATTGCAGGTGGGGTTATCAGTCCATTTACATTTGTATTCGCATTTGCATTACCTGCAGCAGCAACAATATTAGTGAATGCAAATCCTGTGTCTGGGTGTAGTCCATTGTCCATGAACCTAGCATGCCCTTGGCCTTTTATTCTAGTGTTTTTAAGTCCCGGTAGCCAAGTTTTGTTAATTCTCAGAGTCTCTTCCTTCTTTTTGAACTTGCCTTGGTTTGTGGATTTCACTGGCCTCCCTGTATAATCTGCCATAGTAACCATCTGAATTGTCCAGAATTTCAGTGTTTTCAAATAAAATGTTAAGTTTAATTTTGTTTATAGCATGTTCTGCTACTGCAGAATTTTTGAGGTGGTTAAGCTGACAGTGTCTTTCGTGCTCTTTAATACGAGCCTGAATGCTGCATTTTGTAATTCCTTTGTAGATCTTTCCACAGCTGCAGATCTACCAGATGAGAGCCGCACAGCCTAGAAAACCCACAACAACCAGTTGAATCTGGCCATGAAAGCCTTTGACAATACATCGAAAAAAGAGGACTCAAATGGGACATGATAGAAGTTTAAAACATTTTGCCTAGGTTAGAGAGGGTGGATAAAAGATGACTTTTTCTCCCTTTTGCGTAATGTTCACCCTTGGGGCACACAATGACAACAACTTATGTCCCGAATCAGTCTCTGCGTTCAGCAGAGGCCAACCTGGTGATCCCTGGCCCCTCAATGATACGGCTGGCCTCCACCCGGGCCAGGGCCTTTACGGCTCTGGCCCCGGCCTGGTGGAACGCTCTCCCACCAGCTGTCCGGGCCCTGCGGGATCTTATTAAATTCCTCAGGGCCTGCAAGTCTGAGCTGTTCCGCCGGGCCTTTGGGGAGACCAGCTGTTGATAGGGGCCCCCCTTCTCCTCTCTTATAACACCAAGTAGACCCTACCGCCCCCCTCCCCCCTTGGGGTTTTTGTGGGAATTGATAGTAGGCGCCATCTCTGTGTTAATGTTAATTTTAATAATGCTGCATTTTAATGGGGTAGGGTTTATTTAATTTATTAGAGCCTGTTTTAATTGATACTACTAGATTTTAACCTGACTGTACTCTATTTATATGTTGTTCACCGCCCTGAGCCCTCCGGGGGAGGGTGGTTTATAAACCCAATAAATAAATAAATAAATAAATAAATAATAATAATAATAATAATAATAATAATAATAATAATAATAATAAACAACAACAACAACTTCAGGAGAGACAAAATTAAGTTCTTATTTATTCAGCAAGCACATTGGAATTCACTGCGAGAGGGTATAGTGGTGGCCACGAGCAACGGTGTCTTTAGAAAGGGATTCCTGGAGAGTAGAACTATCAGTGACTACTAGCCATGGCGGTCAAATGAATCCTTCACAGTCTGAGATGATAAACCTCTGGAGCAACCTCAAGGGAAGGCCTTGACCTCTATGCCTGGCTTGTTGGGTCTCCAAAGCAGCTAGCTGTTTGGCTGCTGTGTAAAGCAGGACGATGGACTAGGTCCTCACTGGTCTGATCCATCAGGGGCTCTTCTGATGATCTTATGGGCAGAGTTTGTGGGGGGAAGGGGTTATCATGAAACTATGACTTATCAGTGATCCAGGCACAGAGAACAGGGAGTGTCTTGGACTAAGGTTGTTTACCCTCAGTTTGCAACCATTACAACTTTGTATAAACAAGCCTGTGGAATAGGGAGTGTTGCCTTTTCATTCCTGATCTGAGTTTAGAATGGTGTGATTGTTGCCAGCCTACATAGTGATTAGAAGCACAGATGAGTAGTGGTGGTTATTCAATAGTGAATATGCTCAGGTGCCTTCCGTATCAGCTGTGGGAAAAGCGACCTTTTGATTTTGTTTTGCAGAAGCAAAGATGACAAGAGGGAGAAACATGTGGAACCAGCACGGGGTTTTATCTTTCCCAGCAAAGGCAGAAAGAGCAAGACTTTGCACTGACTGAGGGGTAAGAAACACTCCCAATCGTTGGATTCTTTTTGTGATCTTCGCAGCGAAAGATTGCATTATTGCCTCCTGGGGTAGGCAAAAGCAACAGATCCTTGCTAGTGCTACAAATTGAGTGGCTATGCCCAAACCTTCGACATCTGTGTCTGATTCTTGCGTACAAGTTGTGCACAGAAGGCCTATTCCCTTTGTTGGAATAATCTTCTGGTAATGGGGATTATCCCTGTTCACATTGAGCAGAGCGCACGGGTGGCTGAAGCACAGCAGAAGCCGTTACCTCGTGTGCGTGCGTGAGGATCCGCTCATAGTGTAAGCTTGCACAAAAGACTGTAAAGGCGAAGTATTCCGCCGGGCCTTTGGGGAGGCCGGCTGCTGAGAAGGCTCCCCTCCCTCCCCTTCTTCCCTCTCTTTTAATAGTTGGGACCTTGCTGTCCCTTTTTAGAGGGAGTTCAATCATTAGACGCCATCTGTCTGCTATTCTGAAATTTTATACCATGATTTAAATGTTATGTTTTAAATTGTATTGGTACTACTTGTGCCATTGTATTATTTGTTGTTATCTGTTGTTGTTGTGAACTGCCCTGAGCCCTTTGGGGGAGGGCGGTCTATAAGTTTAACCATCCATCCATCCATCCATCCATCCATCCATCCATCCATCTCTATCCATCCATCCCCATCGATCCATCGATCCATCGATCCATCGATCCATCGATCCATCGATCCATCCATCCATCCATCCATCCATCCATCCATCCATCCATCCATCCATCCATCCATCCATCCATCCATCCATCCATCCATCCATCCATCCATCCATCCATCCATCCATCCATCCATCCATCCATCCATCCATCCATCCGTCCATCCAAGTCAGAGTCAGTTGTAGTTTCTAATCCATTCTGGATAGAAAGGTAGGCAGATTCACTAAGATATCCTAATCTAGCTGGACGGAGACAGATGCACGGAGCACCCATCCTCCCTCTAGGCATGGTGAAAGTAAGATGGAGAAGTGTGCAAGAAGAAGGCGGAAGGAAGGAAGTCCCTGAGAGTATCAGTCTAATATCAAAGGGATAGAGCCAGCATGATAAAGGTGTCAATCCCTAGGTCCCTATCTAGCATCTGGCTATCTAGTAAAACCCCCTCTGTGGGTCGAGGCAGGAAACAGCTTAAAGTCCTTCTTTTCCAACACCCTTCTTGCCTGGGACACATTCCTGGAAGCAATAAAAAGCTTGCTCCTATTTACTGGGCAATACTGGTATTCTAAATCCGTGGTGGCAAACCTTTGGCACTCCAGATGTTATGGACTACAATTCCCATCAGCCCCTTCCAGCATGGTGAATTGGCCATGCTGGAAGGGGTTGATGGGAATTGTAGTCCATAACATCTGGAGTGCCAAAGGTTCGCCACCACTAATTGGATTCGGGTGATGGAATCGGGGCTCTCAAAGGATGATCTGCTAATCCCCTCTCCTTGGTGATGAGGCCAGCGCTCATGTCCTGACTCAGGGTGGGCCGTCAACAACAGCCCCGCAGTTGTAAAGTTGCATTTCCAGCAGTGTGACAAGGCCAACACCAATCTGTCTGGCTAATTTTTACAACTTGAGCTTTATTGAAAAAAGGGCTTTTTAAAGAGGCTAAAACACATAGATGTCGTACGTAAAGTAGCATGGAAAGCCATCATAAGAGGAATTCCTCAAAAAGAGTCTCCTTAATTCAAAGGAAGGCAATAATAGATTTCCCAGGAAGTTGCCTCGTACTGACCAGGCCCTCGGTCTTGTTCGCTCAGGCCGGCAGCAGCTCTCTGATCTCAAGTCTTTCACATCACCTACTGCCTGAGCCTTTTGGAGATGCCGGGGATTGAACCTGGGGCTTTCTGCATGCCAAGCATGGTGTAGTGGTTAAAAGGAGGTGGACTCTAATCTGGAGGAACCAGGTTTGATTCCCAGCTCTGCCGCCTGAGCTGTGGAGGTTTATCTGGGGAATTCAGATTAGCCTGTACACTCCCACACACGCCAGCTGGGTGACCTTGGGCTTGTCACAGATCTCTCCGAACTCTGTCAGCCCCACCTGCCTCACAAGGGGTCGGCTGCGGGAGAGGAAGGGAAAGGAGCTTGTAAGCCACCTTGAGTCTTCTTAAAGAAGAGAAAGGTGGGGTATAAATTCAAACTTCTTCTTCTTCTTCTTCTTCTTCTTCTTCTTCTTCTTCTTCTTCTTCTTCTTCTTCTTCTTCTTCTTCTGCTTCTGCTTCTGCTTCTGCTTCTGCTTCTGCTTCTGCTCCTCCTTCTCCTTCTTCTCCTCCTTCTCTTTCTCCTCCTCCTCCTTCAACTGAGGCACGGCATTCCTTTATAATGTTTAGTACAGAGTCTTTGTGCACCTAGTCAAACCTTTATCCACAATCAGCACAGTCCAGGTTCCTGAGAAGCTGAATTAACAAATCAAAAAATTTAACACTATTTCCCAACCGGGTAGAACATTAACAATAGCTTTTCTAACTCTATTATTTCAGCAAATATGTATTTTAATATAACCATTCCCTTACCATGCTATATTTCTTTTTGTCAGCATAAGCAATAAAGGACAGCTGCCTTTCCAAAAACTCCAGGCCACCATTATTATTTAATTTTGTTTGATGTCACAGCTGTCAGTTCTTTTGTTGGTTATTGGCCTTTCATTACAATCTGAGCCTCACCCAGAGGCCTGGGACGTTGTAATGTATTGGCATAGTATTTATACGGGTCCCAGCACGGCTGCCTTCTGAATCTCACAGATGTTGATTTTGTCAATTTGAAGATGTTTCAAGTGCTGCCCTAGCATTTTCGGAATGGTGCCCAGAGTGCCAATTCACCACTGGCACAACCTCAGCTGGTTTGTGCCACAGCTGCTGTATTTAGTGACCTTCCCATGTTCTTTTTCCACAACCCTGCTGTCACCAGGTACTGCTGTGTCAATGACAGTCCCTTTCTTGTTCTCAGTTACTGTGATGTCTGTTGTATTATGTGCCAACACTTTGTCCATTTGGATTCGAAAATCCCACAAGATCTTGACCTTTTCATTTTCTGTGACTTTCTCTGGACAATGTTCCCACCACTTGTTTAGTTGTCCTAATATTGTTATTCCTGCATAAATTCCAGTGGATCATCTTGGCCACTGAGTTGTGCCTCTGTTTGTACTCAGTCTGGGTAATCTTTTTGCAGCAGCTGAGGACATGATTGACAGTTTTGATGGCTTCCTTGCACAGTCTGCACTTTGCATCACCTGAGGATTTTTCGATTTGTGCTTTGATCATATTTGTCCTAATGGCCTGCTCTTGAGTGGCTAAAATTAGTGATTCAGTTTCCTTTTTCAGAGTACCAGTTGTTAACCACAGCCAGATCTTCTCATTGTCTACCTTGTCCTTGATATTCACCTATATCAGGGGTCTGCAACCTGTGGCTCTCCAGATATTCAAGGATTACAATTCCCATCAGCCCCTGCCAGCATGGCCTATTGGCCATGCTGGCAGGGGCTGATGGGATTTGTAGTCCGTGAACATCTGGAGAGCCGCAGGTTGCAGACCCCTGACCTAGATCTTGGTGCCATGTGTCATTGAGGAGGGTAACAAGCAATTTGCACAAAATAGAAATTAAACCTGAGTGCTATGGTGGTTAAAAGATTAAATTAAACCTGAGTGGTATGGTGGTTCAGCTCCTTACACTGTCGAAGAAGCTTGCTGGGTGACCTTGAGTTTTTAATATACTCTTTACCTAACCTGCCTCACAGGGTTGTTGTGAGGGGAAAATTCTTCTTCCTAGAGTTGACACACTAATGCAGGGTCCACTGCTTGGATTTTTAAATGACACTTCTCTCAATCGAGTGTGAAGTCTGGTTGCAGGCCTGTAATTTTTAGATCTGCATTGATGGTGTCTTGCTCATAGATCAGGCTGTGGTCAGTTGGAGTTTGTGGAGGTCGTGGAGTTCGAAGAACTCAGCGTTCTTCTTGTCTGCTGGGCAGGTCATCTGGTTTTTCATACTTCTGGTGGCTGGAGCCACCTCCTCAGTTGCAAGGGGAGGGACTGGGCCAAGGCATGGCAGACCTTCCAGAATTGGCGGATGTGGGAATTCGATGTTTGAGATCTCATCAAAGTGCTCGCACCATCGACTTAGGACTTTCTTATCCTGCAGTTGCTGTGAAGGAAAAATTGAGGAGAGGAAAATTATATAAGCTGCTTTCTGTCCCAACTGGACAGAAAGATGGGTACAAATGATGTAAATAAGTATGCGACGTGCTTGCTTCGTTCTAGTAAATCTATGTATCTGCCTATTTTTCTCTCCGTTCTTGAAAAGCTAGCACTGAATGAACAGTGTTGTTTAAACTACTGAGCGAAGAAAGTTAATCTACCTTTTTTAAAAAAACAGCAAAGTACCAGCAAAGTACTGTTTTTTTTAAAAAAACAGCAAACCTGATAGGAAGGGCACCATTTGGAAACTGCTTGGCCTCCTTGAGGTGTGGGCCTTTGAAGGGCAGTCAACTTGTGTCTGTGCCTCTCCTGCTGGACGTGATGCTTCCTAACTTTGTGCCACTTGGCAACTTATTCTGGTCTTAAGTAAATTGGGGAGTGACTGAAATAAAAATAGAATACGTGGAGGCACATTCTTTTGTATAGCAGCGATTTATACACTCCAGGCAAATCGCTTTTTGTTCCAGCTGTTCCAGGTCGGCTTTAATATTTAAGTATCCTGGTATATAGTTTAGTTCAACTAAAGATTTACAGTCAGAGAACAGCAAGATCCCCAAGTTATCTTTGGCATTGGACAAAAAGATTGTATGAAGGAACTGCAGCACTGAGGATCTCAGATTTTTAGAAGATTGAGGTGCACTTTAGGGTCTGAAATAAACAGCATCGTCCAGTACTAAGCGGGAGAGGATAAATCTTCAGGGCGACAGGATGGGCAGTGGGGGGGGGGGCATCTCTGCTTTCTCCTGAGTGCAGCTGGAAAAAAGTTGCAAGGACTTCCAAGTTTATTTTAATGGGTTTTTAATTGTATGTTGTATAATTATGTTGTTCACCGCCCAGAGCCCTTTGGGGGGGGGGGGGTAGGGCGGTATATATAAACAAACAAACAAACAAACAAATAAATAAATTTTTACTTGAGCACCTGGAGCCCAATGCAAAGAGTAGGTTGCCTTGAAAAATGTCAGGCCCAATTTCATGTGTGTAAATACTGATGTGAAATGATCCTAGTTGCAGTGATCAATTGCCCTGCCTGCCCAATCTCATCAGATCTTGGAAGCTCAAGAGGGTCAGTCCTGGTCAGCATTTGGATGGGAGACTGATACAGCACGAGAGATTTATATTTTTAATAAATAATAGAGATATAGAAGTGATTTGCATATTGTAAGCTTAGAATATAATATAAGCCTTAAGCCGTAAATTGTTCGGATAAGCTAAGATGATAACGTAAGAAAGAGCCTGCTGGATCAGACCAGAGTCCATCTAGTCCAGCACTCTTCTACTCGCAGTGGCCCACCAGGTTCCTGTGGGAGCTCACGTGCAGGATGTGAAAGCAATGGCCTTCTGCTGCTGCTCCTGAGCACTTGGTCTGTTAAGGCATTTGCAATCTCAGATCAAAGAGGATCAAGATTGGTAGCCATAGATCGACTTCTCCTCCATAAATCTGTCCAAGCCCCTTTTAAAGCTAACCAGGTTAGTGGCCATCACCATCTCCTGTGGCAGCATATTCCAAACACCAAGCACGCATTACGTGATGAAATGTTTCCTTTTATTAGTCCTAATAGAATATGAGAATAGTATGGTTAACAGTGGAAGAGTTTCAAACTTACCATTTCTGGGTAAGGTAGTTGCAAGAGGGGTGGCTGAGCCGCTGCTGACATTTTTGGATGACACATCAGCCCTAGACACGTCCACCCTGGCCACGGGTCAGAGACTGTGCCAGTCACCATCATGGATGACCTCCACTTCCAGCTGGAGTGAGGCAGGCCAGCCCTGCTGGTGCTGTTAGATCTCACTGAAGAAATTGACACATTGATTACGATCTTATCACCCAGAGTGTAGGGGATAGCCCTAAAGTGGCTGGCTTCATTCCTCCAGAGGCATCCATTGAAAATGCTGGGGGGAAGAATAGGGACTAATAAAAGGAAACACTTCTTCACGCAACGTGTGATTGGTGTTTGGAATATGCTGCCACAGGAGGTGGTGATGGCCACTAACCTGGATAGCTTTAAAAAGGGCTTGGACAGATTGATGGAGATTTATGGCTACCAATCTTGATCCTCTTTGATCTGAGATTGCAAATGCCTTAGCAGACCAGGTGCTCGGGAGCAGCAGCAGCAGAAGGCCATTACTTTCACATCCCTCATGTGAGCTCCCAAAGGCACCTGGTGGGCCACTGCAAGTAGCAGAGTGCTGGACTAGATGGACTCTGGTCTGATCCAGCAGGCTCTTCCTTATGTTCTTATGTTCTCCGGGTGCAAAGACCACTAGGCGAGAGGATGTCTTGGTGATACCTTTTGTTTGTGCATGCTGCAAGGGGCAATCCTTTTCCCGATATTATTTAATATCTACATGCAACCCCTAGCATCGCTTGTTCGGAGCTGTGGGCTGGGTTGCCATCAATATGCAGAAGACACACAGCTTCTTTTTGTCGATGGAAGAACACCCGGCTGCTGCCCCAGATGTTCTGGACCAGTACTTGAAGGCAGTGGCAGGATGGTTATCCCAGACCAGGTTGAAACTAAATCCAGCGAAGGCAGAGGCTTTGTGGCTGGGCCAGGGCAAACCAGAGCAGGGGTTTCAGCTGCCAATTTTGGGTGGGGAGGCTTTAGCACCTGCTTCCTCTGCCAAAAAGCCTGGGTGTGATCCTGGAGTCCTTGTTATCTATGGAGGCCCAGGTCACACAAACAGCTAAATTGGCTTTTCCCCGTCTTTGGCAGGCTAAGTCCAACTGCCTTTCCATACAAACGAGGTTCAGCCAGGGGCTGACGGGGAAAGAACCAGCTGGGTGACAATTGAGAGAGGGGGTGGGAGTGAAAAACAGCCCATACCTTCATATTGATGAACTGGAACGGGTCCAGAGGAGGTCAACCAAAATAGTCAAAGATCTGGAATCCATGCTCTATGAGTAGAGACTTAGGGAGCTGGGGGATGTTTAGTTTGGTGAAGAGAAGGTTAAGAGGTGACATGATAGCCATGTTTAGATATTTGAAGGGATGTCGTATTGGTGAGGGAGCAAACTTGTTTTCTGCTGCTCCAGAGACTGGGACCAGGAGTAATGGGTTCAAGGTGAAGGAAAAGAGATTCCACCTAAACATTAGGAGAAACTTCCTGACAGTACAGGTTGTTCGACAGTGGAATGCACTACCTTGTAGTGGGGTGGAGTCTCCTTCTTTGGAGGTTTTTAAAAGTTAGGCTGAATGGCCATCTGTCAGGAGTGCTTTGATTATGTGTTCCTGCATTGCAGGGGGTTGGACTTAATGGTCCTTGGGGTCTCTTCCAACACTATGATTCTATGCTGGCTGGAGGGCGGGAGTGATGGCCAAGTGAAGTGAATTGACCCTGGCTTAGGGGCAACATTGGCATAGTGGTAGCACAGGTGCTGCTCTGGCATGAAAGAGGGAAGGACTGAGGGCAGGGAAGCCAATGAAGGGATTCCAAAGGAGATCTGGGGCCGGAAACACCCACTCTCAGCAGTGCAAATGCATGCAAAAACCATGGTGTAGTGTATCCCATATGAACACAATCAAAGCACTCCTGACAGATGGTCATTGAGCCTCTCTTCAGAAACCTCCAACCTGGTTGCCTGGATTTAGTTGGTGTCAGCTGTTGGGTGTTCTGCCACTGACCCTTCTTGGCGTACTTTCATCCGCCCGTCTCTGAAGGCAGCTGGTTGCTTTAAGGCTTGGGGCCAAAGAATGTGAATACGTGAAATGATGCTGTTGTTGTCCTGCTTAGTGGGACTCCCAGATGAAGCAAGGAAGGTGATCCTCTCCTTTGTTTTGAAATCTGTAAATTTTACACAGTTGGGGCAATTCTTACCAACCAGAAAGAACAGTTAAAGTTTGAGGAACACACTTACAACTTCTTCTTGGATCTTGCAGCAGATCTGGCCAGGCTGTATTCAAGCAGGTAGAAAAGTATGCTCCTATATCAGTGATAGTGAACCTTTTCGAGACCGAGTGCCCAAATTGCAACCCAAAACCCACTTATTTATCGCAAAGTGCCAACCCCAGCAATTTAACCTGAATACTGAGGCTTCAGTTTAGAAAAAATAGTTGGATCCAAGGCGTGCGTTACTTGGGAATAAGCTTGGTGGTAGTTGTTGGCTTTGCTTTGAAGCAACCGTGCAACTCTTCGAACGGGTGAATCACGACCCTAGGAGGGTTTACTCAGAAGCAAGCCCCATTGCCAGCAACCGAGCTTACTCCCAGGTAAAGGATCTCGTTTTAGTTCTTTGAATGAAAATCAGTGGGGTTTAACAGCGCTTAACAGGGTTACCTATACTGCTTCCCTAAAACTAGGCCTTAGGTTTAATGCTAATAATTGATCCCAGCGGCCCAGGCAAGCCTAGATGTGTGTGTGTGGGGGGGGGAGGCGATCCCCCCTACATGATGAACTCTGTTTGTGCGTGCCCACAGAGAGGGCTCTGAGTGCCACCTCTGGCACCCGTGCCATAGGTTCGCCATCACTGTCGTATATATTTGCTGGCCTGTTCTCTGTTTCTGGGATTTTATTGAAATTGTAAACTGGAATCGTGATTTCAATTTTCCATTGCCTCCAGTTCATTTTGTAAAAATATTACGGTCGTTTTGCAGTTCTCTGACCTTTTCCCATGAAATGGACTCTATTTAGAGCCTAATTCTTTTCTTCCTGCAAGTGTGCAGATTGCTCATGGAATTCAGCCTGGATTTCCTCACACTGGTCTACACTGGAGTCTGGAGGGCCTGCTGAAGTGACGTCTCTGCTTTCTGTTGCTCTCCATTTTCTAAGCCTCATTTCTGTTTATTTTTTAGTTTTTTTAATCTGCCTTTTTCACTGTGAGTAGAGGTGCAGTAACAAATATGATTGGGGAAAGCCTTTTTGGTCAATCAGTAAGCGAATTGCAAGATACAACATTTGAACCAAACAGCCAAACTTCCTAATAAAGTGTATTATTAGGAGCTGCAGCTGAGCAAGATTTTTAGCCTTAGGAGACGTCATCATATGCCAGTGTTAAGTTACCTGAGAGGGAGGAGGTCAGATGCAAAGAAAGTCCAAGGATGATGATGATGGTGATGATGAAGAGCTGGATTTATATCCCCCCCTATATCTCCTGCAAAGAGACTCAAAGGGGCTTACAATCTCCTTTCCCTTCCCCCCTCACAACAAACACCCTGTGAGGTGGGTGGGGCTGAGAGAGCTCGGAAGAACTGTGACTAGCCCAAGGTCACCCAGCTGGCGTGTGTTGGAGCATACAGTCTAATCTGAATTCCCCAGATAAGCCTCCACAGCTCAAGCGGCAGAGCTGGGAATCAAACCTGGTTCCTCCCGATTAGGAGGACACCTGCTCTTAACCACTACGTCACTGCTGCTCCTGAGGCTCAGATTCCAGAGAAAGGAGCCAGTAATTCCAGCAGCCCTTCCGATGGATGACTCTCCCTCTCCGATCTTGTCTCTGTGGTTTAATTCTCTAGGTCTGGGTCGGGGGGCGATGGTGCCTGCATTGGGCAGGGGAGATGAGAGGGTCAGTTGCTGAAGGCCTGTGTGCCTTTTCAGTCTGGTTGCCAGCTGAGCTCTTAGTTCCTGTGTTTAGAACTCTGAACATTGGCAGTTTGTAGTGTTGTAATGTCGAGGAGCCGTGTGCCGTAGTGGTTAAGTGCTTGCACTGCCCCTCACACGGTCAGGAGTTCGATCCCCCTGTGGGTCAGATATCCTGGCAGCTGGCTCATGGTCAACTCAGCCATCCATCCACTCCTTGGTTGGTAGATGAGTACCTAGCTCAGTGGTGGCAGGGGCTGATGGGAATTGTAGTCCATAACCACTGGAGTGCCAAAGGTTCGCCACCACGGACCTAGCTCATAGCTAGGGGGTAAAGAATAGCCAGAGAAAGCAATGGCAAACTACCCCACAAAAACGGCTTGCCTATGAAATCACTGCTTGCAGTGGTACCCCAGGGTCAGACATGACTGAAGGGGAAACTTTACCTTTAATGTTGACCTTTCATGTGCAGTGGCTAAAATTCTGCTTTGACTAGAGCTAGAAGTGAACTTCCTGCTTCTACTCCTCCTCCTTCTGGCTCAGTGACCCAAACAGCTCAATTGTATCCCTAAGGAGGTTGGTACAAGGACCAGAGTGTGCGAAGCCAGAGACCCTGTCCACTAGACTGCTAGGAGCAGCAGTGGCGTAGGAGATTAAGAGCTCATGTATCTAATCTGGAGGAACCGGGTTTGATTCCCAGCTCTGCCACCTGAGCTGTGGAGGCTTATCTGGGGAATTCAGATTAGCCTGTGCATTCCCACACACGCCAGCTGGGTGACCTTGGGCTAGTCACAGCTTCTCGGAGCTCTCTCAGCCCCACCCACCTCACAGGGTGTTTGTTGTGAGGGGGGAAGGGCAAGGAGATTGTAAGCCCCTTTGAGTCTCCTACAGGAGAGAAAGGGGGAATATAAATCCAAACTCTTCCTCTTCTTCTTCTTCTACTTTGGAGCTCCCAGAGATTCTGTTAAGGACCCCTGCTACCTTTTCTACAATTCTATCACAAAGACAGCAGCATCCTGTTATTTGCCCCCTCCTTCTGGTCCGTGGTGAATTGCTCTCTTTCGCATTGTAAACAAGGAGTACCGGGATGCAGAAACCCCACACAACCTGCTGCTAGGAACAAAATTTCATAGGCCACCCGCAACAGTCTGGCCTGTCTCCTGCAGAGCACTTTAACTCTCCAGCTATCCCATCACGGCAGTGATGTCCGGGAGGATGGAGGGACCCTCAACCAACCCTTCAGCTAGCTGACCTCCCAACTGTGATGGTTCCGGATTGCCAGCTAATTGACCCAAAGAAGCCATACCTTGTCCTGTTCCAGTTCTTCTCTGCTTGCGGCCTCCCCCTGCCCAGAGAATGGATTCAGCTGCTGGATTCCCTTCTGTCCCTGAGGACTGCTCTTCCTTTCGGTTTTCTTCCCCCTTTGCTGCCAATATTTCTCAGTCAGCAGGAGGAAATTCTCATGTAGCATTTGTGCACTTGTTTGTTTTTTTGAGAAAGTTGCTTCCATATAGGGCCAACAGACTAGAGGGACCTGCCCAGTGGTGGGATTCAAATAATTTAACAACTGGAGCAGCGGTAAGAGCTCGTGTATCTAATCTGGAGGAACCGGGTTTGATTCCCAGCTCTGCCACTTGAGCTGTGGAGGCTTATCTGGGGAATTCAGATTAGCCTGTGCATTCCCACACACGCCAGCTGGGTGACCTTGGGCTAGTCACAGCTTCTCGGAGCTCTCTCAGCCCCACCTACCTCACAGGGTGTTTGTTGTGAGGGGGGGAGGGCAAGGAGATTGTAAGCCCCTTTGAGTCTCCTGCAGGAGAGAAAGGGGGGATATAAATCCAAACTCTTCTTCTTCTTCTTTACAAGCACCATTTTAACAACCAGTTCTGCCGAAGTGGTGCAAACCTGCTGAATCCCACCACTGGACCTGCCCATCTCTGGAGGCCTTGCCACGGACCCTTGTTCTGTGCTCATGTGTGCAGCAGCTTCCTCCAGCTCCTCTGCCCATCTCCTTTCGTGCCAGAGCTCTTGTTGACTCCCTTGGACCTGTCCCTTCAGCTGTTTTCTTCACCCCCACCCCATCACTGTCTTCTTCTTTCAGTCTCCTTCTTCCCCTCCTGGCTTCAAGTGTGGATCTGCAACTTCCTTAGGGAAATCTGACTCGGGCCAACAAAGCAAGTAAGCCATGTGGTCTCTTTGGGTGGGGTGGGACAGGATGGTATTGCTAAAAGTGTGAAGGAAGAAGCGTTCCAGGTTTTCATCCCATGCTGAAGATGATGCTGGGATATATTTCTTGCATTACCCAGCATTCCCTAGGGCACTTCAAGGAACCCTGGATCCTGCAGGGCAGCCTTGGGCATTGTGAGTGTGTGACATGCAGTTTTTGTGCTTAATAGTTCTAGGGCAGCGCTCCCTGTTTTCTGAAAATGGAACTTGGAGCATGGCCATATCCACAAAGGAATCCTTGGTCTCTTGGTTCCAGTATGTACCGTTCCTTGTACAAAAAAGAAGGTGGAAAATACATGGGGATGGAAGCAGGGAATATGTCAAGCACAAGCATGGGATACCCAAACCTTTGAGAGGGAAATGGGGACAAAGACAGCTGTGAATCACCCACCGGCTGCGGTTGCCTCTGGGGGTGGGATGGGTGGAGCCAAGGTGACCGCTTCCGCTTAACTGAGGGCGGAAGCGAAGCCCGGGCCATGTTGGGCAAGGGCTGATGTCACCAGGAGGGGAGGGCGGATTGACCCTTTAAAGGGGAAAGCCCTCCTTTGTTCTGGCCATGTTCTTCAGCCAGCCGGCGACTTGTCCACCCACCTCTCCCTGGGTTTATTCGGTTGTTGCATGTTTCTGTCATAGCCGTTCGGCGGTGGCGCATGGGTAATGATCTGGAAGTGCCGATGGCGGCAAGAGGCAACCGCCCTGCCGAACCGGCAAATGGGGATCACCTCTTGCCAGGAGCGTCCGCCCGGCAGAGCCCTTCAGCGGAGCGAAGTCCAATACAGGGCATCCGCCCATTGGAGCTTCTCTATGAAGCAGACAGGCCAGGTCAAGTCCCATGCTACGCCTCACGCTTCTGTTTTGGTTGGCTAATAAAATGGCTATGGCCAAAATGTTTATCCCAGCAAAGAGTCCAGTGTGGTTATTGGAGAGGATTCACCCAAATGGTTCCCACCCTCAGAAGGCAAAGCCTGGGTGGCTAAGGGCAGAGATGGAGAAGGAAATGTTGGCACAGATTTGGCTGGGGACAGCCCTGAAACGTGAACTGATCAAGTGCATCAACACGGGGGCCAGGTGAACCTGCCATTCATTCAGCCTGCGTTTTAAAGGAAGAGCTGTGTCAATCTTTGGAGGAAGGAGAGCATCTTTAATCCATCAAGTCTTTATTGACACAGTAAATAACAAAAATAAATACAGCCGGAGAAAAACTGGTAAAAAAACCCCCCATGGATACACAAAGCAAAGAATAAAATGTTAAGTAAAAAACAAATTGCTGCTGGCTTTTGATAATTTCCAAGAGGAGGTCTGCCACTATCACACAGAAGGAAGGATCTGAATTATTCAGCAAGTAGTGTAGTCTAAGTAAATCAGGGGGGTCAGTTGAAAATAAAATATGTTCCTGATTGTTAAAAAACCAACTTGTAACAAAGAAGAAGAAGAAGAAGAGTTTGGATTTATATCCCCCCCTTTCTCTCCTGCAGGAGACTCAAAGGGGCTTACAATCTCCTTGCCCTTCCCCCCTCACAACAAATACCCTGTGAGGTAGGTGGGGCTGAGAGAGCTCCGAGAAGCTGTGACTAGCCCAAGGTCACCCAGCTGGCGTGTGTGGGAGTGTACGGGCTAATCTGAATTCCCCAGATAAGCCTCCACAGCTCAGGCAGCAGAGCGGGGAATCAAACCCAGTTCCTCCAGATTAGATACATGAGCTTTTAACCTCCTACGCCACTGCTGCTCCAGAGGGCATAACATCAAACCTGGCAAGCATTGTAGCTCTCCTTTGAGCAGGGCTTATTAAACAATACAAGTAGTGAACCATGTGGCCCTGTTCAAATGGAATTTAAAAATACGGGGGGGGGGGGGGCGCACAAGTTTTCTTGGCCATTCATTCAGCCTGTGTTTTCAAAGAAGAGCTGTGTTAATCTTTGGAGGAGGGAGAGCCTCTTTCTCTTTATCATACTACAGCGCTGCTTCTGTTCCATCTCTGGTTCATGGCTGCCTTCCTGCTGATTGTCAGCAGGCTCAGGTTTTAAGACACCTCCCATGCGGCAGACTAACATGCAGGTGCCATGGTTTGCCTCCCCTCCCCATACCACCCCCCACACCTGGCAGCCAAGGGGGTCCACGCTTCCATAACAATCCTCATCTCCCTGCCTGTTGAGTCAGAGGGGTTTGGGATGTCAGACCTTCACCTGAGTTCTCCAGTTTGCTAAGGAGAAGGCTTGATAGCTGTCAGTTCCCAGATCAGACAACAAACCACTTGTAAATCTCCAAGGATTTTATTGCAGACATGAAAGAAACAGAAGAAGACAGTTCTGGCGAAAAAGGCCAGAGTAGGAAGATTCCCACCCCCACATGTGAACAGAGAGAGATAGAAAGGTCCAGCCTGGAGGCCCATCCCAGCAGCACAACTCCAAGCAGAGGCATAGCTAGGGAAAATGGAGCCTGGTGCAAAATCTGGGTTTTGCTGCCCCCCATGTTCTTTTGTGTTTTTTGTATTTGTTAGTGTTTTTTCAGTTTCCTGCCTGCAGGGGGTGCAGTTTTTAGGCTAGCACCATCAAAATTTCAGGGTCTCTTTAGGAGACTATCCTGATGATAACAGCCAGGTTTGCTGAAGTTTGGTTCAGGGGGTCCAAAGTTATGGACTCTCAAAGGTGTAGCCCCATCTCCTATTAGCTCCCATTGGAAACAGTGGGGGATGGGGGCACCCACTTTGGGAGTCCATAACTTTGGACCCCCTGAACCAAACTTCACCAAACTTGGGTGCTTTCATCAGGAGATTTCCCCGAAAATTCCCTAAAATTTTGGCGCTGCTAGCCTAGAAATTGCACCCCCTGCAGGTCAAAAACTGAAAAACACAAAAAAGACAAAAAACGAACCTGAAAATTTTGCTGCCCCCGCCAAGGGGCGTGCCCGGTGCAATGCGCACCCCCTGGCCCCCTTGTAGCTATGCCTCTGACTCCAAGGCCCGACTCAGTAGATAGCGGTGCATGTGCAAAAGCAAAAGTCACTCCCGAACAGTTCCCCCTCCCAACCATGCCATCCTGACAATAGCTCCTGCCCTCTGGGGCTCACATTCGTCACAGTATTTGCAGTTTTGTGCCTCAAAAGCAGAGAACTTCCATCCTTCCAATCCAACGCTGCTATTTTTGACATTTTTGTTTTCCCTTTCCATTGGATGTTCCTTTGTGTGTGAATTATACTTTTTAGCAGAAGAGGAAACCCCCCGGGGTCAGGATGTCCACCCACCCTTCCTGGCAGTTACTTTTGTCCATCTCTGTCAATGGCCTGTGGGTTGGAATTTGGAGCAGAAGCTGACTGCTCAGCTGTGGTCTGGGAGGTGCCAGTTAGTCTAGCCTCTCCCCCACAACCCCCAGCAAAGTTTTTTTTTTTTTTTGCAGAATTGGTTCTCTGAAGAGCTGAGCTTCCCATCCCCAGAACAGGGTAATGGAGATCAGAGCCGTAAGTCCAATACTTCAGGGCCTCCACCAAGAAGGATCCAGATGTTACCACGCTGCCTGGGTAACTTTTACTCTCCCAGATCAACCAGCTCTCAGCAACGCAGAGGAACAGAAACAGGACCCAACACAGCGAGAATAGTGAAAATAAAAATGAGTTTATTGAGATGCTGACCTATGTGTCAGCACCTACACCACGGCAACTACAACTGCCTAGCAGCATTACAACCACTTTTATACACAGTCTCCCGCCCGGGAATCTAGGAGGGTACAGGACAACCTACAATCATTCATTCACAAATACGTAGGAACCAATTAGAGTCCAGAGGGCAGTCCCTTCTTGAATTTCGCGGCAGAAGCAGGGCGAGGCGATGACGTAGGCACAGGTGGGAAAAACACAAAAGAGTCCTTTGGGTGCTTGGGGCAAGGAAACAAAACCTAGCGACGACGGCACCTTTATCTTCCTGCTGGTGGGATTAAGGCAGATGGATGTGCTTCTTCCGGGGTCCCTTTTGTCAAACGTCCATTCATGGTTCTTGCAAATGAAAGGGACATGCCCAGGTGGAGCAGGGGTGGATTCCTGCCTTGAGCAAGGGAGGTTCCATACAGATACAAATACAAAATACAACTGTAATTCCTACATTCTATCTAATACAACTTGTTCCTATCTAGTCCTTATAAAGAAATCAAACATAATTTCACCTTTATTAAACAGCAAGATCAGAAATTGAATAATTCATTTCTGACTCCGCTATCACAGAGAGCCCTTTGGGAATTGGGCAGGGGTTTGTACCCTTTTGCTACCATGTGCCTTCTCAGCCCCAGCAACCCCCGGGGCCCTGGCTGCCCTCTGTACTCTCTGTGTGCAAGGGTTTCAGGCAGTGGTGGGATTCAGCAGGTTTGCGCTGCTTCTGCAGAACCGGTTGTTAAATTGGTGCCTGTAAACAACTGGGTGTTAACTTATTTGAATCCCACCACTGGTTTCAGGTGTGTCTGACAAGCACTATAGCCCAGCCAGGGCATGCCTCTACCCCCACCCCCACCCCCCTTCAAATGCTGTTACATGTTCTGCTGCCTCTTTGAACACAAAACACTCGTAGAATTTCAGGCATGTTTTGGTTCATTTTGAGTATTCCTGGCCTGAAATGCAACAGGCAGTGTGTAACTACCCACCAGCAGTGGCGGAGGAGGTTAAGAGCTCGTGTATCTAATCTGGAGGAACAGGGTTTGATTCCCCGCTCTGCCGCCTGAGCTGTGGAGGCTTATCTGGGGAATTCAGATTAGCCTGTGCACTCCCACACATGCCAGCTGGGTGACCTTGGGTTAGTCACAGCTTCTTGGAGCTCTCTCAGCCCCACCTACCTCACAGGGTGTTTGTTGTGAGGGGGGAAGGGCAAGGAGATTGTAAGCCCCTTTGAGTCTCCTGCAGGAGAGAAAGGGGGGATATAAATCCAAACTCCTCCTCCTCCTCCTCCTCCTCCTCCTCCTCCTCCTCTTCTTCTTCTTCTTCTTCTTCTTCTTCTTCTTCTTCTTCTTCTTCTTCTTCTTCTTCTTCTTCTTCTTCTTCTTCTTCATTACCATAAATTCTCATTTAATACCAAGCAGATAGATTATGTGATTGTTGTTTAGTGGGATAGAAACCATTTGTACATGTTCCAGTTGTATGTAATAAAGGTTCTGTTGTGTTGTCATAAGATTTTATTTTTATAAGTATAGAAGCAGAAAAAAATAGAAATCATATCAGTGAACTGGCTGTTCTTCTCATGCAGAGACGTAATTCTCAGGTATTTTAAACTCCAGAACCTTTTACAACAGAAAAATAACTTTGCTGCACGTCCAAAGGGATGAGGTAACACAGCATTAAGCTCCACTGTCTCTCACTACAGAAAGATAGTAAAGTTATTTTTCTGGCACAGTAACATTATTTTTCTGTTGTAAAAAGTTTCTGGAGTTTAACATGCCTGAGAATTATGTCCCTTCAGTCCTTTGCCCAAAATCCAGGTTTGAAGGCATTGGGAAAGTATTCATCACTCAGCATTATTATAATTTTCATTGGTGATCCACCTTTCCCAGTTGGGGCTGACAGAGCTCTGAAGGACTGTGACTAGTCCAAGGTCACTCAGCTGGTGTGTGTTGGAGTGCACAGGCTAATCTAGTTCACCAGATAAGCCTCCACAGTTCGAGTGGCAGAGCAGGGCATCAAACCCGGTTCCTCCAGATTAGAGTATACCTGCTCTTAACCACTACACCATGCTGGCCAACGGCAATGAGTTCCGTCCAAGAGCAGCCGCACTGGGGGCAGCCGTGGCTCCATCGAGTCGCTTGTGAGTGTGTTGGAATGCCTTTAACCAGAATGTGTCACCTCCTAAGCCACAGGTGTCAAATTCGCGACCCTCCAGATGTTATGGACTACAGTTCCCATAATCCCTTGCCAGCATGATGCTGGCAGACGATGATGGGAACTAGTCCATAACATCTGGAGGGCCGCGAATTTGACACCTATGTCCTAAGCTGAACCTTTGCACTGTAGCTTTGCTTCTCTTACACAAATGCCTCTGGGACCATTCCATTTTGTCCATTTTGTGAAAGGAAACAAGTGTGGGGCCTTCCTAATAGCCTCAGGCGGACTGTTCGATAACATGGGAGCCACCGCAGAGAATGTTCGTAAACAGATAGCCGCCCATTTTATCCAGCTGCAAGATGGTGCCTTCAGAAACCTTTGCTCAGATGAGCAGAATCTTCGCGGAAGAACATAGCAAGAGAGGCGGTCCTGCAGGTGTGCGGGTCCAAGACCTTTAAAAACTTTGTTAGTGACAGATGAAGGGAATGCTGTGGACATAGCACACCTTGATTTTAGTGAAGCTTTTGACAAGGTGCCCCATAATATTCTCGCAAGTAAGCTAGTGAAATGTGGACTAGACAATGCTAGTATTAGGAGCAGCAGTGGCATAGGAGGTTAAGAGCTCGTGTATCTAATCTGGAGGAACCGGGTTTGATTCCCAGCTCTGCCTCCTGAGCTGTGGAGGCTGATCTGGGGAATTCAGATTAGCCTGTACACTCCCACACACGCCGGCTGGGTGACCTTGGGCTAGTCACAGCTTCTCGGAGCTCTCTCAGCCCCACCCACCTCACAGGGTGTTTGTTGTGAGGGGGGAAGGGCAAGGAGATTGTCAGCCCCTTTGAGTCTCCTACTGGAGAGAAAGGGGGGATATAAATCCAAACTCTTCTTCTTCTAGTATTAGATGGATTTGTAATTGGTTGACTGTTCGAACTCAAAGGGAGCTCATCAATGGCTCATCTTCATCCTGGAGAGAAGTGACCAGTGGGGTGCCACAGGGTTCTTTCTTGGGCCCAGTGCTGTTCACTGCTTTGATCAATGACTCAGATGATAAAATAGAGGGCATGCTAATCAAATTTGCAGATGACATCAAATTAGGAGGGGCAGCTAATACCTCGGAGGACAGAGTCAGAATTCAAATGACCTGAGCAGATTAGAGAGCTGGGCCAAAACAAACAAAATGAATTTCAACAGAGTTAAATGTGAGATACTACACTTAGGCAGAAAAAAATGAAATGCACAGATATAGGATGGGTGACACCTGGCTACATGCAAAACTGCAGGGGTCTTCAAACTATGGCCCTCCACATGTTCAGGCACTACAATTCTCATCAGCCCTGCCACTTGGCCATGCTGGCAGAGGCTGATGGGAACTGTAGTCCATGAACATCTGGAGGGCCATAGTTTGAAGACCTCTGTGCAAAAGGGATCTGGGAGTCTTAGTAGACCACAGACTGAACATGATTCAGCAGTGTGATGCAGCAGCCAACAAAGCCAGTGCAATTCTGGGCTGCATCAATAGGAGTATAGTGTCAAGATCGAGGGGTGTAATTGTACCTCACTATTCTGCATTGGTTAGACCTCACCTGGAATATTGTGAACAGTTCTGGGCACCACAATTCAAGAATGACATTGACAAGCTGGAATGGGTCCAGAGGAGGGCAACCCAAATGGTATAAGGTCTGGAATCCATGCCCTATGAGGAGAGACTTAGGGAGCTGGGGATGTTTAGTCTGGCAAAGAGAAGGTTACGAGGTGTCCTGATAATGTTTAGATATTTGAAGGGGTGTCATGTTGGTGGGAGCAAGCTTGTTTTCTACTGCTCCAGAGACTAGGACCAGGAGTAATGAGTTCAAGGTGAAGGAAAAGAGATTCCTCCTAAACATCAGGAAAACCTTCCTGACAGTAAGGGCTGTTCGGCAGTGGAATGCACTACCTTGTAGTGTGGTGGAGTCTCCTCCTTTGGAGGTTTTTAAAGAGAGGCTGGATGGTCATCTGTCAGGAGTGCTTTCATTGTGTGTTCCTGCATTGTAAGGGGTTGGACTTGATGGCCCTTGGGGTCTCTTCCAACTCTATGATTCTATGACATCTAGCAACCTGCAATGAATCTTTTAATGGGTACGTGCTCGAGGTATGCATTTATTTATATAGTCAAGTTGCAGCATAGTGTAAATCCTGACTACTGTGGATTGTATTCAGGAAATGAATTTAGGGTAAGGGAAAAGTATATAGTGAGTTGGCCTGTTAATGAAGCCGCATGCCCCTGGGAGGGGGAGGTTTATTGCTCCCATCCAACCCCAACCCCCCATCCCCCCTGCCCGGCTGCTATTACCATTTCAAACAGCTGCTTGAAGGTTCGTGCTTGGCACTTTCACTTTGGCTCATGATTTTAACAAAACCCTGGCCTATTACAGTACTTTGCTTTCATGGTGATGTTGCATGCATTTAGAAATCAATATTAAATTCCGGCTGAAATCAATGAATAACTTTAAACCCTCCTAGCTGGCCATAAGAACTTAGCCTTTGCTCAGACATCCTGGCACAGCTATGCATTTGTGGATTCGAACAGGACAGGTTTTCAAGCCAGCCAGGAAGTTCCCAACCTACCCGAGGCACCAGAGCACTCTGCAGCCCGCAGCTCCTGCCTGTCCATCCACCTGTTGTGCTTCCTTTTTTTAACAACATTAAAAAAAATTAAAATTGCAAAGTTGCAAGGAATTGGAGCGAGAGAGAAGCGAAGGGGAGTCCTTTGCACACCTTCCCCTCTAGCCTCCTCTTAGGGCAGTGGTTCTCAATCTTCCTAATGCCACGACCCTTTAATACAGTTCCTCATGTGGTGGTGACCCCCAACCCTAACATTTATCCATTTTACAGATGGAGAACACTGATGCAGAGAGTCTTAGGCAGTGGTTCTCAACCTTCCTAATGCCACGACCCTTTAATACAGTTCCTCATGTGGTGGTGACCCCCAACCCTAACATTTATCCATTTTACAGATGGAGAACACTGATGCAGAGAGTCTTAGGCGACCCCTGTGAAGGGTTCGTTCGACCCCCAAAGGCAGGGGTCTTCAAACTTTGGCCCCCCAGATGTTCATGAACTACAATTCCCATCAGCCCTGCCACTTGGCCATGCTGGCAGGGGCTGATGGGAATTGGAGTCCATGAATATCTGGAGGGCCATAGTTTGAAGACCTCTGCCCAAAGGGGTCCTGACCCACAGGTTGAGAACCACTGTCTTAGGGAGTTAGGCAACTCAGGGGGGCCACCAATCCCAGTGGTCCTTCCTTGACCTGGGTCAGGAGCATTTGGCCCGGAGGGAGTGCACCCTTTCTGAGGGGGGAGGGTGGTGCGGCCACACAGGCCTGATGCTGCACAGCCCGGGGGGTGTGCCAAGCCTGCCTCACTCCACCCCTGCCCACCCACCACAGCCTGGGCCACCACAGAAGCCCAGCCGAAGCATCCTGCCTCCCACAGCAGCCAGCCTGTGTCCTGTGCCTTCCCTGCAGCCACCACCAAAATGTCCCCAGCCCCCTGCAAGGAAGAGTCAGCCCACCCACTTCAGAGGCTGCTTCACAGGGCTGGGAACTTCCTCCACCTCTCTTGCCCCTGCCAGCCTGGGGATGGTTCCCACCACTGCCCACCAACCCAGCCCGGCTCCGCACACACTGGTCAGCAGCAGTGCCTGGTGGCAGCACAGAACAAGACTTCTCGGGATATGGCTGACTGTTCACCAAAGCTGTTGCAGCTAGATCTGGGCCACAGCGTTAGTGTTCTGCCCCAAGAACTTTTCCCCTGCTAGCTGGCCCAGAAATCCCTGTGCTGCCCCGCCTACTGCTTCAAAATTCTCTGCCACCCCCTACTCCCCCAAAATTCCTCACTGTCCCCTTTGATGCGTCCGCTGTTTGCAGGGCAGCCGGTAGCGCCAACTTTGGGGTAGCCCTTTCTTTGGCAGCCACATCCTTTGCACTCAGCTTCCTTCCTTATCAGTCCCTCCCCCGTTCCCCCACCCGTTGCGTCTCCCTCTTCTCCCTCAGATGAGCCTTGATAGCCCTGCTCAGCCACAGTCAGGTCTTATCCCTCCTCCCGTGTCTGACACGGGTGTCCTGCTTATCACAAAGGCTTCCTGCTTGCCAAGCAACCACATAAGGACTTTGTATCATGCATACAATGGGATTTTTTGTGCCTCGCAGGGTCATGCCAGTCATTCTTAGTTTGGGACTAAAACAAGCAGAAAAAGCCCCGCCCCGCCCCACCCCACCCCTGGCACATGCCTGCACACACACTCACACACACACTGATTTTGCTTTCTCGGATCAGCTATGGTCTCTGTTGGGAAGCTGCCATCTAGCTTCGATTTGAGGATGCAAAAGCAGCTGGGTGATGTTGCTGCTTCTTCCTGTGTGTGGCCGTGGTCCAGAAGCGGAGCGAGGGGAAACTGCTCCCTGGGTGCGTGCGCGCCCTGTGCCCCTGCTGCATGCCCCCTCCACAGCCCGGCCATGCCTCCACAGCTGTTCCACCTGGGGCATCGCACCCCCCCCCCATCCCATTGGCGCTACACCTCTGCCATGGTCACAAACAGAGAAGAGCCTGTGAGCCTCCGAGATATGCAGAACTCCAAAGACACGTGTGGTGTGATGCCCCCATATTGTTCCTGGGGACTTTGTAATGTGTAGATGGAGCCTTAGAAATGTCCTCTCTGCCTGAAGCAGGATCCCTTTCATGCCCAAAGGAATTGGTATCTCGGGTCAAAACTCACAGCATGGAATCGGATGCCTGTGGATCTTGTGTAAAGTGGTTTGGAAGCTTTAAAGTTGTAATCATGACTCAGATTCATTCCCCTGCCCGTCTCAAGACTTTGCAGGGCCAGAAACACACGCACACAGAAGCGCATGACTGAACCACATGGAAATGTGCTTGGAACAGCCTGGTCAGAGCGCTGGAAAGATCTCATGCCTGTTTTGGGCAGCTTCCACATGGGAGGTTTTTCCGCTGCCTTTGCTTTCAAACGAGGGCTTGTTGGGGGGAAGGGAGGCAGGAATCCACATGATGTCACAGTCTAATCTTCCAGGTTTTTCCCATTCTCCATAGACTGTTTCCTAAACCTCCTCTAATCTGAGCTTCAGGGAGTATAGCCGGAGCATATTATTATGCCTTCTGGATAGGATGGAGTGATTTCAGTGGTGGGATTCAGCTGGTTTGCACCACTTCTGCAGAACCGGTTGTGAAAATGGTGCTTGTAAACAACCAGTTGTTAAATTATTTGAATCCCACCACTGGGTGCATTCACAAAGTATATCCGCATTGATGCAGTTTTGCTGCCATTATGATTGCTGTTGTTCCACTCTAGAAATTCCTCATTGGCTACAATGGAGCCAGGTCAGTTGAAAGGAAGAATCTGTGGACATTTTGGGGGTGCCTGTCAGGGGCGCATTTTTTAAGCTAGTGGCACCAAAATTTCAGGGTATCTTCAGGAGTCTCTTCTGATGATACCACCCAGGTTTGGTGAGGTTTGGTTCAGGGGTACAATTTTATGAACCCTCAAATGTGTAGCTCCCCATCTTCTATTATCTCCCATTGGAAACAATGGGGTACATAAAATTGCACCCCCTTAAACCAAATGTCACCAAACCTGGATGGTATCATCAGGAGAGTCTCCTGAAGATACCTTGAAATGTTAGTGTCGCTTGCTTTAAAAATGCACCCCCTACAGGCCAAAAACAAAAAAACATAAAAAGTACCAAAAAATGCAAACAAACCCGAATTTCTGGGGTGCTTTGTGGCTTCCGGGCTGTATGGCCGTGTTCTAGCAGCATTCTCTCCTGATGTTTTGCCTGCATCTGTGGCTGGCATCTTCAGATGATCTGATAGTAGGAAAGCAAGTGGAGTATATATACCTGTTGGAGTGTCCAGGGTGGAGTTTCAGACTACACAGAAAAGCCATTGAAATCCACAAACACATGGACAATTTCAACAGAAAGGAAGAAATCATGAAAATGTACAAAACCTGGCTACCAGTGTTGAAAAACACTAGAGTCAAGACAGTGACTAATCAGCTCCACACAAACACAGGATGACTATAGACAATAAACAATCAAAGGGAACAAAGGCCAGACGACTTCTATTCAGATGCCCTCACCTGTAGACTTTGCTATCTTCATTGTTACTCACGTGCTAATGGGTGGAGCCCACTCAACACATGTAAATCTAGCTTGCTAATTGCACCCTTTACTTGTTAACAGACAATGGTTCTTTCCCCCACCCTGGACACTCCAACAGGTATATATACTCCACTTGCTTTCTACTATCAGATCCTCTGGAGATGCCAGCCACAGATGCAGGCGAAACGTCAGGAGAGAATGCTGCTAGAACACGGCCATACAGCCTGGAAACTACACAGCACCCCAGTGATTCTGGCCGTGAAAGCCTTCGACAATACATTAAACCCGAATTTTTTGGTATATCCGAATCTGAATTTTACCGAATTTTTTCAGTATTGCTCAGGCTTACTTTTCTATACAACATTCCCTGACGGACAACTCCAACAAAGCCGTTTACGTGGAAAATGGGGGAGCAGCTTCCCTCCCCTCGCCATTTTTGCCAATGGAAGGAGCCATGGGGAGGGTCTTGTCTGCCACTACCTCAGACTCCAAGTGTCCTTCACCACATAATCCAAGGATGTGTAGAGCCCAAGAAGGGGGCAAATAGAGCCCTCCACCACATCTGTTTTGACCTCTGAATATGGCCCTGTCTCAGAGTCCTCTTTGGTCCTAAGAACTCTTAATTGAATTACTGCAGAAAACAGCTAGATGTGTGAAATCAGATAGGTCCACTGCTGCCTTCCTAACTCAAGATGCCAAAATATTTTCAGCTGTTTTGGCAGAGTAAATGCTCTAATATACCACCACATGGACAAATAGACAATTAAAAGCGTCCATTGGGGGTGGGGGCAGGCCAAGTCCGCCATTTGGGAGTGGCGCAGTGTGGACCAGCAGATTTGGCCTCCCCAAACCACTTGCAGTGCCAGCCTCCTGCTGCCCCCACTTGCATAGCAGGGGCGGTCTGTGAACATGGCCATGGAGGAAGCAACACTAGTTGGCTTCCCCCCAGCTGTTTCTATCAGCAGAGTTTAAAGCGGAGTCACTCTGGTAAGATGAGAAGGTCTATACTATAGTCTTGTTGCACTCACTGCAGCCTCCTACTATACTTGGAAAAGAACACTCTCCACGCAAGATGTTCTTTCCATAGGAAGGTTTTACTTTAGCAGTTGCAAGGTTATACAAGTTGATGCTGTATGAGACTATTAGACTATGCAGAACTCTTCAGCAAGAACATAGTGAACACACACACTGAACTTAAACACTCAACTCAGACTCACTCTAAACTTAGCTTTGGTTCTTATACATTCAACAAGGATACTCCCCCCCCCCCTGTCCTGGCAACAGCCTCTCATTGGTCTAGAGCAGGGGTCTTCAAACTATGGCCCTCCAGATGTTCATGGACTACAATTCCCACCAGCCCCTGCCATCATGGCCAAATGGTAGGGCTCATGGGAATTGTAGTCTATGAACATCTGGACGGCCATAGTTTGAAGACCCCTGGTCTAGAGTCACAGTTGAACTCACCAATCATATTAAAGGTTAACTGTAGCCACTTCACCCTAGACTGACTGTCTCTGGCCTCTGTGTTGGGCAAACCTCTGCTGACTAGAAGATGAACCTTTTGTGAATCTTTATTTCATATATCATGACAGTTTCCCCTGCCAGCAGCCAGGGGCTTTGGATTTTTGCCCCAGATGTTCAGTAGTGTAAGTCCATTAAACCCCATGGGGGCTTTCCAGTGGCGGGGAGGCTTTCTTGTGTTCTTTGTGGGGTGGCATGACTGTGGTGGTGCTTCTGGGTGCCCAGACTTTTGGATCGACCTATTTGAGATGCAGTAGAGAACATTTTAAATGTTATGCATTATTGCAGGGGTTGCCAAACATGCTTAACGTAACCGTTACATGGAATGAATCTCAGATATTTGAGAGCTACAAGACATGAACAGATATTACACAAACATTTCCATGCACATTTTGCTACAAACCTTTTATATAATAAGAAATACACATAAATAATAATAATTTAATAAGCATTCAATGAGACTGCCATTTTTTTTAAAAAAAGGATAAAAACAGATATTGCTAGTGGTACTTCTTTGGCTAAGACTCTAAATATCTGGCCAAAACATGGAGAAAAATATGTAAATTAGAGATCGTGTCCATCTTTGCTGTGAGTCGTTTAAAATCTGGATGGGGTGTTATCAAGGCTGTACAAATCTTTTTCATAAATCAGTTCAAATTTTATTTCGTTTTTGATCTCTTCCACCATTGGTTGGTAGGATTATAATAAAATAAAAACTAAGGAAGGCTGTATGGATTATGCCTCATAGGTGTCAAACTCGTTGCCCTCCAGATGTTAAGGACTACAGTTCCCATCATGATGGGAACTGTCGTCCTTAACATCTGGAGGGCAACGAGTTCCATCATGACTAAGGAAGGCTGTATGGATTATGCCGCATAGGTGTCAAACTCGTTGCCCTCCAGATGTTAAGGACTACAGTTCCCATCATGATGGGAACTGTCGTCCTTAACATCTGGAGGGCCACGAGTCCCATCATGATGGGAACTGTCGTCCTTAACATCTGGAGGGCAACGAGTCCCATCATGATGGGAACTGTCGTCCATAACATCTGGAGGGCCACGAGTTTGACACCTGTGGATTATGGGGACTGCTGGGGGGGGGGGGCTTGGGCATTCCCACATCCAGACTCTTGCTGCCCCTTGTGCCCTCCCTGCCCCATAGCAAAGCCCAGAAGCACAGCCAGGGATAAGGGGGGACTCATACACAGTGGGATACCGGCTAGGAGAGGGGGTGACTCGCTCCACTGACCAGCCTCCCTGCTGCAAACCGCATGTTATTGGCAAAGAGCTACATGTGGCTCACAAGCAGCTGTTTGGCCACCCTGCATTATAGTGACCAAACTAAAAAGACAGTAACTATCTTCTCCGCAGATGTGCTTACAATGTTTGGCAAATTGGAATAGTCTTTTTTACTTAATTTACTGAATAGGGTTGGGTGGGGTGGTGGTGGCATGAACCTGGTGTCACAGAGATTTCTGGATCACAGCCTTCAAATTTAGTCCATAACTAGCGGGGCCCGGCCACGCATTGCTGTGACAATTGTCCTTCTCATCACAGTCCGCAACCCACACAGATGTCCATGCAGGTCCAATGATCCGCAGCGTAGCCTTTTGGGGTGGTCAAATGGAATCCCTCTTTCCCTTTTCAATTCACATTGTTATATGGTGGTGTCTTGTTGTTTTAGTATAAGGTAACCCTTTCCATTCCACAACGGAACTGTCCAGAGTGCGAATCCTGCTGTCTAGGAGGCTGGTTGACACGCACAGTCCTGGCTTGGGTAAGGCAGAACTGGGGCAAGCAGGCTATCCCAGTCAGACAGCAGAGGCAGGGTGGTGAGGCACTCAGATCGAGGCCAGCTCTCTGGGTTCTTAAAGGGCCATGTGCAAAAGAAGCGGAGCCAGTAGTGTTGGTTTGCCCCCACCCCGTGGATTTTCTTAGAAGAAAAAAGCAAACTCCAGCTCACTTTTAGTAAAAGAGAGCTGTGGCGAATATGGGTGAGAAAGTGGGTAAGTGGTGGTTGGATGTGAGGGAGGGCAGAGTGATGTGTGTGAGGATGAACTTGATGTGTATGAAAGTATGTGTGTTATGTGGTAGCAGTGGGTGAGGCACAGAGAGTGAAAGTTACCTGCGTGTGAGGGGAGGGGAACCCCACCTGACGTCTCACATGGCAAAGTGTGTATGTGTTTCACTTCCACTCGTATTACCTAACAGTGTTACCTATTTACTGTTTTCACTGCTCATCTCTGCCCATCTGCGCGAACATTCTAAGCCCTCATCTCAAGCCCTCAGGCCACAGACAGGCAGGCTGCACGAACATTCTGAGGGTGACAGCTTCATGGCCTGGTGCTCCAGGAAAAAGACGTTTTACCTGGCTCAGGTATGGACTTTTGGTGATTTGAAGGTCTGATTACCTGCCCACAACAGGGAGGAACGTCATGTGAAGATTTGGGGGCGATCCGTCCAGCCGTTTCGGTGTTAGGGAGTGACTAACAAAGTCACTGTTAGCTTTTTATATATATAGATTCGATACCCTGCAGTTCTCTGTCATGTTTGACCATTGAGGCATCAAAGAATTTCAACCCAACACACAACCTGTTTTCCCCTAATATACATGTTATGCATGGCAAAAACATGCCTATCAGCTGCTTCAAAGGAAGGCATATCGTACACTGCCCCCTTCGAGCTGACATAGACTTGCTGACTGGCTGTCATTACCTGTGCATTGAAATCTGTGATCCCCTTTGCAGGCCATGTGATCTCCCACTTTGCTTCAGTCAGATCGTGTGGTCGTTTTGGAAGCGTTCGGGACAGGATTAAAGAATGGCTCAAGTTCTGCATATGAAGACTGGCTTCCCGGGTGGGTATGCAAACACTGCTTTTGTGTATGTAACAGCAGTATGGTGTGCTCATCTAGCTGGGGATACTACAGTGATCTCCCTTGCTTTGAATTACACATCAGAGAATGTTTTGAATGGTCATTTCATTGAACTGGTGTGGAGGGATCGGGGATTCATGGGGAGCAGGGTGGAGCCACGGTAATGTAAACAGCCCAATTGCTCTTGACTTAAAACTCTCTGTGCGAAAGGATGACTGTGTGGATTCATCAGTGTCTTAAGGTTTTAGGTCCCTATGACCTGAAAAATTTACAACATGTTTATTGAATCCGAACATATAGTTTAGTTATTAAAACATCTATATCCCTCCTTTCTCTGCGGTTCAACGCTACTATTCTCTATATGTTGCAAAGTAGCACTGTAAGGTGCTGAACCGGATTTCTAAAAATGGGAATAGTTCCATTGATCTGTTTTCCCTTTTCTTATGCAGGGAAAGCCAATCCCACCTCCCTTACTTCTCTCCATGGGAAGGACCAGGATTTACATTATTCAGTGGAGACTCCATACGGCTACCGCCTAGACCTGGACTTTCTGAAATATGTGGACGACATTGAGAAAGGCAACACCATTAAGCGCATTCCGGTCCACCGCCGACCACGTTACAGCTCATTGCCACGGGGTTATGGTTATACTGGCTCATGGTGGACTTCCACTGAGTCCCTTTGCTCCAATGCCAGCATGGACAGTCAGCATTCTTCCTATTCTTATTGTGGACGCAGCTTCTACCCGCAGTATGGCCACGCAATGTCGAGCAATTTCAATGCCCGTGTGGAGAAGACCTTGTTGGATGCCAGAAAGAAATTAGAAGACCAGGCAGGCTCAGGAGAAGAGGTCAGGCCCAGGACAAGTGGTCTCCAAGGCCTTAGCAACAGCATATCTGGATCCACAAGCTCCTTGGTGGGAAATCAGAGCTTGTCCCGTCAGCCTTCTTACAATGGCTCACAGCAAGGTGCTCCTGGACAATTCACCCCAGTCAGTTCCGGGTTGTCCACCCCTGTCTCACCAACCCCAGGACATCTCCAGTATGTTCGGGAGCAGATGGCTGTGGCCTTGAAGAAGTTGCGTCTGCTGGAAGAGCAGGTGAAGATGGTACCAGTGCTTCAGGTGAAGATCTCAGTGCTGCAGGAGGAAAAACGGCAGCTCAGTGTCCAGCTCAAAAGCCAGAAGTTCTTGGGCCACCTGGGGGAGCTTGGCAGGGGCAAGTCCAGAGGGGAGCTCTACATAGACATCCCGGAGGAGGGGGCAGGAGAAAAAACAGAGGATGGCAGTGTGAGGGCCGTCCACGGAAGCAGCGTGGATAAGAAGGAGGTGAGATCAGTGGCTGTGGGGATGTCGGCTGAAGATATGCAGGGTGGTAAGTGTGATGTAGGGGTGGCAGTCAGGGAGGAGGAGTTGGGCTTACCTTCCCCAGAGGAGGAGCAGCAAAGCCCAGCCGTTCATGCCTTGTCAGCCAAGATTGCAGTCCTAGAGACCCAGCTTAAGAGAGCTCTTCAAGAGCTCCAGGTTGCCCACCAGAACTTGGAACATAAGGACAAGGAGGACAAATGGACATCCACAGGGGATGAGAAAGACCTGACAGAATGGGGAGCAGGGCAGGCACAGGATGGCAGGTCCTTCAGGAGACACCAAGAGGTCACCACTGACAGGAACACAGTTGAGGTTGTCGCCAGCACTGCTGTCCGATTCGACCACCAGCCACAGAAGGCAGAAAGCCTGGAGGCTAAGGAGTCTGGTACCATCCTCAGCTGCTTGGCACGCAAAGATCTGGGGAGCAAGGAAGCCAAGATGCCCCCCTGTTCCACATGTCACAGCGGTGAGGTGATGGAGACCACGTTCCCTGTCCACGCTGGCCCTGTGACCACGACGACCACATTCCATTCCGTGAGAAAGATCAGCATCATCAGCACAGAGGCGGAGAGGATGGGAAAGCAAGAAGCAGGTAGGGGTCTGTTTGTCCTTGAGGAGAAGAGGATCAGCCCATCCCCTCTTAGGTAGTAGTGGCCACATCTTCCTGCAAATCCAACCCATCTTATACCTTGTGGTCCTGCCCAAATCCAACCCATCTTATACCTTGTGGTCCTGCCCAATAATTCTTGTAAGATATCCAAAGTACTGATAAAAAGCAACAGCGCTACGAGGGATTCACATGCCATGGTTACCTGAGATCCAAAAACCTCAGGCAAAACCCCTCCCCAGAAACCCATCCACTATGTGTAGAGCTTGGTGTTTCCTCTGAGCTGAATGAAACTTAGTCAGCATGGTGTAGTGTTAAAAGCGATGGACTCATCTCTGGAGAACCAAATTTGATCCCCCACTCATCCACGTGAGTGGTGGACTTTAATCTGGTGAACCAAATTTGTTTCCCAGTCCTACACATGAAGCTGATTGGGCTAGTCACAGTTCTTTCAGGATTCTCCTAGCCCCACCTACTTCTCATGGTATCTGTTGTGGGGAATGGAATGGAAGGAGTTTGTGAGCTGCTTTGACTCTCCTTCCAGGTGAGAAAAGCAAGGTATAAATTTGGCCCAATCTTCCCAATCTTGGTGATTCTTAAAGTCACCTACAGCAATTCTTAAAGTCACCTACAGCAATGATGCAGATTTGATGGCTCTACATTTAAAAAACCGCACCCACCCTCAGACCCATTAAAATTTCCCGTAAGTTTTAATAACCTCAAAATGTTCAGACATTTGAAAAAAAGCAGGAAAAGATCCATATCAGTATTGAGATTTGACTTTTTTGGCTCCCCCCCCCCCAAAAAAAATCAGGTCTATTAAATTGGAATCCTAAAAATCCTGAAAAAAATGATGCACTCCCTAGTCTTCAGTTACACTCAGAGGTGGGATCCAGCAGGTTCTCACGAGTAGGTTACTAATTATTTGTGTGTGCCGAGAGGGGGTTACTAATTGGCGATTTTGCCACGTGATTTTTGCCTTAGTTACGCCCCTCCTCTCAGCAGTAGCGCGCAGAACTTGAAGCAGTCTAGCAGGAGGTGCACCGGCGTGCGTGGCAGCCTGCGCCTGCGTGCATTCGTTTCCAGCCCAAGGACCGGCGCAGCGGCTGCTTCCTTGCCACAGCCCCGCCCAGGAATGCCCTGCCCCCGGAATGCCTGGTCACGCCCCCGTCGTGCCCCGCCCAGCCCCATTGGCACTACGCCACAGTTTGAATCCCACCCCCCATGGGAACCTGTTACTAAAATTTTTGGATCCCACCACTGGTTATACTGTCCTTTTCCCCTTCTCTGGACTCATCAACAATACATGAACAGTTCTTTTTTCCCCCCTTTGCACTGCAAATACACAGCAAAGCTCTACTGTTCCCTCTCCACCCCCTGCAATTCTTCTAACAAAAGAGTTTTGTGTATTTAAGATGCTGATTTTTACCAGCTGCTTACAGCTGAAAAGAGAAGTTCTTAAAGCAGCCTTTGATCACAGGATGCAAACTTCAGTTATGGGGCCCAATTGGCCCTCAAAGGATATATCAGAAAAGCTCTCTCAAGTTTGGGGGCAACCTGGGTGAGCCCAACTAGACTCAGCCATCTGCTGTGACTCTTCTCTTCTGGCTAGGATTTGTGTGCTTAATGCTGCTAGTCATTATGGGATAACTAGCCCCAGACTTGGTTTCTGGGCCTGGGGTGGGATGGGAGGCTGCAGTTCGGCAAGCCATCGGTGCAGCATCAGGTTCTCAGGTGCCATCAGGGGAAGATGGAGAAGATATGAACACAGGAACTTTACAACTAGAAGTAAAACTAAATTATAGTGGCTATGAACAGTGGCGTACCGCCCATTGGGCAAAGTGGACAGTTGCCCAAGGCACAGAATTTTTTTGTCACACGGGGCGCCTGATTTCTAAGCCCCGCTCACTCTGGCTAAGCCCCACCCACTCTGTACGGTGGTCCACAAGCCACCAGAGGCAGAGCAGGAGGATGGGGATCTCCGCGTCCAGTGAATTTGGGCTACTGTGGCCGTCCGGGAAGGGTGATTGCCGTGGCCTTCAGGAATTACACTTAGAACAATTGCTAATAACAAACAGTTCCCAGTAACACAAAGAAAATGTGTCCAAAATGTCAACTAGGGCTGCTTCTTCTCTACCTGCACTTCTGTGGCTCCAGCTTGGGCTTGTAAGGAAATTATCAGTTCCCTCAGTCAAGCTCTGGGCCTTTCCTCTCCTGCTGCAGGCCAGACTGATTGAGGGTGACGGGGCTCTTGCAGTTGGTAATATGTGAACAAACCCATGCTCCTAAAGCCATAAGTGCAAACCTTCCAATGGAAATAAAATGCAAACATGAAAATGGGATGGGTTATCCTTGCGCAAGACTTTGTTGACCAGTTTGGAAGTCAGTGAATAAAAGCTCTGAAAGGGTCTTCCACCGTTTCAGCTGCATCTATCTTTCTGTTTGGCTGTCTGCCTGGAGGGTTCTTGCATGGCATAAAACCTTGTATATTGTTCATTCTAACAATACCAGTCTGCTACCGGTATGAGAGCACTGTCCTTGCTTGATCTTGCTGCTAACTGTGGGCAGGGCAGTGGCGTAATGATAACGGGGAAGGGCACCCCACCCTGAGTGCACACCATTGGGGTCACGGGGGGGGGGGGCAGAAATCATCCACACTCTTCCCTCTTCCCCCTTGCTCCGCCCCACCCCACCAGCCAGGCCCCGATGGCCAGGCTATTTTTTCAACCGGCTGCCAGCTGAAATATAAGTGGGTGGAGGTGGAGCTCTGCAGGGGGGCACCCCCACACCCCTCCTGCTTCCCTCCCTGCCCCATTATCCAGGCCCTGGCAACCAGAGCAGGCTGTTTTTTTCAGCCATCTGCTGGGCCCAGTTGCCATTTTGCCCTGGGTGCCATTCCCTCGCCCCCCAGGGCAGGGTTGTGGGTAGCCCCATCTTCCCAACAGAGGTAGAAGAGCAGGCTGGTCCAGGGCAACCAACATAATGCAGGAGCCATGACACCCCATGTAGTGAGTAAAGGTTTACACAAGTAAAGGGGCCAGGGCTGATGCTGTTGCCTGTCTCCTCTTTCAGAGACCCCTGATCCCTCAGCTACCGATTCCTCCCATCTGGAGCAAGTGGTTGTGTGTCTTTCCCAGGGCTCAGATGCACCAAGTAAACAAGAGGACCAAGGTAAGGAGACTGGGGTAGATATTTGGCTGCAAGATCCTCTGCAGAGGCACCTTTTAACTGCTGCTGCCTTTCCTCTGTTTCCCCGTAGCATCGTTCACAGCAGGAATCCGGTCAGTCGCAAAGGAGGAGGAGGCCACAGACCTTCCTAGCAGCCAAAAGAGGTTGCCACTGGTGGGAGTCAATGGCGGGTATGGGAAAACACAATCAAATGGGAGGCCTTCCGGTTCATTCCTGACTTCTGGGATGGAGTTGTGGCTACAGAGAGCAGCTTCACATACACCTGGTGGCCTGTTTAGACCTTCACCTGGAGTATAGAATAGGACGCTTTGTGGGAGCTGGCTCTTCAGTTTTCCCTCATTGCAGCTTTTAGATTGTGCCATCCTTCCATTCCCTTTGTGGGGGTTCCAAACTGGAGTAGTGGCGAAATCCTCCACATGGAAGTGATTTGAAGGCAGAGGTCCATACCTGGATTCTCTGCTCCACTCTGGGAGAAATATCTAGGTCTAGTCTCATGAACATTTCTGGCCCTTCTCACTACCTGTTGTCATTCCTAGGTATGAATCTTCTTCTTCTGAAGACTCCAGCACAGCAGAGAATGTCTCAGACAATGAAAGCACGGAGAGTGAATACCATGAGGCGAGTGATGGGCTCCTTGCAGTGCTGGCATCTGCGGCTGAGTCCCCAACGTTGCCTCCAACAGCTGCAGAGACATCTCACCCTGGAGTCCCCACTGAAAAGGGGGAAAGACAAGTGGTAAAAAGCAAGGAACAAGAAGGAAATACTGGGTAAAAGAGAGCTGCGCTTGACTGTAACTATTGTTTGTCTCGTGGTCTTCTGTGGAGTCACACATTGGCCTGAACCTCAATGCAGGACTTCACAGACCGTCATCTGTCATAATCAGGGCTACCAGGACTCTGTGCCCTTTTCGTGGTTAAGCCAGGTGACATCGCTAACTGCTGTTACATCTAAGAGGCACTCTGCATGTGCCCAGAAGCATTTCTGATGACAAGTATAAGAACAACTGAGGGGAAAAAATGGCTACCACAAAATTCCACTGTCAGGCAAGACTGTCAAGTGTATGTGTTTGATGTTTTTTCAGAGGATGCTGAGAGCCCGTGTGTGATAAATAACTCGATAAAAATGGCCAGACCATCATAATTTATTTTTATTTTATTTATTTATTATCACATTTATATACCGCCCCATCCCCTAAGGGCTCTGGGCGGTGAACAACAAAATAATATTACATAAACAGTAATAACAATAAATATATATAGCATCATTAAAACATAAAATTACAGTGTTCCACTTGGCGTCCAGTATTAAAACTATCAATAAAAACCCCTCCCAGAGAGGGGGGCGGTAGATCTAGTCACGGCTCCCAAGATGTTAAAAAGGGAGAGACAAAGAGGGCGCTCACCCTCAACGGCTGGCCTCCCCAAAAGCCCGGTGGAACAACTCGGTCTTACAGGCCCTGCGGAACTCTCCAAGATCCCGCAGGGCCCAGACAGTTGGAGGAAGAGTGTTCCACCAGGCAGGGGCCAGGGCTGTAAAAGCCCTGGCCCGGGTGGAGGCCAGCCGTGTCATTGAGGGGCTGGGAACCTCCAGTAAATTGGCCTCTGCTGATATGCTTCTATGAAACAGAAAACACCCACATTTGCTGAAAAATGTAAAAACAAAAAATGGGAAGGAGGAAATTACAAAACATTAAAAAAATAGAAGCATTAGTGCACTTGAGCAGATAACAGACAGAAATAATATCAAGGTGCTGCATGGACTGGGGTGAATGATGCCAGTTGTAAAGGGGAACAAAACACAGAGCACAAGCAAGTGGACCTAGCAGTGGGGGCGATGGAGGAAAGAAATAAGGTGGGTTGTTGCTGTTGATGCCACCACTGCCACCAAGGCAGAAGAACAATGTTGCACTTACCTCTAACTGTTGTTTGTTGAGTGGTCTTCTGTGCAGGCACACATCCCTCCCTCCTTCCCCATTGTGGTCTGCTTTGTTTGCTCCCTCTGACAGTGTGGAGTTTGAGTTTGTTTTAGTTCTGCGGCAGCCAGGCCTAACGTACTACCAGGAGAGAGGAGGAATGTTTAGCTTCCCAATACCGAATTATCAGTTTCTTGGCAAAAGGCATACTGTAATAATTATTCCCCTTGTATCCGTTTTTACCTTTTTACACACACATTCACACATAAAATACCTTCGAAAAATGTCAACAGTTATTTCTGCATAGTTAACTATAAGATACAGTTTGGTTTTTTGCATGAGTCCAAAATTCTTACTCACAGGTATACAGGCAGGCTCAGCCTCACTTTCAGAGTTTTATTCAGAGCTCTCATGCTTATAAATTTTTTTAAAGATTACTTCCTATTACAGTAACCTCTAATATTGCCTAACTGTCTCATTTGATTTGGCTCACATTCTTAACGAATTGATTTCTTATAGACATCAAAAACCCTATAAGATTGCCTGTACTTATATATTCTCAGATAAATCCACTAAACTTTCCTTTTATCATGACAACAGAATGTCATGACTGTGTATTGATTCCACCATAACGAGCAAAAGGGGTGGTACACAACCACAAGGTAGTAAAGGACAAAAATGTACCACAAGGCCACACCTTAATACTGACAAAGTAAAGCCTTCAACTGGAGTGAAATTACAACAGACGTTTTACTTATGAATTTCATTGCAAACTTAAATGGAAATATACACAAGTTTACAAGTATGTAACAAACCAGCCACCTATACAAGAACAAGCTAGCCAGAAATCTAGACCTCATAATGAAACTACGACCTCATAGAAATTAAGGACGCTCCACTTGTTGACCATTTTTTGCGTATGAATCATTCTTGGAATTCACTATGCTTTGGAGTTTTAGCCCTTATCTGATGTGGAGGAGAATGTGGATTGCTTTGAGAGTTTCTTTATCTTCCATTTGAATACACTCCACCCCTCTGGTTTGAATCAGTCAATTGACTTTCAACTGTTTTTGTAATGAGGGGATGATTGCACCTGGCTGTTCTCTCTCCTCTTTGCGGATTGTATAATTAGTCTTGTATTCTGGCTCCTTAAAGGACTTTGTGAGAAGAGGGAGTCAAGCTAGCAGAGCACAGTCCTTTTTGGTATCCTTTATATAAATTAAACATACCATACCATATATTTTTTAATTTATTATTTTTTGTTTACATTATGGATGTTGGTTATAAATTGATTGTATTTGTATATACTGTTTGGTTTTTTGTAGATTATCCCATTTCATTGTAACAAGTTGTGTTTCTTAGTACCATTCAGTTTGTAAGTATAAAAATGTTATATTTGGGGCTGAGGTTTCCTTGTGGACTTTTCTATGTATTTGCATTTTGGTTATCATTTTTACAGAATGAGCCTTGGTATTACATTACAAGGTTGGCATTGAGTCTAGATTTCTGGCTAGCTTGTTCTTGTATAGATGGCTGGGTTGTGACATACTTGTAAACTTGTGTACATTTTCATTTAATTTTGTAATGAAATATATAAGTAAAAAGACTATTGTAATTTCACTCCAGTTGAAGGCTTTATTTTGTCAACATTAGAAGAAGAAGAGGAGGAGGAGGAGGAGGAAGAGGAGGTGGAAGAGGAGGAGGAGTTTGGATTGATATCCCCCCTTTCCTGTCGGAGACTCAAAGGGGTGTAAAGGATTCAATGGTGTTGATGGTGAAGTAACCTTGAGTGCGTTCCACAGCCCGGGCGATGGGCCAGCTGCATCGGCGGAGGCCTTATCTTTGCGCGGGAGATGAGGACTCCGTTCCCATGGGAAGCAGGAAGGGGGATGGGGTGAATGGTGTTATAACCTGTGCTTCTGGCGGGAAGTGTCATTCCTGCCACTACGTGTACGTGAGCTTTCTAAGATGTCTTAATAAACGGACTTTTACATCCAAAAAGCCTTTTATTTCTGCTTCTATGGAATTCCTTACATTGTGGCAGGAATCCTAATTCAATATATTCCTAGTACAGTGGACCTCTGGTGTCTTGACATGGAGAGGTTGAATGTTACTGCGGAAGGTGCGGTAGCCCCCAAAGAGGGCTCCGACCTTTCCCTTCTGGATCTGGAGGAACCGGCAGGAGAACGGGCCTCGCGGGTGGCTCTTTCCCGTCCTCGTATCAGCACGAGTCTTCCTTTACTCCGTTGGAACGAGGGGCGTGACGACGACCATGGGGACTTCCATGAGACGTTTGGGGCGCTGTCTATGGATCGAGCGCCGGTGGATCGGATCTCTACCCGTTTTCGTGTGGATTACAAACCTCAGATGCAACCTGTCATGGAGGAGACGGGCTTGACCACCTTTCATGCGGCAACCCAGGAATCCATTGAACGATTCCTGGACTCGTATTTTGGTGATGCTCCCAAAGAACCACCGTGGCACAGCACTGGGGCCCGTCCGAAGGATACTGGGACTAAACCTGGGATTGGGAGGGGTATCCGTACCGTCTTCCAATCGGACCCCCCTGATCCCGGGCCAGCGACCGCACCTGAGGTGCCCCGGGGAGCCACCGGTAGCTACTGTGTCTCCGATGTCTCGCTTCCAGGCGGCATTTAAGAGTCCGAAGAAACCCTGCACTCCCAGCCGGATCTGTTCCCCCTCCCATCGAAGGAGACCCGGGATGCGGAACTGGGGCGACTGCGCGATGCCCAAGAAGCATGGACCCGGGAACGTCAGCTATGGGAGGAGGAACGGGCACAGTTGCAGCAAGAGCGCGAAAACCTGCAGAGGGACCGGAACGGCAACGCAAAGAAGTCCAGCTTCGAGTTGGACCGTGCCAAAGATGCGCTCCAACGACAACATGCCCAGAATCTGTCAGTCCATGATAAAGTCCTGGAACGTTCCAGACTGGATTTACAACGGCAACGCGAAAGCGCTTCAGGCCCTGCGCACGCAAAGCGAGCTCACTGCAGCTCTTAAACGGGACGAACTGGCTAAATTGGAACGAGAAAAAAGCTGCTCTGCATGCGCACCAGGATGCATTGACCCGCAAGGAGAGGGAGCTGGCTGCGTTGGAGAGGGAGCTAAGGAGGCAGCAGACCAGGAAGCCCCAAGTTGGAGTCTATGCTGTTACTGATCACGCTGGCGCCAGGGGCCACGCATCTGGGTCCTGCCACCCAAACGCCAGCGGCACCGCCAGCGCCCCCAATTCCGGCACCCCGTACAACAGCTGCCTGCCCAACCTGTTCAACCAGCGCCAACCACCGCCCCAGCAGGCGCCAAGAGCGATGGAACGGGCTACTATCGCCCCGATACCAGCCCGCTTCGATGGGACCGCTTCCAAACCCCCCTCCTTCCTTTTGCAACTCAATCCCCACTTGGAAGACTATGATGATTTATACCGCTCTGAGCGCGAAACAATCCGGGACATCGGCTCAGTCCTGGATGCGGCAGCAGCCGACTGGTTATGTGACTCTTTTGGATTTGCAAGATGAAGACTCTCGCACGGTGCCCGCATTCCTCCAAGCCTTAAGAGCGCGCTTCCAAGATCCAGGCGCCGAGAATGAAGCTATCCGCACCATCAAAACTATCCAGCAAGGCAACCGCCCGTTTGCAGAATTTGCCCGTGAATTTCGTCGGCGGCGGCTGCTCGACTTCCTCCTGAGTGGCCTGAACGCATGAAATCGCGAATACTTCTCGGATGCTGTGGACTGGCAAGCTGCGTGAAAGCGGTGTTTTAATTGGGTTCCTCGTACTATTGCGGATTGGATCCAGTTGGGGTCCCAGGTGGCGTCTCGTTTGGAATACGCCGTGCCGGAGGCCGCTTCCATGCCCAAAACCCACCACTGCGCCCACCAAGCCAAGCCCAGCCGCCTCTACCGAAACCACCTCTGAACGCCGTCGCCGACTGGGATTGTGTCTTTACTGCGGAGGGCCAGGTCATCTAGCCGCCAACTGTCCTAAGAAACAAAAACCAACCGCTCAGCTACGCGCACTCCATCTGCCAAGCCACCACGCAGATCGGGGCCGCCTTCACGGGCTCGTCTAAAGCGGTCATCGAAGGCTGACCCAGAGGAGGGGGAAGCAGCTGTTTGCCTTTCTTCAGCCCCCATGGACCTGGGTCCAACGACTCCTGACGCGGTGAGTGAAGGCAGCGCTCCCATTACTGTCCAAGCCGTTTCTGGCCAACCCCGCTAAACACACTCGCATTATAGCCTCGGCCCTTGTGGATTCTGGCTGCTCCCACTGCTTAATGCGGCCCCAGGTGGCGGAGGAGCTAGGTCTGGACCAAATTCCTGGCTAAGCCCATACCATTCACCCAAATGGGCTGACAGCCCTCGAGAACGAAGGACCGGCCCAGTTCAAAACACAGCCGGTTCTCCTCCAGCTGCGCCGACCATTGGGAGAAAATTAGTTTTATTTTGGCACCAGTGGCCAAACACTCCATAGTTTTGGGCATGCCATGGTTATTGTTACATGAACCAAAGTTCATTTGGAAAAAACGGATCTTAGAATTCACTGACCCTCCCTGCGGTGAACACATGAATTGGGAAACCCAACTTCTCCTGACACACCCCCCTCCCTGGCTTCTTCAGCGATTGCTCCCGATTCTATTGGCATCCCACCTGCGTATCATTGATCTAGCCAGAGTTTTTCAGGAGCAAGAATGCGATCAGTTGCCACCCCACAGAGACACTGACTGCAAAATCGTTATACAACCAGGGGCGCAACTGCCCAAAGGTAGAATCTACCGCATGAGTCCCAATGAGGAGAAGGAACTGCGTGCCTTCTTGGACAAGAACCTGGCTCGCGGGTTCATACGGCGGGCTACCAAACACACACACGCTTGCTCCCGTTTGTTTATAAAAGAAAGATGGGTCTTTACGGCTTTGCACAGATTATCGAGGTCTCAATGCGGTCTCCCTGTCCAATAAATATCCTTTGCCTTTGATCAAGGACCTTTTAGATGCACTCGGCAAAGGGCGCATTTTCACTAAATTGGACTTGAGAGAAGCTTACTACAGGGTCAGAATTGCTGAAGGCTATGAACACTTGACTGCGTTTAACACAAAGTTTGGACAGTTTGAATACTTGATAATGCCATTCAGGTTACGTGGGGCCCCCGGGGCTTTTATGGCCCTTATCAACGAAGTTCTCCATGATTTATTGTACAAGGGAGTTGTGGTATACTTAGATGACGTTTTGATTTACTCACAAACCATAGAAGAGCATGAAACATTGGTTCGAGAGGTATTGAAACGCTTGCTCAACAATTCTCTCTTTGCCAAACTCTCCAAATGCTGTTTTCACCAGACCTCCATTGACTATTTGGGTTACCGGATCTCGCCCGAGGGCTTAAAAATGGATCCTGCTAAGATTGACGCAGTCCTCCAATGGCCTGCCCCCACCAATCGCAAAGAGCTCCAATCTTTTCTTGGTTTTGCTAATTTCTATCGTGACTTTATACCCCAATTCGCTGAACTGACTCTCCCTCTCACAGACCTCTTACGCACTAAGGGTAAGATCCACTGTCCGCCAAGCCGGGCCCCCTTTCCTGGTCTGAAGAGTGTCAAACAGCCTTTCAACTCTTAAAGTCTGCGTTTACCACCGAACCTATCCTAAAGCACCCTGACCCAGATCTCCCGTTTGTGGTTCACGTGGATGCCTCGGACAAAGCACTTGGGGCAGCCCTGTTGCAGAAAAATAAAGATGGTAGGCTGGTTCCGTGTGCTTATTTGTCTAAGAAATTCTCTGGTGCTGAACTCAACTGGACTGTAGGGGATAAAGAGACTGCGGCCATCAAAGTAGCACTCTCCACTTGGCGCCACTGGCTGGAGGGGGCTAAACACCCCTTTCAGGTTTGGTCGGATCACAAAACCTGGCAGCTCTTTCCACCCCCCTCAAGATGTCCGCAAAACAACTTCGTTGGGCCGATTTCTTTTCTCGTTTCTCTTTTACAGTCCATTTTTTCCCCGGGAAACCAATAAACTGGCTGACGCGGCTCTAGCCTACCCGGGGAGGGTGGAGCTGCCTTCACGAGACATTCCACGCACTATTCTCTCCCCTCCCAGTTGGGGCTGGCTGTCACCCGATCTCAAACGTCCACTCCTCCTCCACCCCCCATTCCTAGTCTCTCAGATCTCTCCTTTCCTCGCGGGAACTTGAGGAGGCGGGGCTGCACCTTTGAGCCTCCAGCGGAAGAAAGCGACTCCCACCATGCGTTTGGAGAATGGAGTTTGGCGGAGGGGGGAATGTTGGTACGTGCCTCCCTCCGCCAAGCAAGTTCTTGAAGCTTGCCACGATGCCCGCTCGGCTGGACATTTTGGCTTTCTGAAAACTCTGCATTTAGCCCGTGGCAGTTCTGGTGGCGCGCAATGCGCAAGGACATTGAGGCATACATTAAGGGCTGCTCGGTTTGTGCAGAAGCCAAAACCATCCCTGAGAAAGCCCCATGGGCTATTGAAACCTCTCCCGGTGGCCTCCCGCCCTTGGGAAGTCATCTCCATGGATTTTATTACAGATTTGCCCGAAAGTCATGGCAACACGGTTTTGTGGGTGGTGGTAGACTTATTTTCTAAACAAGCTCCATTTTATTCCATGTGCTTCCATCCCCTCCGGCTCCTAAATTGGCACGGCTGTTCATTCAACATGTTTACCGTCTCCATTCCGCCCACGTTAAGGTGGTCGCCGACCCCTGCCCCCAATTCATTTCAAAGTTCTGGAAGGCGTTTTTGGGGTTGTTGGGGGCCGCCCCGGCCATCGCCGCCCCTACCACGTTCAAAGTGACGGCGTAGACGGAGAGAACGAACAGAACCCTAGAGCAGTTTTTACGTTGTTACACCAACTACAACCCAGACAATTGGTGCGAGCTTATTCCGCTTATGGAGATGCGCCTATAACAATGCGGTTCATAGCAGTACAAAGAAAACCCCCTTTGAAATTGTGTCTGGGCGCTCCTTCCCGCCGTTGCCACAACTACCAGCGACAGCGTTGGACCCTCCAGAGTTTCAACAATGGATTTCATCCCTAGCCGAGGGATGGAAAACGGTCCAGACCGCCTTACAACAAGCTAAGGACTCCAAAAGCTGCAAGCGGATAAACACCGCTTCGATTTCCCTCTGCGTGTGGGCTCTTGGGTGTATTTATCTACAAAAAAATCTCAGGGACGTGCATAAATTTTCCAAACTTGGCAAAAGATTCGTGGGACCTTTTCAGATTACCAAAGTGATTAATGATGTCACTGCCAGCTTAGATTTGGCTAACTCTATGAGTAACATTCATCCTGTCTTCCATTCCAGCTTGCTCAAGGAGGCTCCCGCTTCCGATGCCTGGCACGACCAGCCGGAGAGGCCCCCGCCGACTGTTATTGATGGCCACAAGCACTCACTTAAATTCGACGCTTATCCTGGACTCCTTTAATCGCAACCGCTTGCAATATTTAGTCTCTTGGGTGGGATATTCCTCTGGGTATAATCAATGGGTTTATTCCGAAAATATTGACGCCCCCACCCTTATTTCTGCTTTCCACCGCGCCTTTCCGCATAAACCTGGGGGGGAGGGGTCTTCTTTAAGGGAGGCAGAGTGTAAAGGATTCAATGGTGTTGATGGTGAAGTAACCTTGAGTGCGTTCCACAGCCCGGGCGATGGGCCAGCTGCATCGGCGGAGGCCTTATCTTTGCGCGGGAGATGAGGACTCCGTTCCCATGGGAAGCAGGAAGGGGGATGGGGTGAATGGTGTTATAACCTGTGCTTCTGGCGGGAAGTGTCATTCCTGCCACTACGTGTACGTGAGCTTTCTAAGATGTCTTAATAAACGGACTTTTACATCCAAAAAGCCTTTTATTTCTGCTTCTATGGAATTCCTTACAAGGGGCTTACAATCTCCTTGCCCTTCCCCCCTCACAACAAACACCCTGTGAGGTGCGTGGGGCTGAGAGAGCCCCGAAAAGCTGTGACTAGCCCAAGGTCACCCAGCTGGCATGTGTGGGAGTGCACAGGCTAATCTGAATTCCCCAGATAAGCCTCCACAGCTCAGGCGGCAGAGCGGGGAATCAAACCCGGTTCCTCCAGATTAGAATGCACCTGCTCTGAACCTTCTATGCCACTGCTGCTGTAGCTGTAGCCTCATGGCATTTTTTTGTCCTTTACTGCCTTATGACTGTGTGTTGGCTGGTCTTTGAAATTTTGCTTTTCCAAGTGCTTGACTGGGTCATGCTGATGTGTCTCCAGATCTTCCACACCATTGTCAGATTCTTGGTAATGTAAGTCAGTCTTTTTCCCTAAATGAGTTCCTTATTCTCCACAGATGAGCTCTGCACGAAAAAATCTCCCCCTCCCTCTAATCTTCCCCCTCCCCAACACCCCCTGCCTTATCTCCAGGGCTCTTAGGTACTCTTTTCTTCTTTTCATTCACTGTGAGCCCTAAGTCCTCTGCCCTTTTTTCCCTCTTTCTCTGTCCTTAGGAAGGGACTCAGCAACGAATTGCTCTCAGCGTGTCAAGTCCTGCAGAAATACCTGGAGAACCCTGAAGCACACATGGATGAAGCAATGGTATTTTGTCTTAAAGTTCTTCAAGGTGGGGAAGTGGCACTTCAGTGTGTGAAGTCCCTGGGTTTGTGGGCAGGTATGTGTAGAGTTTATGCAAGTAGATAACAGATCTGGGGTGCTGTGTGGTTTCCGGGCTGTATGGCCGTGTTCTAGCAGCATTCCCTCCTGACGTTTCGCCTGCATCTGTGGCTGGCATCTTCAGAGGATCTGATAGTACAGCAATGGCAAACGTTTTTGAGACCGAGTGCCCAAACTGAAACCCAAACCCCACTTATTTATCGCAAAGTGCCAACCCGGCAACTGAACCTGAATACTGAGGTTTTAGTTTAGAAAAAAACGGTTGGCTCCCTCTTCCTCCTCCCCACCCGTTTGAGCAGGGGCCAGCCTGCTCTAACCTCCAGCAAGTCCCGCGCGCACCGCTCTGTGCCTTTCTAGCATCTCTGCCTCCTCTGCGCCCCCCCCCCTCGGGCAGCAGCCACCCAGAACACAGGCACCAGGCCTACCAGCCAAGTCCTCCCTGCTCACCGTGGTGCACGCACGTTGTGCTCAGTGGCCAAGGCCAGCCTAGATGTGTGTGTGTGTGTGGGGGGTGATTTTACACCCCCCACATGACGAACTCAGTGTGTGTGTGCCCACAGAGAGGGCTCTGAGTGCCACCTCTGGCACCCGTGCCATAGGTTCGCCATCACTGTGATAGTAGGAAAGCAAGTGGAGTATATATACCTGTTGGAGAGTTGGGGGGGGGGGGGACCATTGTCTGTTAACAAGTAAAGGGTGCAATTAACAGACAATTGTTAACAGACAATGGTTCTTTCCCCCACCCTGGACACTCCAACAGGTATATATACTCCACTTGCTTTCCTACTATCAGATCCTCTGAAGATTCCAGCCACAGATGCAAGCAAAACGTCAGGAAAGAACACAGCCATACAGCCCGGAAACCACACAGCGCCCCAGTGATTCTGGCCATGAAAGCCTTCGACAATAGATAACAGATCATTGGTTACCTGTTCTCTTGGAGAGAAGATATCTTTTTTCTTTGTGGGTGTGAAGTGCCATTAAGGACTTAAGGCAACCTCATGAATTAATGTCCTCCAAAATACCCTATCATTAACATTGCTGAGTTCTTGCAAACTAATCAGTTTTCCTAGACCAACCTTGTCTTCATGCAAAATCCCTATTACCAAGATATTATAGCTCTCATCCTAAAGTATAAGTCTGAACCAGACAGTAAAGGCCACTTCAAGTTGAATTAATAAATGAAGTAACTTTAAACATACTGATTGGGGGGGGGGGGTTGCTGTTGTCCCTGCCATGTTTCTCAGGCCCATCAGCTGCCTATTTGACTGTTGCCTTCCCACCCCCCTCCCCACATTGCTGCAGAAACGGGCATATACAATAGTGCTTCACTCTTGGCTGAGGCTGTCCTGCCACAAAGAAGCCGATCCGGAATGGGTCTCTCTGCACTTGGCTGCTTTCCGGGCCCTTTCCACTGAGCTGCTGGAGTTCATAATCAATATGGCAGATGCCAATGGAAATACAGCTCTCCACTACACCGTCTCTCATTCCAATTTCCCTGTGGTCATGGAACTGCTCAGAACAGGTATGTGTAGCAGCCTGGAATTCCTTTGCGCAAGGAATTCTGCCATGGCAAAAAGCGCTTTCCTCTACTAGCACGTTTGGCATTGGGACTTCAGATTCTCAGTGCCGCATGGTACAACTGCCAAAGTCTCACAGGCACAGGTCCTGGGAACTAGGCAGCATTTGTCAGATTTTGTGGGGAGCATGGAGGCAGTGCATGGAGCTAAAGGAGGTGTCCAACAGTAGCTGTTGTTTATATGTTACATTCCTTGTTTATGTGTTACATTTTGTCTTCACTAATATGTCACAATAATCGCATCCACTTAAGGCTTCAATTCTTAATAAATTATGAAAAAAACCATGTGAGACAAATTCATTTTACATTTTCATATTTCATTAAAGAAACTGGATAATATAATCCGTGTATTAAGGAAGCAAACTCCAAGTTCATACAGCCCAATATACAGTTTTCTAATATAGCCTCTATATCTTATAAAGAGTCCAATATAATCTTCACTTGGACTGGAGGAGGGTGGAACCCAGGGGGGAGGTCGCTTGGACAGGCACCGCGGTAGCAGGCTGGCTCCTGGGCTGGCCTGCGCCGTGGCACCTGCCTGCAGAGAGGGCGGGACACTGCAACAGGCAACCTCCCAATCTCTGACTCTTTCTTCAAAAGGGGCGGGGAGCAGAGGCGTATCTAGGGAAAATGGAGCCCATGGCAAAATCTGAGTTTTCTGCCCCCCCTGACAGCGCCCAGGTCTACCACCCGGAGCTGGTGATAGCACCCAGGTCTACTGCTCAGAACCAGTGGTGGTACCCAGGTCTACCGCCCGGAGCTGGCAAGCACAGCCCGGGTTCACCCCTCCCCACACGTGATTAGATGGTGTGCGCCTGGGGACATGTGATACAGGCTGGGAAGAGGCAGGGCTCAGCGGCATGCAGCTTGAACGCATGCCACTTCATCACATGGGGGAGCACCCGTGCTCCCCCACATGACGAAACAGTGTGCACCCGGAGCATGGGATACCCCATGTCCGCATTAGCAGTAAGCCACTGCCCACTAGCTGCATGTCTTCACTTCCAAAAGTGGGACGCTGGAGAATGGGAAGAAGCCGAACCTCGGTGACTGATTCCCTTCCCTTTTTAGGTTTGTGTCACGTGGACCAACAGAACAAAGCCGGTTATACGGCCATCATGCTGACGGCGTTGGCTGCCACTCGCTCTGAGAACGATATGGAGACCATTATGCAGTTGTTGAAAAGGGGCAACGTTAATGCCAAAGCCAGCCAGGTATCCAAAAATCTCAGCAGCGTTTTGCTAGGTGGGCTGTTGGTGGAGAAGCCAGTGGAGAGAACTGCTGGTGTTCTGATTTTGCCAAAGTTGTTTGAACTTGCCAGCTTCCCTACTTGGAAGAAAGGTGCATCTCCATCTGAACGATTTAATGCTACTCGTGTATAAGTCTACATTTTTTGTGCTGAAAAAGCCCCCCCCCTCGACTTATATGTGAGTGAGGGTCCCACAATTCTTGTGTGGCGTTCCCCCTCTCCCATCTTCGCTCTCTCCTGCCTTCTTCTCTGCCTTCCCCCTTTCAGCTGCTTTCTCTGCCTCTGCTTCGCTCTCTCCTGCCTTCTTCTCTGCCTCCCCCCTTTCAGCTGCTTTCTCTGCCTCTGCCTTCTTCTCAGCGGTGGCTGGCCCCTGGCTCTCGGCGGGTGATAGCCAGTCGACCTGGGTGAGCTGGACAAGCTGCAGGATGGAGAGGTCAGTGGCAAAGACATTTGGATTGGTGAGATGGGGGGTCAGTGGCAGAGACCCCCAAATACCACCCGACCGTATCTGTTTTTATTTTTGAAATTTACCAGTAGCTGCTGTGTTTCCCATCCGAGACTTATTCTCGAGTCAATAAGTTTTCCCAGTTTTTTGTGGTAAAATTAGGTGCCTCGACTTATATTTGGGTCGACTTATACACGAGTATATATGGTAATTTTTTTGTGTGGGCCTGGCTCAGATGGTTTCGTACATGCAGGCTCAGTCTCCCTCTCTCCCTGAGGACTCAGGCCCCACTACAGTTAGTTATGGCCAGACTGCACTTCCCTATAGTCTTAAGATTCCAAACTGGGATTTTGGCATCTTGGGGGACAGGACAAACACAAATGGTTGCTTGCCAGCAACCATTTTCTAGCCACACATAGTAGAAGAAGAAGGAGAAGAGTTTGGATTTATATCCCCCCTTTCTCTCCTGCAGGAGACTCAAAGGGGCTTACAATCTCCTTGCCCTTCCCCCCTCACAACAAACACCCTGTGAGGTGGGTGGGGCTGAGAGTGCTCCGAGAAGCTGTGACTAGCCCAAGGTCACTCAGCTGGCATGTGTGGGAGTGCACAGGCTAATCTGAATTCCCCAGAGAAGCCTCCACAGCTCAGGCAGCAGAGCGGAGAATCAAACCCGGTTCCTCCAGATTAGATACACGAGCTCTTAATCTCCTACACCACTGCTGCTCCTAGTAGGTGCAGGAAGAGGGAAAGGTAAATGTATGAACCTGAGAATCTCTTGTAGGTTGCCACTTTTTCTGAACTCCTCTAGCTGTCATTCTCATACCACCTGTGTGAGTGTGTCTCTCTGTTTCCTGCGCACACAACAAGAACAACTTTGCTGCTTTTAAAGCTGCTTTTCCTTTCATTAAGGTTTCCTGAGTAGTACTGTCACTCCATGATAGCTTCAGTAAGGTTTGTAAACCTTTGGCCTGCTTGCTCAGAAAGGCCTTTTATAGATTTCTTTTCCTGAAGGCATTTTTACAAGGAAAGTCAGCATGAGACGATGATGAAGAAGAAGAGTTTGGATGTATACCCTCCTTTCTCTCCTGTAAGGAGTCTCAAAGGGGCTTACAAGCTCCTCCCCCCCACAACAAACACCCTGTGAGGTGGGGGAGCTGAGAGAGCTCCGAGAAGCTGTGACTAGCTCAAGAGTCACCCAGCTGATGCGGCTCACCAGATAAGCCTCCACAGCTCAAGTGGCAGAGCGCGGAATCAAACCCAGGTGTCCAGATTAGAGCGCGCCTGCTTTTAACCAGTACGCCACTGCTGCTCCTGATCCAAATGTACACTGCAGCATCAAGTTTACATTTACAGTTCAGCCTTAATATTTCAAGGTTTTGTGCTTAATAAGTATTAACGCTTGGAGCAGGCTTCTCCCCTCTTCCCCCCCCCCCCTCTTGTGTTCAGCTCCAACCTTTCCCTTTGCAGGCTGGGCAGACGGCCTTGATGCTGGCCGTCAGCCACGGGCGCCAGGACATGGTGCATGCCCTTCTGGCTAGTGGTGCAGACGTCAACGTGCAAGACGATGACGGCTCCACAGCGCTGATGTGTGCCTGTGAGCATGGCCATGCCGAGATCATCTGCCTGCTGTTGGCCACTGAGGGCTGTGATGTCACCCTTGCGGACCACGTAAGTTCTGTCTGCCTGGAGTTGCTTGCTGGAGGAACAGGGGCGTACCGTCTATGGGGACAACAGGTAACCCACATCCCCTGGCGCACATAGACCTGGGTGCCAGCACTAGCTCTGGGCAGTAGACCTAGATGCTGCTGGTGGCTCCAAGTGTTTGGAGAAAAGACGTCTGAGGGGGGATATGATTGTATTCTATGCAATTATGCATGGGGTAGAAAATGTTGACAGAGAGAAATTTTTCTCTCTTTCTCACAATACTAGAACCAGGGGGCATCCATTGAAAATGCTGGGGGGAAGAATTAGGACTTATAACAGGAAACACTTCTTCACACAACGTGTGATTGGTGTTTGGAATATGCTGCCACAGGAGGTGGTGATGGCCACTAACCTGGATAGCTTTAAAAGGGGCTTGGACAGATTTATGGAGGAGAAGTCAATCTATGGCTACCAATCTTGATCCTCTTTGATCTGAGATTGCAAATGCCTTAGCAGACCAGGTGCTCGGGAGCAGCAGCAGCCGCAGAAGGCCATTGCTTTCACATCCTGCATGTGATCTCCCAATAACACCTGGTGGGCCACTGCGAGTAGCAGAGAGCTGGACTAGATGCTGGACTCTGGTCTGATCCAGCTGGCTTGTTCTTATGTTCTTCTTATGTTCTTAAGTGGTACACCTGGATGTTGGCATCGGCTCCAAGCAGTAGACCTGAACGCCGGCACAGGCTCCAGGCAGTAGACCTGGGCTTTGGGCGGTAGACCTGTGCGGGGGGTGGAGGCAAAATTCAGATTTTGTCTCCAGACTCCTTTTGTCCTATATTCGCCTCTGCCTGGGTCCCTTTTCAGGACCGTGCCCAAGGAAGGCCTCCCTGCTTGGCTTCGCCATGTACTTTAGTATGACACAGTCCCCCACATACCTTAATGTGAGCTCAGATTCTACACTAGGATAATCATGTGCAGTGATAATTGGAGAGTGCCTTTGAGCATGTGTCAAGTGCCTGTCCTTCACTTGTGGAATCACAGCAGATCTCATTGCCATTTGGCAGCCTTGAGCGTCAATACTCCAGCGGAAGGGTTGACACTTTGGAAATGTAAATGCTGAAATGGTTAAACCAGGGGTCTGCAACCTGCGGCTCTCCAGATGTTCATGGACTACAATTCCCATCAGCCCCTGGCAGGAGAGAGCCGCAGGTTGCAGACCCCTGGAGAGCCGCAGATTGCAAACCCCTGGGTTAAACGATACATTTGTATTTGCTTCAGCATGTGCCCCCCCCCCCTTGAGTTCTGATTGTTTTGCTAAGTGGCCTTGATCACTAAGGCTTAGAGCAGGCATCTCCTGCCTTTTTAAAATTTATTTATTTATTTATTTATTTAACACACACACACACACACACACACACACACACCCCCACACCCACACACACACCCACACACACACACACACCGCCACATCCCCGAAGGGCTTTTTGAATGTGGGCACCTTTGGAATTTTAAGATGAGTACTCCAACAAAATGGCTGCCAGTGTAGGTGAAGCCAACCTATAAAGGCTGTTGTGGTGGCAGATCTAAATGTCTCTTGCTTTTGGTCATTTGACTCTGGGACGGAAATTCCGTTCGCCCAAGTGCATGACTCGGGGAAAGGGAACACTCACTGGTTGGCAAATGCTCCTAAAAATCTAACTTTTGCCTGCACAGAGGACCACTCAAGGAACAAACAGTTAATGCTGTTTTAACTGCGGGTAACAGACTCCATTGCAGGCACCATCTGGTGAAATCCAAGAAATGGGACTCTTGGAGAGGGAGCCCCTTCCTTCTCACTTGAAAGAAGCTGTTTGGCTGTTAGGGCTGCCAGAACCCCACCCACACCTCCAGAGGCAGATCTACAAGGGGGTTGGGGGGGTGCGCATTGCACTGGGCATGCACCTGGTGGGGGGGGGGCAGCAAAAATGTCAGGTTTGTATTTTTTAGTGTTTTTTTAGTGTTTTTGTATTTTTAGTGTATTTTTAGTGTTTCCATTTTTGGCCTGCAGGGGGCACAGTTTTTAGGCTAGCAGCACCAACATTTCAGGGAGTTTTCAGGGGACTCTCCTGATGATACCACCCAAGGTAGGTGAGGTTTGGTTCAGGGGGTCCAAAGTAATGGACTCCCAAAGGGGGTTCCCCATCCCCCATTGTTTCCAATGGGAGCTAATAGGAGATGGGGGTAACACTTTTGAGGGTCCATAACTTTGGACCCCCTGAACCAAACTTCACCAAACCTGGGTGGTATCATCAGGATAGTCTCCTAATGATACCCTGGAATGTTGATGCTGCTAGCCTAGAAACTGCACTCCCTGCAGGCCGAAAACTGGAAAAACACTAAAAATACAAAAAACACAAACCAACATGGGTTGGGGGGAGCAAAACTCAGATTTTGCACCAGGCTCCATTTTCCCTAGCTATGCCTCTGCACACCTCCAATCAGCTGGCTGGCAGATTTACCTGCAGTGGAGAAGCCCAGCCTAGGCTGGTAAATTGCAGGGCGGTCACCTCCAGCATGCACTAGAAATGGCGTTATTGTGTTGCCATTGATGTGGCACGTGGGCAAAAACTCTATGGTTAAAAAAAAGGGCTCACCACAGTGCCCAAATATTAGAGCATCCCTGCGTTGCCAGCAAGATAATGATGTCACTTTCAGAGTACGCTGGAAGTGGTGTCGCCAGCGCAGGCCTACCCCTGCCGAGTCTCCCTCCCCCCCACAATTTGCCCCTTTTCTCCTTTTCTCTTGCAGGATGGCAGCACGGCTCTCTCTATTGCCCTGGAAGCAGGACAGAATGACATCACTGTCATGCTCCATGCACACCTGAACAGGACCAGATCCAAGTCTGTGGTGAGTTTGCTAAGAATGGCAGAGCAAAACCCGCTGCAGAACCCTTTCCTCCTGGGATGCTATGGTGAGAGAAAGAAGAAGAAGAAGAAGAAGAAGAAGAAGAAGAAGAAGAAGAAGAAGAAGAAGAAGAAGAAGAAGAAGAAGAAGAAGAAGAAGAAGAAGAAGAAGAAGAAGAAGAAGAAGAAGAAGAAGAAGAAGAAGAAGAGTTTGGATTTATATCCCCCCTTTCTCTCCTGAGGAGACTCAAAGGGGCTGACAATCTCCTTGCCCTTCCCCCCTTCTCACAACAAACACCCTGTGAGGTGGGTGGGGCTGAGAGAGCTACGAGGAACTATGACTAGCCCAACGTCACCCAGCTGGCATGTGTGGGAGTGCACAGGCTAATCTGAATTTCCCAGATAAGCCTCCACAACTCAAGCGGCAGAGCTGGGAATCAAACCTGGTTCCTCCAGATCAGAGTGCACCTGCTCTTAGCCACTGCTCTTAGCCACTACGCCCACTAGAAGCTCTTAGTCACTACGCCACTTCCACTACGCTACTTCCACTAGAACAGGGGTAGGGAACCTGCGGCTCTCCAGATGTTCAGGAACTACAATTCCCATCAGCCCCTGCCAGCATGGCCAATTGGCCATGCTGCCAGGGGCTGATGGGAATTGTAGTTCCTGAACATCTGGAGAGCCGCAGGTTCCCTACCCCTGCACTAGAAGATGTGGAAACCAGAGCAAGCAGTTGGGTCACTGCCAAAATATAACACTGTAACCCCCTATCTTGCCCACATCAGCTTAGCACCCCTTTTCCTCAGCTTACCAGTTCACTAATTTGAGGGTGAAATGTTTCTCCCTCTGTGAAGGAAAGAGGGGGTTGTGGTGCCCTCTCTTCCTTGTCACGTACCGAGAGAACGGGGTTCTTCAAATCCAGATACTCTGAAACCACTGAGTTTTTAAAGGTTTTACTGAAAGTAAAGGAAATATAGGAAAAGAACACAAGTTCCAAAATAAACAAAACTAGGCAGCGGTAGGCAAGTCGCCTTCTAGTCTAAACTCTGAAATTAGAATCTGAACCTCCAATCCCTGTGACCTGAGTTATATGGCCTCTGTCTCCTTTTGGGTGTCAGATCAATCTTCCTGACCTGACAGGTTGGGGTTTAGAATGTGGTCCTGGAAAATCTTAATTTCCTCTGTGGAAACATGAACACAGTTTTATAGCTTTTCTAAGGGGCAGAGGCGTAGTGCCCATGGGGTGGGGGCGGGGGCGTGACGCCCCAGGGCCCCCCTGGTGCAGAGGCGTGGCTGGGGCGTTTTGGGAAGCTGCGCTGCGGCAGGGTTGCAGGGAGCTCGCAGGCTCAGGGCACAGTTTCCCCTCACTCCATCCCTGCTAAGGGGCAAGGGGTCTCGTTGCTTATGACCTAGCCAGGCAGTGATGTAGGTATAACTTTTTAATAGGGTGGGTTCAGGAGGCAGGGCTCAGGAGGTGTGGCGTGGCCATGCCCCCATGCCATGGCCACTCCGCCCCCACCCCGGGGCTCCGTCCCGCTCTGCCTGCCCCCCAGCCAGCAGTTTCTTTTGCCCTCCGCTCCGCGTTCCCCCCGGCCCCCGCACTGGGGCAGGGGGAGAGTTGCAGCCGGTGACCTACTTGCTGGGGGATGGGTTTCCCCCCACTGTGCAGAGAGCCAGACCGCCTCCCCTGGGCTGCTGGAGCCTGTGGCGGCCACCAGACAGCTTCTCCGGAGGTGCTAGAGGGCAGGGCCGCCTCCCATCTCTCCCCCCCCCCCCGTTTGGGGATTCCTTGCCCCGTGAGAGGGGTGTGCCTGCATCAATCGGTGGCAGGGGTGATCGGAGGTTGCGGGTCTCCAGCCTGTGGGCTGGTGGCCACGTTCCTCGGCAGGGGTGGGAGGCTGGGGGCCCACGTCCTACCCTGGCGTTCAGGGGCACCGGCTGCGATCCCCTCATGTGTGGGAGGAGCGGCCCTGGCCTGTAGCCCACGTACTGTGATCCAGGGGGAGGGGTCTAATCCAGCCTCCAGTGGACCGCATGGACATCGGACATGTAACGGGGGGGGGGTTTGAACCCGTGAACCCCCTTATCTACGTCCCTGTAGCCAGGTCATGTCAAAAGGCCAAATGGTTGTCCTGCTAGTGCCGTGGTGGCGAACCTTTGGCACTCCAGATGTTATGGACTACAATTCCCATCAGCCCCAATTGGCCATGCTGGCAGGGGCTGATGGGAATTGTAGTTCACAACATCTGGAGTGCCAAAGGTTCGTCACCACTGTGCTAGTGAGTTATCTCCCAGTGAGCTTAAGAGCAAAATGTATATTTTCTTCACACCATCACACATGTAAACCATACTAGCTTGATAGCGCTATAGTGACCCTACATTGCAATTTGAAGAAGACTTTCTTGGGCGTAAGCCCTATTACATACACCTGAGGAGGAATCTGAACACCCGTTTAGGATTGTTCCGTGCGTGTGTGTTCAGTGCCGTCAAGTCGTTTCTGACTAATGCCAACCCTATGTCCTTCAAAACACTTATCATGAACAGCCTTGCCCAACTCTTGCCAACTGAAGTCTGTGGCTTCTTTGAGTAAATCTATCTCCTGTAGGGTCTTCCTCTTTTCCTTCTGCTTTCAACTTTTCCTAGCATTATTGTCTTTTCCAGTTAGTCTTCTCATTACATGGCCTCAGTTTTTTTAGTACAACATTAGGACTCTGTCTTACTTTGCTTACACTGGCTTCCAGTGGAATTCCGAATCATTTTCAAGGTTTGGGTTTTGACCTTTAAGGCCTTACGCGGTCTGGGACCATCGTACCTTTGGGATCGCATTACCCCATATGCCCCTACTCGCCCTCTGCTTTCGGCAGAGGCAAATTTACTGGTGATCCCCGGCCCCTCTGTGATGCGGCTGGCCTCCACGCCGGCCAGGACCTTTACGGCCCTGGCCCCAGCCTGATGGAACACTCTTCCTCCAGCTATCCGGGCCCTGCGGGATCTTGGTGAATTCCGCAGGGCCTGTAAGACCGAGTTGTTCTGCCGGGCCTTTGGAGCAACCAGCCGCTGAGTATGGCGCCCTGTTCAATTACATCAAGATTACATCCTCCTATGGAGGAGTCCGGTTGCTCCCTAGGGGAGAATTTTAAAGAAAGGATTTACCGGGTGCCTTTTATTATGATATTACCGCTGTTTTAATGTAATTTAGTATATTTTAATTGCATGGTTTGCCTTCTTGTTTGTTTGTATTAATTTGTTGTGCACCGCCCGGAGCCCCTTGGGGACGGGGCGGTATAGAAATCAAATTAAAAAATAATAAATAAATAAATATTCCACCAGGGAAATTCAGAATTTCCTTTTAATAAAAGTGAACACCGGGGGTGGGTGGGTGGGTGGGTTGGAACTGAGGCTGGGCGGGGAAGGCTCGGGAGAAGATTGTGCTAGCTCACTAAGGCAGCACGAGAACGAACCTGGTTTCAGACTAACCATAAAGTGCCCTTTTCAGGGGACAACGAAACAAGAGAAACCTGGAGATGATACGAAGACTTTGCTTGATACTCAGTAGCGCAGAAGGATCTGCGAGAACTTCTTGCAAGCACCAGAAGTTTCTTTCACTCTACTTGGAAAAGAATGGTTGGTGAACTTGTCAAGGAGCAAGCAAGTGGTACGTTCTGCAGTTGTGCTGGGTTCCTAAGGGCTGCTGTGGTTTCCTGGCCTTCCTCACCCCATTCCCCCATCCACTGGAAGTTCTCCAGTCGACTGCACTGTGTATATTCTGAGGTGGTTGGCCTGCTGACAGGAAGGGCTTCAGGAAACCACTTCTAGAAGCACTGCTATGTAGCCAGCAGGCCTTGTTCATTTGCAGCTCTGCTGGTTTATGTGCAAAGGAGAAGGACCATCAAAGATCGGTCAAGTGGACTCTGGGCAAACAGATTCCTCTCCATCTCTTTTTTGTTACTGTCTCTTCCCTTTGTAGAATGCAGCTGACATTAGATTTTACAGAGGCCGCAATACAGCAAATCTATCAAAAATAGTTTTTTACATTTTAAACAAAACATCCTTTCTTAAACATGAATCTACTTGAAATAATTTTTGGATGCTACCTGTTTGAGAGTAGAAGTTTGTAGGGGGGGTTTATAGGGGAGGGTCCAAATAAAATTGCAACAAAGCAATTTTACAGTACAACTGAAATGAGTATTAGACACTTCAGATTAAACTAAACTCAATCAATTCTGCAGAATGTGAGTTTTATTGTATTTGGCAATTTTTAAAAGAAGTTCAAAATAGTAAAGGGATCCCTTCTCCTTTTCCATGTGCTCTTTTTTAATGGATTCTCTGCAAAAAAAAAAGATATTCCATTTACTTTGCAAGTTGGAAAGTCCTTTTCACTCAGTTCTTGAGGTATAAAATGCCAAGATTCACTACTTTATTGGTAACCAGGCCAGGGGAAGGAAATAGAATAAAGAGAGTGAATTTTGGTGGTTGTGTTTAACGCATCAAGTTTAAAAGAACATGCCAGTGAAAGGCTATGCGTGCACTTTTAGTACATATCGTTTAGGGATCCCAGAGGCACTTAAGGTACAAAATGGAGAATCTTCACCGCAAATCTGCTAGCTGATGTCTTTGCACAATTTATAGTCTGCCTTCAGCAAAAGCTATTAGAAACATAAATGTTTATTTAGAGGCAAATTCTCTTGAGTTGTTCAGAACAAATGAGAGGTGGACATCTCTTCCTACCACCTGCTTTTCTTTAGCTGGCTCCCAAGGAGAGATTTGTGAACTGGTTTTAGAAGCTGTACGTCTGCAGGTTCTCCTGCATCTTATATTTGGAATATTGCTTTACATACATAGTCTATTTTATGATTACCATACGATTTTTGTACACTTTTCAATGAAGTTAATAATGCCATTTATAACTATTAAAAATAAAGTTATCATATGTTACTGTATCTGCCTCTGGTGCCGTCAGTGCTAAAAGTGTTCCTGGTGCAGCTGATGGCGAAAAGGCTGTACCAATGATCATGCCATTAAGGTACTGACTTTTTTTTCAAACGTTTTCATGGTGTATCAAATTAACTGGGCAACCTGACGGCAAGTGTTCCCAACCGCCCCCGTTTCTTCTGAAATCCAAAGGACATGAATGCCAAGGATGAGTGAGCAGCGCCTGACCTGCACACACACACACCCCACCCCTGGTTCTCAGCAGCCGGTATAGAGATGGAGCTTGGAGGACCCTTTCTTTTCCTCATTCCTCCCCATCAGCGACCACCAGTTCAACAGCTGCCTTCACTGATGGTTCTCTCATTCAACCTTCTCAATTCCTCTAGAGCAGCCACTCTCAACCAGGGTACCGTGGGGTGCAGTGAGCATGTCCCAGGGGTACCGTGGCAACACTACTGCCCCGCCCCCCTCATTTTTGTGGTGTCTCCCACCGGCGCCAGCAAGGACATGGAGCTGGCCCATGGGGCAGGGCCTACCACAAGGTCAGCAGCCACCCCCGCCCCCCGTGCTTCCCTTCACCCTGGGAGGGGAAGGTGGGGGGTGTAGCAAGCAGGGGCAATGGGAGGGGAAGGTGGAGGGTGGCGGCAGGGGTACCGTGAGATGTGAAGAGTGAGGTCAAGGGTACCCTTACCTCGAAAAGGTTGAGAAACACTGCTCTAGAGCAGGGGTCTGCAATCTGCGGCTCTCCAGATGTTCATGGACTACAAATCCCATCAGCCCCTGCCAGCATGGCCAATTGGCTCTAGAACAGGCGGGAAAGAGGACTGAGCTGCTGTAGCAGAGTGGACTGCAGAGGCTCAGGTGGAGAAAGGTGTGTTTGTGAGTGCTTACCCATGTGGAAAGGGAAAAAGACCAATGGACTAGACTCTGGGGGCTCACTGAATTTTCAGGCATGGACCACAGAAAAGCTAAAAAAACACCAGTTTTAGTGTGTTTCAAAATTTATTAACCTCCATTTGGGGGACGACCCCTGAGATTTTCAACATGGCATTAAAGTATTTTTTTAAAAAATGTCTTATATCTCCATGAGGCTACTGCAAACCCTGTTCAGCACATCTAAAAGCTCGCTGGCTCAGTACCAGCAACTGCACCTTCCTTCAGAACCCAAACTTTTCTTTCAAATAGCTGTCATTTTACCACCAATTCTTGGGTTAAAAAGGGTTTCCCCGCTGAAGGCTTTGTAATATAGACACAGCAGGGCCAGACCCACAGCACACAAACTGCTTCATTACGCTTGTTTTGGAACTCCAGTGTTGACAAACCTAGTCATTGTCCCAGGGGCACAAAAGAAGCCTAACTAACAAGAAGCCTAACTAAAAAGAATGAGTGAGACAATGACCCTAAACCACAGGGTGTCCAACTCTGGCCCTTCAGATGTTCATGGACTACAATCCCCATCAGCCTGTGCTGGCATGGTCAGCAGGGGCTGATGGGAATTGTAGTCCATGAACATCTGAAGCACCAGAGTTGGACATAGCGCCCTAAACGAAGCCAAAGGAAGATGCAGTGTACAGCACAAGATCAAGGGCGCCACGAGCACTTGCAGAGGCCTTGCCTTCCTCTTCCCCTTCCTTTTCAGAAAAAAAGCCACTCACTTATTGTGGAGTCCCTAAACTGGTACAGGAACTACTAACAGACACAAGAGAATAGGGGAGACCAAAACATGGCATTCCACAGTAATGAAGCTATTCCTTTAAAAAGAAATATTGGGTTCTATAGGGTCGCAAAGCCAGCTTGTGCTTTTACAGCAGCAGATAAGATATAAACATGAGCTGAAGAAATCAAATGCAAGAGTGACAGGAGAATTAGCCTATTTCGATCCCTCTCCTGCCCTGCTGAAAGGGCAGAAAGATGCTATGAACAGACCAATACGATGTGCCAAAGAAGACAGAAGTACGATCTCCCTGCCCCATGTTAGCACACCCACGCAAATACCGCTAAAGACAGAGACAGGCATTCTCCAAACTTTAGGTTGCCAGCTTCATGCTACTAAGAGCAGCAGTAAAAAGAGCAATAAAGCCTGCAATGACTAACCAATGCATCACATGTGATTATTCTAATAGGGTGCCAGATACAGAAGTGTAAAAGACAGATTTATACCATACCTAAAATACATTTCTAGAAATGTCTCAGCCGTCAGGTTTACACCAATCGCAGCTGACACAACTTTCAGATGCACCCCTCCTTCTCACAAGCACGCTCTGTTGCCAGGTTCACAAAAAAAGAGGCGGGGCGGCGGGGGATAAACCAGAAAGCCAAATTGAAAACCATAAGAACATAAACTTAGAAATAAATAATTCATGTATTTTATCAACATATGTACAAATACACAGCAGAAGGCAGATTTCACGCAAGAGGAAATATGTATAGCTATATAGGCATATATAATCTCAACGCTGTACATGTATTAATTTACACCGTTTCAGAGAAAACAAAAAGTTTGGACTTTTTCCCAGCTTCAGGCCAAAAGAGTTGAGTTCTTTTCCTTAGGACGTAGTGCTTTTTCCCCTCCAGTGAAAGGAAATCAGATGTGCTCGGCCATGAAGAAGCACTTGATACTTGAGGTCCTGTTAATTGACGAAGGCTTCGAATTACAGACTGAGCGACGGGATTTCGTATCCCTTCATCCCTGCAAAGACAAGAGGCTTGAGCCGCAGCAGGTAAGACCACCTGTGCTGTCTGGCTCTGCGGCTTTGTGAAGGTAAAGATCTGCCTCTTGACAGCAGAACACCAGTGCATCTCTTGAGAGGACAGAATCAAAGCTCGGATGCTGCCGCGCTCGAGACATTTTCTTTGCGACAAAGACGCAGAGCCAGAGTTGGGGGGCGGGGAAGGGTAACAGCATAAAAAAGCAAGCCAAAGTGGAACACAGGATCCCTGGCATAAGGACCACAGGTTAAGGCAACTGGAACCCTGCAGTCAACGAAGAAAGCAGGAAGATGGCTTTTGAGGTCCGGGTTTTCTTGACCAGCACAATCTGACTGACACAGTTCATCAGCACCAAATGCACAAGCAGCGCAAAACACAAACAAAAAACCCCCCCTTTCCTTCCACATCAGTGGTTTGGATTTCTCTCTTGGCAACTGTGACAAGAGACAAAGGAATCAAGTGCAAAGGCATGTTTATAGGAGACGGATGTCACGAGGAAGGCTCAAACACAGGAAAACAAAACGCCAGGTAGGCTAACAGGAAAAACAAAGGACCGGGAGCCGTGGGTCAAGCAAAAAGTTGCAACCTGGATCTGAGCAGGAGAAGACCCCGGAGTTATATTTTCTTTGGCCACAGTGAACAAAGCCCCTCTTTCAAGTGGGACGGCACACGCTGCGAGGTCACTTCAAAGGCTTCTCCTCAGTCTTGGTCTGGGCCGGACGCAAGCGTGGCTCAGAAGCCTCTGCAGAGGGTCCCTTTCCCAGTTTGCTTCATCGCTGCCCGCTGGTCCTTTTGAAGGGCTGCCGCAGGACACAAGGTCGGCCCAATACGGACTCCTGAGACTCGAATCCAATTTCGCCGTCTTCCCTTCCGACATAGGAAAATGTCACCCTGCTCCGGTTAAAAAGTCTCAGACACAGTAGGCACGTCAGCATCTGGGCAGCCGCGTGGGCTATAATAAATATGCAGAAATATAAAGGTCCGACAAGGCCCCGAAGTGCAGTTGGCTCGAGCTTGCAAAGGCCACTCGGGGCCAGTGCGCTGTCTGTCTTTTCTTTAAAAGGGAGAGCGAGGTCTACCCAGTCCCTTTGGAAGTGGTGCTGGCCAGGGCAGCCGAACGGTCTCTCCCAGCAAGGAGCAGCAAAGGCACTTCCGGCGCTGAAGGTTCACGCTGCGTCGTCCTCCAGGCTCACCATTTGTCTCTGTTTCCAGAAAAGAAATGAAAATAACCGAGTTACTCAAAGGGTTAGTGAAGGGGAGTCGGCTGAACTGCCATGCAGGCCTCAGGTCCAAAGCCTGCCTGGGCAGTATCGTTCTCAGCATCTTCTTTGTGGCGTAGTGGTTAAGAGCAGGTGTACTCTAACCTGGAGGAACCGGGTTTGATTTCCCGTTCTGCCACCTGAGAAGTTGTGGAGGCTTATCTGGGGAATTCAGATTAGCCTGTGCACTCCCACACACTAGCTGGGTGACCTTGGGCTAGTCACAGTTCTTCTGAACTCTCTCAGCTCCACCTACCTCACACGGTGTTTGTTGCGAGGGGGGAAGGGTAAGGAGTTTCAAAGCCCCTTTGAGTCTCCTATAGGCAAGAAAGTGGGGACATAAATCACACTTCTTCCTCTAGGTCAGGGGTCTGTAACCTGCGGCTCTCCAGATGTCCATGAGCGACAATTCCCATCAGCTCCTGCCAGCGTGGCCAATTGTAGTTCATGAACATCTGGAGAGCCACAAGTTGCAGACCCCTACTCTAGGTGCCCTACCTGCAGAGGTTAAAAGGGCATCTGAGACCCAGGAAGAGCAAAGATTCTTTCCTCAAGAGTGGAAACATTTCTGAAAGATGCTTCAGCAACCATTTGGGCAGAAGGGGAACACAGGAGCTAACAAAACTGCAGAAGCAACCCAAATTAGCATTTCATCGTAGAGTAAACAAAACTCATTCAGTCCCCTTGCATCTGCTCCTAGTGAAACCTCTCCTTGTTCAAGAACAGTACACTGAAGCTAGATGATAATTGTTCAAATCAGCAGGATCCAGAGAAAGTTTCATTAGGAGCAGATGCATCGCTGCTTGCTTCAAGGCAGGGGCGACTACCCTTCTCTCAGGGAGGCACTTACTGTCTCCCAGATTCAGTCCATCAGCTCCCACTCCCCCACCCACAGTAGATTTAAGGAACTAAGAGGGGCAAGGGTCATACAGGCAGACGGCAGACCTTGAGCTTCCAAGAATCCTGCTGGGAATTCTATCTGAGATCTTCAGTAGAAGACAGGACGTCAGATCAGAAGAGGAAGAAAACAAGTTGGGATTTATACCCCACCTTTCTCTCCTGGAAGGAGACTCAAGGTGGCTTACACGTTCCTTTCCCTTCCTCTCCCCATGAACAGACACCTTGTGAGGCAGGTGACCAGCCCAATGTCACCCAGCAGGAATGTAGGAGTGCAGAAACATATCTGGTTCACCAGATAGGACTCTGCCACCCAGGTGGAGGAGTGGGGAATCAAACCCGGTTATCCAGATTAGAATCCACCTGCTCTTAACCACTACACCACGCTGGTTCTCCAGAGACAAGAGTATAAGGAAACACATCCCATGCCTCGTCAGGGGCTATAGCAGAGCATCAACTTGGCATGGTTCAAACAGTGATGAACGTTCACATATACCAGGGTCTGCAACCTGTGGCTCTCCAGATGTTAATGGACTACAAATCCCATCAGCCCCTGCTGGAATGGTCAATTGACCATGCTGGCAGGGGCTGATGGGATTTGTAGTCCATGAACATCTGGAGAGCCGCAGGTTGCAGACCCCTGACATATAAGGCGCTTTTGCAAGAGGACTTTCCTGAAGGCAATCTTCCTTGTGCAGAAGATTAATACAATCACACATGTAACTTTTTACAAAACTTAAATACTCTAGCCCAGTGGTGGCGAACCTTTGGCACTCCAGATGTTATGGACTACAAATTCCACCAGCCCTTGCCAGCATGGTGATGCTGGCAGGGGTTGATGGGAATTGTAGTCCATAACATCTGGAGTGCCAAAGGTTCGCCACCATGGCTCTAGCCCAACTGTCAAGCAATCACTTTTAAAACGGCAAAGGGGTGTGTGCGAGAGACAGGGGGTCTCTCAGTGAAAGCAAGTGAAAAAGCCCAGAAGACGTCCTTATCGCTTCCCTTTGCAGGACTGGCCCAGGACAATGGCCAACCTCCCAGCTATCTTCGGTGCTAGCTTACCGACGGGTATGTATATCCTTCCTGACTCCGGCAAATGTGAACCTCGTCTTCAGTCGTTTTCTGATAGACCGGATTGTCAAAATTGATGCTGTTGGTATTCTTGAGGCGCCAGTTTTTCCAAACCAGAAAGACTCCGAACGAGATCAAACTGATCAGCACTGAAAAGACAACCAGGGAACGACACTGTTTAGCCAACAACGAAGCAGAATGTGGAAAATTGTACGCAAGTCAGAAGCTGTTGTTAAGATAAATATACAGAGCCTAAAAAATGAATAAAAAGCGCCCAACTGTCAGGAAGCACACTTGACGTCAAAAGGGGTCCTGGTTTCTGTCATGGTAATGGGTTTTCTCTACTTTTGGCTGCCTTTATGCTTTGTAATCTGTAGTAACGTAGATTGCGCCCAAGCGCCAGTTGGGCTGATAGGCCTTCTGACGGCCTTGAGAACTAATGGTTTTCACATTCCTGCTCTGTATTGCCTTGCTTTGATATCTCTGGGGGGGGAAGGAAAGGGGGCATCTTGGTGGGCATAAAAAGGGGTGCTTGAGAAGTCAGTCTTTAGAAATGGCTTCTTCTAAGGCAGGGGTCTGCAATCTGTGGCTCTCCAGATGTTCATGAACTACAATTCTCATCAGCCCCTGCCAGCATGGCCAATTGGCCATGCTGGCAGGGGCTGATGGCAATTGTAGTTCATGAACATCTAGAGAGCCTCAGATTGCAGGCCCCTGTTCTAAGGCCATGCTGTTGTCTGTCAATAAAGGCTTTTGACTGAAATCACCGGTACTGGCGACAGATCTGGGGCTTGACACCAACCCACTCAGAGGATCCTACTTGGCTACTGCTGAAGTATCTCAACGCTCAGTCGGGGTGCCCCCATCTCACTCCCCAAGCCAGAGCCAAAGAAAAAGCCACTTACTCAGGGGCAGGACAATCGAGAGCGCTGTTCGGCTACCTTGTTTTTCATCATTGGTTTCTGCAGCAAGGCCGTTCCGAGCTGGGGAAAAAGAGACAAAGCGCTCAAGGTGAAACATCCCTTCATCAGAGAAACCCAGGAGAGCGAAACCATCCCTGTTAACAGCCGCAGTTCTGAAGAAGAAGAAGAAGAAGAAGAAGAAGAAGGAGGAGGAGGAGGAGGAGGAGGAGGAGGAGAAGAAGAAGAAGAAGCTGCTCACATATAGAGCACATAGTGCTGCTCACATATATTCTGAACCAAAAGCCAGCTGTGGCGTAGGAGGTTAAGAGCTTAAGGAGCAGGAGTGGCGTAGGAGGTTAAGAGCTCGTGTATCTAATCTGGAGGAACTGGGTTTGATTCCCAGCTCTGCCGCCTGAGCTATGGAGGCTTATCTGGGGAATTCAGATTAGCCTGTACACTCCCACACACGCCAGCTGGGTGACCTTGGGCTAGTCACAGCTTCTTGGAGCTCTCTCAGCCCTACCCACCTCACAGGGTGTTTGTTGTGAGGGGGGAAGGGCAAGGAGACTGTAAGCCCCTTTGAGTCTCCTGCAGGAGAGAAAGGGGGGATATAAATCCAAACTCTTCTTCTCTTCTTCTATATTTGCAGCCAGAACTTATCCCTCTCCAGACCCACCACACCTGCACCTATCTTCCCACACTGTGCTTGGAGAAGAAGCTGCCACAGGCCACTGAGTCCAGAAGACACCTTGAGACTGGCACCACTGGACTGCGCCTACCAGGGCTCTCCCGGGTCTCATGCAAAGGAAGGTCCTTTGTGCTACACCCAGAGCACACGCTTGGCCACTGCATCGCTGCACTCACCCGTGATCCCTCGGGTGTGCCCTCCCCCATCAGTTGAAAGAGGCCCCAAAGGCCATCCAGTCCAAGCCCCTGCCATGCAGGAACACACAATCAAAGCGCTCCTGTCAGATGGCCAGCCAGCCTCTCTTTAAAAACCTCCCAAGGAGGAGACTCCACCACATGCCAAGGTAGAGAATTCCACTGTCAAACAGCCCTGACTGTCAGTACGTTTTTCCTGATGTTTAGGTGGAATCTCTTTCCGGTCATCTTGAACCCATGACTCCTGGTCCTAGTCTCTGGAGCAGCAGAAAACAAGCTTGCTCCCCCACCAACATCCCTTCAAATATCAAAACATGGCACCTCTTAACTGTCTCTTCACCAAACTATTAATGGAGCTCCAGCACAGTGGACACGTGATACCACCCCCCTGACCCCCCTTCTTTGCTTTGCTCCTTGGCTCTCCCTCTGGAGAACCAGGTTCAATTCCCCACTCCTCCACATGAAGCCTTCTAGATGACCATGGGCCAGTCACGGTTCTCTCAGAACTCAGCCCACACAGAGGCCGACAATGGCAAACCTCCTCTGAACATCTCTTGCCCTGAGAACCCTACATGGTCGCCATATATCAGCGATGACTTGACGACACGCACGCACACATCAACCGGCCACTGAGCAGAGCAAACCTGAAACCTCAGGACTCCAAGGCTTCCGAATGCTCAGCTCAGCATTTCGGTCCGTGGTGGCAAACCTTTTGCACTCCAGATGTTTTGGACTACAATTCCCATCAGCCCCTGCCAGCATGGCCAATTGGCCATGCTGGCAGGGGCTGATGGGAATTGTAGTCCATAACATCTGGAGTGCCAAAGGTTCGCCACCACTGATTTAGGTACTTGTGGGAAAGACTGAACGGCTGGAGTTTTGCTTCTTACCTTGCTGGGCCTGGGTGGCCAGCGCTGGCGTGGTATATCCGGAACGGTCTGTGGTGCGTTTGCTCAGCACGGTGGGGGCAGGAGACTCATGTTGTATAACAGCTGGGGTCCTTGTGGTGCTGACAGAAGCTGGGCTGCTGGCAACAAGGTTATCTGTACAGTGAAAGACAACAAACAATTGACACATCTGCCCGAAACAGAAATTTTAACAAAATGAGCAGAGGTGAAGAGGAAGAGCCCTAAAGTGGTCTAAGAAAGGGCAGCTGGCATTCCACATCTGTACCTGTAGTGCAGCTTCTCATATCGTTGGCCAGGTGCATGCCATCAGGACAGGTGCAGGTGTACTTGGCAGAGTGAACAGTGATTTGTGGGGCAGGAAGACACAAGTACTGGCAGCCTCCATTTGAAATGCCGTTCTTCTCACACTGGTTGACACCTTTAAATAAAATACAGTGCAATTGTAAAGCGTGGCATTTGGGATCTCACAGGCATCCGTGTGCTGAAACAAAAATGCATAGGGATCTGTGAACTAGATCACCATTCAAGTTAATGCCCCAACTACAGATGCTGATGAGGAAGAAATTGAAAGCTTTTATGCAACTGTCCAGGAAGAATTTGATCACCCACTTAATCAAGATTCCTTGCTTTGCTTCCTGGTTCTCTTGCTCCCTATTTTATAATCTGTTTTTGCATATTTTTTGCTATTTTTAGGGAGGAGTTTGGTTGCTCCCTTCTTTTTGGGGTGGTTTTTAAAGGAATTGGATAGCGGGACACCATTTTTATTGTTATTGTTTTGACCGCTGTTTATATGGTTTTAATGGAATTTTAGTATATATGGTCACTATTGCAACCCTTGTTATATATTGTACATAGATTATGTTGTGCACCGCCCAGAGCCCCTTGGGGATTGGGTGGTCTATAAATTTAAATAATAAATAAATAAATAAGATGTGCTGATAACTGGACTCGAACAGAAAAGTAGGAAACAAAGCAGAATCAAATAGTTGGCAGATTTAGGCTAGGAGCATGAAATGAAACAAGAACACCACATAGAATTCCAGAAAAATAACAATTTGTTCATTGCGAACAAATTTCAGGCAACCAGACAAATATATACATGAACAACACTCGACAGCCAATACAGAAATCAAACAGATCATATAATTGGTAGCAGAAGATGGAACTCTATTCTCTCTGCCGACAGTGGTACAGATCACGAACTGTTAATGTTGAACATTAGAATAAAGCTGAAGAAAAACCTCAAAAACATTCATACTGCCAAAACACAATTGAAACAGCATTCCAGAAGAGTGTAAAAAACAAATCTGCATTACTAAGTTCAAGTGAACGTGAATCATAAGAACTATGGATTGAAACTAGAGATATTATCAAGGGAGAATGCGCAAGGTCCTGTAGCCAAAGAGAACTGTTATTACAACCACTGTTAAGAAATTGAAGGGCGATTCCGCACACAAGTAAAATAGGTTCGACCCAGTTCCCTGAGAAGGGTACTAACCTAGGTCGAAGCCACTGTTGTTCCCCACTGCAACCAGCTTGATCCCAGCTTGGAGGGCAGAATCATCCTGTGCCTCTTCGTCGCTCCGTTCCGATTGGCTACTGTTCTATGGCCATGTTCCGTCTCTCCCCACACACGTTATAAAAAAAACTGCCACAGGAATGGAGGGACAACGGTGGCGTTTTTTTGATTGGCCAGCTGTACGCATGCCCGAAACACTCAGCTGTGATTGGCTGAATTGGGGTCTCCTGGCACCAGGGATTCCGCACTTTACTGGGATCGAGCTGAGTTTGAGCGTGGTTCCCTGAAAAAGTAGTAGTTCCCAACTGGAGTCGGAAATTTGACCGTTACACGGGGCAAAGCTGGTACAAAACCACGTCGATCCCAGTGGTTGTGTGGAGCACTTAGGTCGAACGCAGCTCGAACTTAGGTCGATAACCCAAGTGCGGAATCGACCGAAGAGAACAAAATGGGAAGAACACGAAATCTGTTCTTCACGATCCAAGAAACCATGGCAAAATTTAAAGCACACAGGCATGCTGAAAGATCAACCTAGAAATACATCAACTGAAAAGCACTAAATAAATAAAAGATGGGAACAATATACCGAAGAACTATACAGAAGAAATGGAAAGGTGAGGGATTCCTGCCAAAAAGAATCTTTTGAAGAAAAGCCTTCATTTTTAGAAAGTGAAGTGAAAGCTGCACTGGCAGAAATTGGGAGAAATAAATCACCAGGAGTAGATGGGATATCAGTAGAGCTATTCCAAGCCACAGAAATGGAGGCTATCAGAATCTTGACAAGAATACGCCAACATATTGGGGGGGGGGGGGGGGAGAATGGCTCACAAACTGGAAACGGCCAATTTACACAGCAATTCTCAAAACAGGAGACGTCAAAGAACGCACCCACTGTCAGACGATCGCACTAATTTCTCACACAAGTAAAGTGATGCTCAAAATCTTACAACAAACACTGTTACAATACATGAAGAAGAAATGCCTGACGTTCCAACTGGATGCAGACAAGAAAGAGGCGCTACCAATCATACTGCAAATTTATGTTGGTTACTGGAGCAAAATTACATTGGTTACTGAAGCATACGAGCGAATTTCAGAAGAAGATCATCTGGTGTTTCATCAATTACAGCAAAGATTTTGATTGTGCGATCATGAAAAGCTCTGGCTGGTTTTAAAGGAAATGGGTGTGCCACAAGCAGCTGACTGTTTTGATGTGCAACCAGCACTCTGGACAAGAGGATACTGTTAGGACAGAATAGGGAAAGACATAGCGGGAATGTTGTGGGGTTTCCGGGCTGTATGGCCGTGTTCCAGCAGCATTTTCTTCTGACGTTTCGCCTGCATCTGCGGCTGGCATCTTCAGAGGATCATCTGAAGATGCAGGCGAAACATCAGGAGAAAATGCTACTGGAACACAGCCATACAGCCCGGAAACCCCACAACACTCTAGTGATTCCGGCTGTGAAAGCCTTCAACAATACAAAAAACATAACATTTTCCAATTGGCAAAGGTGTTGGACAAGAATGTGTTTTATCTACCTAGCCCTTCAATCCGGATATAGAAAAAAATCATAACAAAAATGGATTAGATTTAGATGAAGGTGGGGTGAAAATAAGGGGAAGGAACATCAACCGTTTGAGATACGCCAAAGCATGACTACAGCGAAACATCAAGACGACAAAATTAATTACTGGGGAATTACTCAACTTTAAGGTTGACAATGAGGAAACTGAAATGGGTCACGACTTTCTACTCCTTGGCTCCATCATCAACCAAATGGGCAGTGGTGGGATCCAAAAATTTTAGTAACAGGTTCCCATGGTAGTGGGATTCAAACTGTGGCGTAGCGCCAATGGGGCTGGGCGGGGCACGACGGGGGCCCGGCCGGGCATTCCAGGGGCGGGGCATTCCTGGGTGGGGCTGTGGCAAGGACGCAGCCACTGCACCAGTCCTTGGGCGGGAAACGAATGCACGCAGGCGCAGGCTGCCACGCCCGCCGGTGCACCTCCTGCTAGACTGCTTCAAGTTCTGTGCGCTGCTGCTGAGAGGAGGGGCGTATCTAAGGCAAAAATCCTGTGGCAAAATCACCAATTAGTAACCCCCTCTCGGCACACACACATAATTAGTAACCTACTCTCGGGAACCTGTGAGAACCTGCTGGATCCCACCACTGCAAATGGGTGACTGCAACCATACTAGGAAATTGTGTCTAGGAAAGGAAGCCATACAGGAACTTAGAAAAGTTTCTTAAGCGTGAGGTTGTGTCACTGGTAGTCAAGGACCAGTTAATTCAGGCCATAGTATTCCCTATTACTATGTACGGGTGTGAAGGTTGGACAATGAAAAAATCTGACGGGAAAAACAGGCAGATTCCTTTGAAATGTGGTACTGGAAGAGTGTTACAGCTAATATGGACCACCCTAAAAAAACAAGTGGGTTCTAGATCAAATCAAGCCGAAACTGTCTGTAGAAGATAAAATGCATAAACTGAGGTGATCGTACTTGGCTCACATTGTGAGAAGACGAGAGTCACTGGGAAAGACAAGGCAGCAGGAAAAAAGGAACCCAAATTGAACAGGTTAAGTGCTATAAGTACCTTGGCCTTTCGTTCTCCTATAACCTTTCATGGGCAACCCAGAGGAAGGCCGCTCTCCTAGATACATCTAACAGTATGTCAGCATTACTCCGATTCTTTTACAGCTGTGGCCATTCCTTTATCCCTCCTGCCCTCAAATTTTTCAATGCCAAAGTCGCCTCGAGATTGCTTTACAAAGTCCCAATTTGGATTCAAGCTATTAACCACTCCTTGAATTCCCTTCAATCCAAATTTTTTCACAAGATAACTGGACTCCCAAATTGTGTGCCGCTTGGCTGAGGGCTTTTAGATTCTGGCTGCGAATTCATTTTCTCTCGGACTTCTCTCGAAATGGCTTCTATTGGACTGTCAATGGATTCACTTTGCCCTTTGTCCTATTCAGAAGCCTACAGAAAATTAAAAGGTCAACTATTGGATAGAGAGTTCTCTACCCTAATCACCGCAGCCAAGAAAACATGCTCCCCCCTGTATTTTTCTCTCCCATTTGAACAGGGCCACTTGGCACACTACCTGTATTGCTTAATAAACCCTGCTCAAAGGAGAGCCATATTGCTCGCCAGGTTTAATGTTATGCCTTCTGCCTTGTTCCATGGCAGATTTAACAAGCAAGAAAAGGCTAATAGATTGTGCCCATGTAATGATGGCTCAGTTGAATCTCTGGCCCACCAATTACTACACTGTTTCAGATTCAAGGAAATCAGATCCAAGTATGTGAATCTTACTCCTTTACATTTACCCAATCTCCCCGATTTATTTAGATTACACTACTTGCTGGACAATCCTGATCCTTCTCTCTGTATGATAGTGGCAGACTTTCTTCTGGAAATTACTAAATGCCAGTAGATTTCCTTCCACTTAACATTTATTTCCTGTACTGTATATGTTTTTAAATCAGTTTTTTACTATTGTTGTACTGTTGGCTATGCCAATAAAGGCTTGCTGATTAATGAAGGAAAAAAGGAAGAAGAAGAGGAGGAGGAGTTTGGATTTATATCCCCCTTTTTCATTAATAAGGAGACTCAAAGAGGCTTACAATCTCCTTTCCCTTCCCCACAGTAAACACCGTGAGGTGGATGGGGCTGAGAGAGCTCCAAAGAACTGTGACTAGCCCAAGGTCACCCAGCTGGCACATGTGTTGGAGGGCACCAGCTAATCATATTCACCAGATAAGCCTCCACAGCTCAAGTATTGGAGCAGGGAATCAAACCCAGTTCTCCAGATTAGAGTGCACCTGCTCTTAACCACTACACTACGCAGGATGGGAAGACCCAACATGAGATGGGTTGAGTCGATAAAGGAAGTCACCACCCTCCCTTTGCAAGACCCGAGCAAGGCAGTTAACAATAGGACATTTGGGAGGACACTGATTCACAGGGTTGCTGTGACATCTTGACAGCTGAACACACACATGTGGACTAGACAAGCGTCCAAGGCAAATACCTTTTGGCTGTCGCACACTATGATACAGAGTCATAGCATCTGGCGAAAACAGATCTTCGGCCACTTTGACTATATCTGAGCCAGTGATGCGGTTGGCGCTGAAAATGGCTTCGTTTAATACATCTGTCCAGAATACTTTATCCTGCAAAAGAATCCAGAGTTAACATTCAACTTAGAATGTTGCAGGATGCTAGTTCATCCTCAACCTCCAGACAAATCCAGAACAGTTGCTGAAAAAAATTGATACCGTATATACTGGTGTATAAGTCGACCCGAATATAAGTTGAGGCACCTAATTTTACCACAAAAAAATGGGAAAACTTATTGACTCGAGTATAAGTCTAGGGTGGGAAATGCAGCAGCTACTGGTAAATTTCAAAAATAAAAACAGATACGGTCGAGCGCTATTTGGGGGTCTCTGCCACTGACACCCCCCCCATCTCACCAATCCCAAGGTCTCTGCCACCGACCTCTCCATCCCGCAGCTTGTCCAGCTCACCCAGGAGAGCCAGGGGTCGGCCACCGCCAAGAAGAAGGCAGAGGTAGAGAAAGCAGCTGAAAGGGGCAGAGAAGAAGGCAGAGGAGAAGGCAGAGGAGAGCGAAGCAGAGAAGGAGGTTGAGAAAGCGGCAGAAGGGGGGAGGCAGAGAAGAAGGCAGAGGAGAGCGAAGCAGAGAAGGAGGCTGAGAAAGCGGCTGAAAGGGGGGAGGCAGAGGAGAGCGAAGATGGGAGAGGGGGAACGCCACACAAGAATTAAGTGGGACCCTCACTCACATATAAGTCGAGGGGGGCTTTTTCAGCATAAAAAATGGGCTGAAAAAGTAGACTTATACGTGAGTATATAAGGTACTTTTAGAATTAAGCCAGCATTTACAGATGGAGGATTTATGGGAAAAAAAGAAGCCATCCAGGAGATGGAAAGGAAGGTTTCTTCTCATCAGAGGACTGGAAAGTATCCCGGGGGGGGGGGGGGGAAGCCTCCTGCTCACTCTGTTGGGCAGAGCACATGCAAAATGAACAGCAACAGCTGTCACATCTGGATTTCACTTTTACTTATGGTGGAAAAAGGAAAAAGCCCCAGAGAAGGACAGGAATCCTATCCTAGCTGCAGCATGCTGGGCGTGGCCCATTCCAGCCAGGCAGGACGCATGGTCTGCCAGAGGAACACCGTCCAACCCACTGATGAAGAACATGGTTCTGTCACAACGTGAGCAACGAATAACTTATTTCAAAGGACGACTCTGTGGCTGAACATAAGTAAAGTATGCTGAAGACTTAGTGTCATAAGTCACTCAGAATTAAGTCAGTGCAATAGCCACGGACTCCCCCACTCCCCCCAGATCCGAAAAGCCAATGAGCAAGTCCAGGCTACGGTTTACAGCTTTGCAGAGGTGTATCAGGGGGAAATGGCACCCGGGGACAACACCTTCTCTTGGCACTCCCCACACCCGCCCTCGAGGGTGGGGCTTGGGGGTGTCAAGCCCTGCCCCCCCCGGCCTCCGTGCAGGCTGGCTCCTGCCATCTCCAGGGTCTGCGGAGGGCAAAAGCCAGCCTGCACAGAGGCTGGGGCCACCCACAGCCGAGCCCCGCACCCCTGCAGGCCAGCTCCTGCCATCCCCGGGGCCTGGGGAGGAAAAAGCTGGCCTGCAGGGAGGCGCAGGGGGCAGGATGCTGCAGCAGGTGGCCAGGAGCTGGCCTGCTGCCGCAACGCCCATCTGAGCTACCCCCCGCCTGCCCCCAAGGGCCTGGGGAGGAAAGCAGGCAGATTGGACAGGTGCCGTCGCAGCAGGCCGGCTCTTTCTTTAGGGCCCCCCCCCACGCCGACTGTCCTTCCGAGCCAGGTCAGTGTGGGGAAGGAGGGGGGTGGGGGCGATTTTGCAGGGGCCCCATTGCGCCCGGGATCATTTGACCCTCCCCCCCAAACCTGTGGGTCTATGCCCTTTGCACATCCAGGGTACCCCTACGCTGATCGATAAACATTATTTGAAAATAACACAAGCGATGTCAACTACAGTTTAAACACTGCCAACCTGGGCAAAAAACAGCCACAGTGAAAAGCAGCAGGTAAGATGGCATCCCCACAGATGCACACTCCACCCACTGTGAACCTGCTTGCACATCTGGACAACAGATGTGGAACGATGAGTTACCAACAAGATGGGCTAAGACAGAGGTGTCCAACCATGGTGCTTCAGATGTTCATGGACTACAATTCCCATCAGCCCCTGCTGGCATGGCCAATTGGTGCTTCATGGGAATTGTAGTCCATGAACATCTGAAGCACCACGGTTGGACAGCCCTGGGCTAAGATGACCTGGGTAAGCAGGACATGGGAAGGAAACCCGGAGGGGGGAATTGTGTGCAAGCAGAAAATGCAGGCAGGAGGAAAGGATGTCAAACGGGGTGGGGAGATAAGACTAAAATGGCCAGAGATGGAGGGAAGACAGATCTGAGGCAGCAAGCAGGAAGGAGTCGAGGAGAAATGGGATTTCCTCTCCCCTCTGTGGTTTTATTAAAGTCTTCTTGTTGTTGTTATACAGAAAGTTGTCGTTTGCCCACGGAGTCATGCTTTCCTCAACAGCTCCCATCCTTGCATTTTAACCAGTCAGCAAAATAAGACTTTTATTGCTGGAGCTCCCACTACACGAGCGACAAATCCTGCAGAATTTGGCCTTGCGTTGGGGTGATGCTTCTATTAGTTGCATGTTGGGATTGGGGGTTTTTTGGCAAGGGAAAGGAAAGGAAGGTGTTCAAAATGGCTCTGAGATGGAGCAACCAGTGTTAAGGAAACAGCCTTTTTTTGAAAACAAGTACATGATTCACCCTTGTGGCAAGAGTAGGAGCGCTTTGGCAACACTCAGAAGAAACTCAAGAGCGAATTTCTTCAGCGCTACCATTTTAACAAGCAACCTCTTGTGACCCTTGGACATTCCCCACCCCAAGGCACAGTCAGCTCCCCCTGAGTCTGCCTCACCTCAAAGACTGTGATGGCGAAGGGGTGAGCCAGCTTCTCCTCATTCACAAGGATAGTCTTCCTGTTTTTCCCATTCACATCAATACTGGAGAGAGAATGGAGCTTGGAATCCACCCAGTAGAGGCGCTGGTTGGCCAGATCTAGTGCAGGAGAGAGGCACCAATGCTTACCTTTTCTGTACATACGTAAGAGCGAGCCAATCAGAGACGTAGCTGGGCCAGAGTGTGCCCAGTGCACCCTCTGTGTTTTCCACCCCCCGCAGTGCCCTGCCTCCCTGCACTTACCTTACTTCAGCCTGGAAAAGTGGCCTGTTCCCTTTAGACTGAAAATGGCCTGGTGGGAACTACGCTTTCCATGATATCTTGGGGCTCGCAAGGTCTCCTGGGGAATGTGGTTCCTGCCAGGCCATTTTCAGCCTGAAGGGAACAGGCCGCTTCTACAGCCTGCACTATTTCGATAAGGTAAGTGTAGGGGCGGGGGGGGGGGGGGAAGCCATGGAGGGGGAGGTGATTTTCCACTCCCCCAGGCCTGCACCCAGTGCAACGCGCACACCCCGGTCCCGTGGTAGCTCCGCTTCTGGAGCCAATTACCTACGTCCTTGCCTGTACGCAAACAAGTTCTAGGAGTACTGGTGGTCTGTATGCTGAGTATGGGCAGCCAGTGTGGTGAAGTAACAAAAAAAGGCTAATGAGATTTCAGGGTGGATCAACAAGGGCATAACAGCCTCGCTGCAAGATGTCATAATCCCGCTATGGCATTGGTCAGTATTGTGTGAAGTTCTGGAGGCCTCACTTCAAAAAGGATGTGGACAAAATGGAGCGGGTGCAGAGGAGCGGTACAGAGATGAACAGCGGCCTGAAACCCAAGCAAGCCCTCCAAGGAAAGGCTGGGGGACTGGGGAACGTTTAGTGAGCAGCAGTGGCGTAAGAGGTTAAGAGCTCGTGTATCTAATCTGCTGCCTGAGCTGTGGAGGCTTATCTGGGGAATTCAGATTAGCCTGAGCACTCCCACACACGCCAGCTGGGTGACCTTGGGCTAGTCACAGCTTCTCGGAGCTCTCTCAGCCCCACCTACCTCACAGGGTGTTTGTTGTGAGGGGGGAAGGGAAAGGAGATTGTAAGCCCCTTTGAGTCTCCAACAGGAGAGAAAGGGGGGGTATAAATCCAAACTCTTCTAGCCTGGAGAAGAGGAGGTTGAGGAGGGGCATGATTGCTCTCTCCGTGTATCTGAAAAGCATTCCTCTGCTGATTTCTGAATACTGCTCATCCAAACAAAGATGAGAAAAGGCAGGCCCCTCAGGTGACATCATACCACTTTACAGGTGCTTTTTCATGCCGTAGGTCGAGGCGTCCAACTTTGGCACTTCTGATGTTCATGGACTACAATTCCCATCAGCCCCTTCTGGCATGGCCAATCAGCAGGGGCTGATGGGAATTGTAGTCCATTAATATCTGAAGCGCCAAAATTGGTCACCCCTGTCATAGGTGCTCCCAGAATACGGTGAACTGTATGTATATTTAGACACAGTGGTACAATAATGTAGACAAAAAATGACGGTCACTCCAGGCACTCCAAGGTGGACACCAGAGTGGAACGGTTGCTCTCCTCTCCACCAGATCACGCACAGCCTGAGCAACGGTTTCTAAAAGCCAGTTCAAGACAGGCGCAGTACCCAGACCGCACTGTTGCTGCCACCAAGTGAGAAGATCGTCACCAGCCCCAGCATGACTTCAAGCAGAAAAGGAACTTCAAGGGAGAACCTCACCACCCTGTGCTGTGTTGCTTGTGCTCATGATGGCTACACAATAATGCCAAGACTTACCCAAGGTTATTCCATTTGGCCACTGAATGCCTTCTTTCACTAGGGCAAAACTGTCAACTCCGTTCAGACCACTTTTGGCAATTTTAGCGGATAATCCCCAATCAGTCCAGTACATGAATCTGGCGGACGAGGAAAGGAGAAACCGAAACATGAAAAGGTCAACTGAAATAAAAATTCCGGTGACCATTCCAATCCCCATTCTCCCCCCCAGCCCCGCCCCAAAAGATTTATGTGATTCCTTCTAGTTGCTGCTCACCCAAAGGGCAACTGGCAACATCGAAACAGCATAGTTTTGTCAAAACCAACATAAAAAGCAGACAATATAAAATATAAACATTAAAATGTATTAAAATATACAGCTAGCACCACACCACTAACAAAACAACCCAAGCATGTGGACTGCACTCCAATGGTCAACCAATGGTGTGATTGGTGTTTGGAATATGCTGCCACAGGAGGTGGTGATGGCCACTAACCTGGATAGCTTTAAAAGGGGCTTGGACAGATTTATGGAGAAGTCGATTTATGGCTACCAATCTTGATCCTCTTTGATTCTTTGATCTGAGATTGCAAATGCCAGCAGACCAGGTGATCGGGAGCAACAGCCGCAGAAGGCCATTGCTTTCACATCCTGCCTGTGAGCTCCCAAAGGCACCTGGTGGGCCACTGCGAGTAGCAGAGAGCTGGACTAGATGGACTCTGGTCTGATCCAGCAGGCTTGTTCTTATGTTCTTACACAATTTGGCCTTACATGCCCTGCAGAAACTATCAGAGGTGGAGCACTCACGGGGAAGGTGGACCATGCGTAATCCTCCACCAGCACCCCAGTAGCATCTTTAACTGTCTCTTTCTTAAATAGAGCAATTGTGACCAATCACCCTCTTCGTTGGAGGGAGTATTCCTGGTATCTCTTTTAACTTTAGATACAATTCTGGTACTAGCCTCTTCGCTAAAAGATAAGCTTTTATGCCATGCCGCCATCACAATGAAAAACACCGTGTGTACTGCAAAAAAAAAAATCTCCCTTTCGTTGCCCGTGCCTAGTGCAACAGAGCCCAATTTGCCAATCTCAAGGCAGGTTCCCTTCCATCAGCACCCCATTAGCATTTCCAGGAGCAGCAGTGGCGTAGGAGGTTAAGAGCTCGTGTATCTAATCTGGAGGAACCGGGTTTGATTCCCAGCTCTGCCGCCTGAGCTGTGGAGGCTTATCTGGGGAATTCAGATTAGCCTGTGCACTCCCACACACGCCAGCTGGGTGACCTTGGGCTAGTCACAGCTTCTCGGAGCTCTCTCAGCCCCACCTACCTCACAGGGTGTTTGTTGTGAGCGGGGAAGGGCAAGGAGATTGTCAGCCCCTTTGACTCTCCTGCAGGAGAGAAAGGGGGGATATAAATCCAAACTCTTCTTCTTCTTCTACATACCCATGCACAGGATCGACCACAATGGATCGTGGCTTGGCTCCGTTTTCTGTGATCAGGGTCTTCCTCTTCAGGCCTTCCGTGCTGGCAACAGACACGGTGCCCATGCTCGAATCGGTCCAGTAAAGGAGGCCGTGCACCCAGTCCACAGCAATGCCATCTGGATCTTGAATGCCGCTGCCGATCACTGTGGAGTGATGGGAATGGTTGCCAGCCTTGTCAATGGGGGTGCTGCGCAAGAACAGAGTGACAGTGAGCGTTAATGAAGGGCGTGGCTCTTCTAGGGCCGCAGCACTTCCCCACTTCCTGCAACACAGAGTCAGGGGGCAGCCGTATCAGTCCGCACGAGAACAGTTAGATTTGAGTTCAGTTGCACCTCGAACGCCAGCAAGCATTTCAGGATGTCGGCTTCAAGAATCAAAGCTTCCTTCATCAGAACGAGCTTGAACTCCTGAAAGTGCGTACTTACAAACTCCTGCAAGTCTCTAAGGTGCGCCTGGGCTCCAATCCAACTGTTCTGCAACAAAGAAATCTGACTTCCACTCACTCCCTCACTGCTGCAACCCAAAGTTCACATTCAGTCGGCGCTTGAGATGCATCAGCTGCTCTGGCAGAGGACCAGAACCTGCTACAATGGCTGCGCCAGATTCAACCAAGCAGCTGACCGGCAGGAAAGCTCCCGTGGCTAGTCCAGGGCCCGCCTTTCTTCTCTCTTTTGTGTGCCAAGACAAGATGATTCTCTGCACCCAGGCTTTTAACTAAAATGTAGATCTTTTGAACATCCTTTTTTTTAGCCGGTTTTAAGGTATTCTGGGGTGCTGTGTGGTTTCCGGGCTGTCTGGCCGTGTTCTAGTAGCATTCTCTCCTGACGTTTCGCCTGCATCTGAAGATGCCAGCCACAGATGCAGGTGAAACGTCAGGAGAGAATGCTGCTAGAACACGGCCGAACAGCCCGGAAACCACACAGCACCCCAGTGATTCCGGCCTTGAAAGCCTTCGACAATACATTGAAGGTATTCGTTTGTTTTGTGCTGGTTTATGCCGCTGACTCGGTTTGATGTAGAGACAGCACAGAAATTTTCTACATAAAATCAGTTGTTTGTAAAAGGCCATCCTAAATTCAGAAGCGTTATTTCCACAGCCGTAATTTACATTTTTGGCAGTTGTGCTACGGAACATTACAGTATGACACACCTGTCATCTTCTTCCCCTGTATACGTTAATGTGACCTTGCGAGGTCTGAGCCACATATATTATCTACTCTACGGCTCTACCACAAGCCCAAGTCGAGAGCCACTAATCCCGTGGTGGCGAACCTTTGGCACTCCAGACGTTATGGACTACAATTCCCATCAGCCCCTGCCAGCATGGCCAATTGGCCATGCTGGCAGGGGCTGATGGGAATTGTAGTCCATAACGTCTGGAGTGCCAAAGGTTCGCCACCACTGCACTAATCCTTGGTGCTTAAAGGGTTGCCTATTAACGTGATCCAACTACCGACACAAGTGGCACGCACACCCCCGCCAAATTACCTATATATTTTCTTCTGAGAGAGGTCAGACCAGTAGACTACATTTTTAGCAATTTCCATGTCCAAAGCCACAGCGTTTTTGAGGCGGGGTATCAAGCTGGTGTACTCGCGGCGATCCAGAGTCATCTTTCTGACTTCGTGGCGGTTAGTGAAGAAAAGGTATGCGATTGTGCCTGAAAATGAGGCGGAAAAAGGAGGAATTAGAAACGGTAGCGTGCTATCTCAGGCTACAGAGGAGACAAGCACACCTCCGGTCCAGGTCACATATGCAGTGTGGACTTGACTGTGGGCTGAACCTCTTTTGTTTCTAGCCTAGATTCCTTCTCACCTGAATGTAACAGGGCAATTTTCAGTGCTGCCTTTCCTCCAAAGCAGTATCAGCACCGCAGCAGCACTGGTGCCTAGCTGGCACCTCGAAGAAGAAGAAGGAGAAGGGGAAGGGGAAGGGGAAGGGGAAGAAGAGGAAGAAGAGGAAGAAGAAGAGGAAGAAGAAGAGGAAGAAGAAGAAGAAGAAGAGAAGAGGAGGAAGAAGAGGAAGGAGGAGGAGGAGGAAGAAGGAGAAGGGGAAGGGGAAGGGGAAGGGGAAGAAGAGGAAGAAGAGGAAGAAGAAGAGGAAAAGAAGAGGAGGAAGAAGAGGAAGGAGAAGAAGAGTAGTAGTAGTAGTAGTTTGGATTTATATCCCCCCTTTCTCTCCTGTAAGGAGACTCAAAGGGGCTGACAACCTCCTTGCCCTTCCCCCCTCACAACAAACACCCTGTGAGGTAGGTGGGGCTGACAGAGCTCCGAGAAGCTGTGACTAGCCCAAGGTCACCCAGCCGGTGTGTGTGGGAGTGTACAGGCTAATCTGAACTCCCCAGATAAGCCTCCACAGCTCAGGCGGCAGAGCTGGGAACCAAACCCGGTTCCTCCAGATTAGATACACGAGCTCTTAACCTCCTACGCCACTGCTGCTCCTACGTTACTGCTGAGATGGCTGATGAGGGGAAAGTTCAAGACCACGCGCACCCCTACTGACAGGTATTGACTGAGAAGGCAGAGCTTGGGAGCCGATCAAAGGTTCGCCACAGAGCTCTACTAAGGCAGTGAGTATTACAAGCTGGGTGGGAGAATAGCAGCCAGCCTCCTGTCTTGAGGGAACGAAGACTATGCGCATGAAAGGAGTGCTGTGATAGCAGAAAACTACAACTGGGACATTAATGTATCCTCAGGCTCCTTAAATTATAGAAGAGCCACCTTCTGCAAAGACCAGCTCAAGAAGAAGGGAAGAGGAGAAGAAGAGGAGGAGGAGAGGTTTACAAACTTCTTTCCCTTCCCTCCCCCCACAACAAACACCCGGTGAGATAGGTGGGGCTGAGAGAGCTCTGAAAAACTGTGACTGTCACTAGCCCAAGGTCACCCAGCTGGAATGTGTTGGAGTGCACAAGCTAATCTGGTTCACCAGATAAGCCTCCACACTCAAGTGGCAGAGTGGGCAATCAAACCCAGTTCTCCAGATTAGAGTGCACCTGCTCTTAACCACTACACCACGCTGGCTCTCAGGATACTTTTTAGTCTTCACACACACACCCCAACAACCTATACTAGCCACACTATCAACAAGGACATCCACAGTGTCCAGATGTGTTTAAATCTAGAGTTCTAACACTCAAGTAGTAACATACTTGGAATACTTGTTACAAGAAACTGGGCTCAGAAATCAAATGTGACATACCAGGTTAACCTATCCTCTAGTCCAAGGGTAGGGAACCTGCGGCTCTCCAGATGTTCAGGAACTACAATTCCCATCAGCCTCTGTCAGCATGGCCAATTGGCCATGCTGGTAGGGGCTGATGGGAATTGTAGTTCCTGAACATCTGGAGAGCCGCAGGTTCCCTACCCCTGCTCTAGTCCCATGGTGGCGAAGGTTCGCCACCACTGCTAGTACTTTATATTATTGGTTCATTCTCACTTAATTTGAGATTCTAGATTTAGGATTGTAACCTGGTCCTCAAGAACATCTGAGCAAGAAAGATCAAAAGCTTACAATGTTTTGTATATTTGTAATAGGATCATCTTGAGGCTTCATGAACAAGGTAGGCCATAAATCCTGTAAATTAAAAACCTACTAATTACAGTTCTACATTTATCAATAAATCTAAGGTGGTTTACGGTTTAATAATAGCGCCGTGAGATCTAACAACTTAAAATAGGGAGGAAAGGAAAGAAAACATAGTCAGATCTGACCACTTGCATAAGGAAGGGAAGATCATGTCCCAAAAGCAAGCTGCATCATTTGTGTGGTAATAAGATTCCTGAAGCTACTGTAACGTGAAAGACACGCTCACCACCTCAGATCATCATAATCTATGTGCGGCACAACAGTGACAAAAATGCATTCTATCCAATCCAATTCACAAGTTTTCTTAAGCAAACCCCCCAGTCTGTGCAAGGGTAAAATACTTTTTTTGTGAAGATGCACAGCAACACACAAAGGCTGACCTATGGTCCTGCCTTGTCTCTAAAAACGAGAAAAGGAACACATTTAGGCTCTTGCCCACCTTCCCAATGGCAGAGCACTCATTCACAGCCCCGACGTTCCCAAATCCTGCAACAGAGCTGAAGCATAGAAAACCTTGCACTTACCAACTACTTTGCAAATCTTGGTGGCAGGGTCAATCTGAAAGCCTTTGTTGCATTCACACTTGTAGCTTCCCTCCAGATTTACACAGATCTGGTTACAGGTATCAGGTTCGAGGCATTCATCAACATCTACAAATCCAAAATTGTGTTATTTTGAACCTAAAATAAGTAGTTCTTGTTACAATTTTGCAAAAAAAATTTTTACGAGTCTGCTGGTATTGACTGTCTGACAAGTTACTTTTGTTCCAACCACAGACTAACATCACTACTTGTCTGAAATCTAATTCTTCCCATAACAACCACCAAGAGGAGGTGGAAGAGTCCTAGCTTGTTCTGCTGCAGAATTTGCTACTCTATACTTCTATACTAATGGCCACAATCTTTCCTCATTTACATAGCTTGTTTCCTTTCTTTTAAGAAGTGTATCCCAGAAGTTGGGCCATGGCAAAGAAGAAGAAGAAGAAGAAGAAGAGGAAGAAGAAGAGGAAGAAGAAGAGGAAGAAGAAGAGGAAGAAGAAGAAGAGGAGGAGGAGGAGTTTGGATTTATATCCCCCCTTTCTCTCCTGCAGGAGACTCAAAGGGGTTTACAATCTCCTTGCCCTTCCCCCCTCACAACAAACACCCTGTGAGGTAGGTGGGGCTGAGAGAGCTCCGAGAAGCTGTGACTAGCCCAAGGTCACCCAGCTGGCGTGTGTGGGAGTGTACAGGCTAATCTGAATTCCCCAGATAAGCCTCCCCAGCTCAGGCGGCAGAGCTGGGAATCAAACCCGGTTCCTCCAGATTAGATACACGAGCTCTTAACCTCCTACGCCACTGCTGATCTGATTCCCAACAGGCAGCGGGTGTTGCAAAATATCTCTGCCTCAGACTCTGGAAAAATACCCCCGCTATAGGCAAGACTGACCCTGGCAGGACAAACTTCACATAAACTCTCAACTAGTTACTATCCTATGTGGCTCGAACTCCAATAACGATCGCTTTCCGAATGCTGATTTATTTATTAAATGTATATGTTGCCCCTTTAGAAACTACTTAAGGCAATTTACAAAATAAAAATAAAGACGAGAACAAAAATAAAAACAGGTACCAGAAAGACCTTTGTGGTGGTCGGGAGGGGGGACTTCCAAAGGGGAGACGCTACTTCTGAAAAATCCTGGTTTGACTCACCCTGCACCTCTGGGCTTAGAAGGAGGATCCTTAACTGGTGGATTGGATAGAATGAGGGTGTGCTGTTCCTTCAGATACACTGGTCCCAAGGCTTTTAAGGCCTAGGGGGGTACCAGCCATCTTACCTGTGCCTAGAACCAGGCAGCTGCCTAAAGTATCAGTCAAAGTTGATAAAAGGCACTACCTGCCCACAAAGGAGACCCGAGGCGACAATCGTCATCCGGAATCCATCGGCACTCCTTCCAGTCCAGGCAGACTGCTCAACCATCAAGAGGCTAAAAGCCATTGCTTTCACATCCTGCATGTGAGCTCCCAAAGGCACCTGGTGGGCCACTGCGAGTAGCAGAGAGCTGGACTAGATGGACTCTGGTCTGATCCAGCTGGCTTGTTCTTATGTTCACCTCCATCTTGCTTGGACTGAGCTTCAGTCCATCTTCTTACCTTCTTTCAACAGGTGCCAGGGAGACAGTCAAATTGGACACAAGGGAAAGACAAGCAATACAATTTACCTTCGCATCTCCTTTGATCCACCAGTCGGAAGCCCTCGGGACACCAACACTCATATCCAATTTTCAGATCGTTGCAGTAATGAGAACAACCACCATTGTTGACCAAGCATTCGTTTGTTCCTACAAAGAAACACACCAAAATACCGATCACAAAACTATCCTCACCAAGGATGATCTTACAATTAGAATATTTTAAGAGACTCCCATCAGACCCATTTTTCATGCATTCCACTGCCCCACAAAGTCGCCATTAAAACATTTAACTGGCTGGCAGGTCCTGTTGAATGTGCAGAGACTCAGGGTGAAGATTTGGGCTTCCTCCAGATTTGTGAGTCTTTTGCAGAAAGCCACTATTCCTACTGTAAAAATCCAGTGGAAATGTAAAGAACGCGCTCTCCGGTCCTCTGTGAACTGCAGGAACTTTCAAATAATCTGCCATAGCATTCGGCTTTATAGAGGGTAAACCATCCAGCCGGTTCTCCATATTTCACTGAGACCTATGGGACCGTCTCACTCCGTATGTCCCGGGTCGCTCAGCGGAAGCCAACTTGCTGGTGGTCCCCTGCCCCTCTATGATGCGGCTGGCCTCCACGCGGGCCAGAGCATTTACTGCCCTGGCCCCTGCCTGGTGGAACGCTCTTCCTCCAGCAGTTAGGGCCCTGCGGGACCTTGGGGAGTTCCGCAGGGCCTGTAAAACTGAGCTGTTCCACCGGGCTTTTGGGGGGACCGGCCGCTGATTCAGCCCCTCTACTTGCCCTGTTCGCTGGTTGTACACCTGACCAACTGCCAGCCCCCTCCCAGAATTTGACCACTCCCAGGTTTTGACCACTGGGGTGTGATGCCAGACACCCCTATTATTAATTATTAACTATTTATTGTAGGATGCTGCTGCTATAGTTTTAAGGTTTTGTATTTTTAACTGGGGTTATTCGATTTGTTTTATTATGGTGGTGGTTGTTTTGTTGTACACTGCCCTGAGCCCTTCGGGGGTAGGGCGGTTTATCAAATCGAAATAATAATAACAATAATAACAACAACAACAATAATAATAATAAGAAGAAGAACAACAAGAAGAACAAGAAGAAGAAGAAGAACAACAACAACAACAACAACAAGACGACTCCTCAGTGGATGGGTTTTGTGCCCTGGACATGCAGAACAGAAATCCAAATGTCATGTTTTTAATTCTCCATCATTAGTTGTTCTGAGTCATGTAAATGGCCATCTCAATGTAAGACAGAAGTACAGCTGGGTTGGTTCAGACCAAACACTGCTCTAGTCCAGTATCCTGCTTCCACAGGGGCGAATCAGATGCCTCAAAGGCAATATATATATTTTAATTGAAAAAAAGCCCTTAAGCCTACTCTAGAGCAAAGGGTATTGTGCACACAGAAAAATGTTAGTTTTTAGGTCCTGAGCAGACTTCTCAGCTCTTATTTCTAAAATACCACACCTGCTCTGGGGAGTTCCTTCCTACTCCTTTCCTCCTTCCTAATAGAATATTTTGCTTTTAGATGGTCCAGAATGCACCCTTCCAAAATAGTCCACAGCAATCCAAACAAAGAATTAGGGTTAATTCTATTATATTAACTATTGTAAAGCTCTCTTAGAAAAATGTTTTGGTCCTGACCACAGGTTTCAAATGCTGCTCATCCTTTCCCTACTCTACCTGAAGAGCAGCAGTGGCGTAGGAGGTTAAGAGCTCATGTATCTAATCTGGAGGAACCGGGTTTGATTCCCAGCTCTGCCGCCTGAGCTGTGGAGGCTGATCTGGGGAATTCAGATTAGCCTGTACACTCCCACACATGCCAGCTGGGTGACCTTGGGCTAGTCACAGCTTCTCGGAGCTCTCTCAGCCCCACCCACCTCACAGGGTGTTTGTTGGGGGGGGGGGAGGGAAAGGAGATTGTCAGCCCCTTTGAGTCTCCTTACAGGAGAGAAAGGGGGGATATAAATCCAAACTCTTCTTTTCTTCTTCTCCTCCATGGCTGTTCCACCCACTCCTCCAGAACCAGGGGTTCCCTCAAAGTAGTCAGGAAGACAATGAGATCTGTATGATCTGAGGTTGTTGTAGTTTTTCTGGGATGTGGCCGTAGTCTGGTAGATTGTGTTCCTCACGTTTTGCCTGCATCTGTGGCCGGCATCTTCAGAGGTGTATTACAGAGAGAAGTGTGATACACCTCTGAAGATGCTGGCCACAGAGGCAGGCAAAACATTAGGAACAAGATCTACCAGACCATGGCCACACAGCCTGAAAAACCCACAACAACCAGCTGAATCTGGCTGTGAAAGCCTTCGACAATACATTGTGATCTGAGGGTACGCAGCTTCTTATGTACTACATTACAACCCCGCTCTTGCGATCTAATTTTTTAACATGAAAAAACAAAGAATCTTTAATCTCACCCAGGAGTTCACTGCAACTTCCCAATTCACATCCTAGCAATTTGACTACCTTGACTCGGACACAGGAAGGCAGGGTCCGTCCACTGTTCATAAGAGCGGCCGAGAATGAATGCTATTGTAATCACAGACGTTGAGGGCAATGGAAGGGACGTTGAGGGCAATGGGAGACTCTAGCTCCAAATGCTTCAAATGAGCAAAGCGGTGTGGTAGTTTGTAACAGTGCATGAACAGAAGAAACACAGGACTGAATTCTTACGGCATTCCTTGATGGGCTCATCCGACCAGTCGCTGCAGTCTCTCTGGGCGTTACAGACCTTGTCCATAGAGATGCACTCTCCGGAACGGCACTTAAACGAGTTTTTTCCTTCACAGGTTGTGACTGTTACAAAAAGTAGAAGAACATCCTTCATTGTCAGGGGGGTTTGCATCTAGCGATTGAGATGTGTTGTCAAAGGGATTGTATCTGGTGATTGAGATGCATTCCTAAAATATGTAACCAGCCTGTTCTATGTTATCACTGAACGCCGCTCAGAGCCCTTCAGGGGTACAGCAGTATACCAAATGAAATAAATCATCATCATCATTCTGGGACATTCTTTGATCTTTTGCTTTATGGCTTCACACGCTGTGTAGATAACTAGGCTTCCCCTGATACTCTAGTCCCATGGGAAGCAGTGTTGTATCCTCGGTGGGGGTAGGATGCCAGGTGGCTTTACCTCTGCTCCAAACTAACACTTTCTCACATTCCTTGGGAAAATGGGAGGGGGCATCAACATTGCAATAAAACAGGTAGCAAAAGCCAGGTTCCCCAGAACTGACTTTGCCAAGCTGGCTGCTTCGATGCCAATCAATAAACATCACTCATCAACAATACAGAGTCTGTTTATTGCTTAAGAACATAAGAACAAGCCAGCTGGATCAGACCAGAGTCCATCTAGTCCAGCTCTCTGCTACTCGCAGTGGCCCACCAGGTGCCTTGGGGAGCTCACATGCAGGATGTGAAAGCAATGGCCTTCTGCGGCTGCTGCTCCTGAGCACCTGGTCTGTTAAGGCATTTGCAATCTCAGATCAAGGAGGATCAAGATTGGTAGCCATAAATCGACTTCTCCTCCATAAATCTGTCCAAGCCCCTTTTAAAGCTATCCAGGTTAGTGGCCATCACCACCTCCTGTGGCAGCATATTCCAAACACCAATCACAGCTTCAAAGTCTGAGACGTGACATTCATTCAACATTACATTTTGAACTATCTCCCATTTTGCTATTCTGTGAATTCTCTAAAAAGCAGCCTTGCCCTCTCTGTTCTGATAAGCTCTGACTGTAGCCTCAAAGGCTGGCCAATGGTCACACACACCCCTCAAGCCCCTCCCTCAAGTCCAGCTGAAGCTCAGCCAGAGCAGAAGCCAGCCTGTCCTCACCGTTGACGCAGCCGAGCTCGTCACTCAAGTCTTTGCAGTCATTCTCCTTGTTGCATTGCCGGCTCCCGTGGATGCACGTCCCGTCATCACAACGAAATTCGTCTGGGCGACAGGTGGCTTGCGCTGCAAACAAACAGAGACTCCTCAGGGACAGAGAGAATGAACAACTGGGCTGAACACTGAGCCTAAGGCCTGGCTCCAAGCTGATCCCCAAGTTCACGGCAGGGCAGCATTTTCTTCGGGCCAGAGGGGGAACACACACATCTAGCCTGGGGCTCATGGCACGAACTAGGCCCCACCAGCTCTGGTCACATGGTGCAGTCAAAAGAGTAACCAACAGCCTTGGATAGAGGGTGGACTTGAGCCCCACTCTTGCTTAAGAACATAAGAACAAGCCAGCTGGATCAGACCAGAGTCCATCTAGTCCAGCACTCTGCTACTCGCAGTGGCCCACCAGGTGCCTTTGGGAGCTCACATGCAGGATGTGAAAGCAATGGCCTTCTGCGGCTGTTGCTCCCAAACACCTGGTCTGTTAAGGCATTTGCAATCTCAGATCAAGGAGGATCAAGATTGGTAGCCATAGATCGACTTCTCCTCCATCAATCTGTCCAAGCCCCTTTTAAAGCTATCCAGGTTAGTGGCCATCACCACCTCCTGTGGCAGCACATTCCAAACACCCATCACACGTTGCGTGAAGAAGCGTTTCCTTTTATTAGTCCTAATTCTTCCCCCCAGCATTTTCAGTGTATGCCCCCTGGTTCTAGTATTGTGAGAAAGAGAAAAATTTCTCTCTGTCGACATTTTCTACCCCATGCATAATTTTATAGACTTCAATCATATCCCCCCTCAGACGTCTCCTCTCCAAACTAAAGAGTCTTAAACGTTGCAGCCTCTCCTCATAAGGAAGGTGCTCCAATCCCTCAATCATCCTCGTTGCCCTTCTGTGCACTTTTTTCTATCTCTTCGATATCCTTTTTGAGATGTGGCGACCAGAACTGAACACAGCACTCCAACCACTGAACCTCCCATCCAATCCCCCGCAGCACCTGACCACCCACGTTCCTCTTCCCAGAGCGTACCACAGCCCGCCTCATCTGATTTATCCCGGCAGTCGAAGCCGCCGTCGCATTTCCAACGCTGGTGAATGCACTCTCCGCTCCCGCAGTGAAACTCCAAAGAAGAGCAAGGGTTGGTTTTCTTGGCCCCCTCTTGGGCTCCGCAGTGCTCTAGCCACTCGTCCGATCCGTCCTTACAGTCAGCATCCTCGTCACAGGCCCAGAGCCGGGGGATGCAGTCAGAACTGTTGCACATGAACATTTCCGGGTGGCAGGCCGGGGCTGGGCAGTGCGCTTCGTCGCTTCCGTCTCCGCAGTCGTCATCTTTATCGCAGACAAAATCCAAAGCAATACAGTTCCCATTCTGGCACTGGAATTCACTAGCTGCACAACTTTTAGGGGCTGTATGAAAGCAAAGCACAATAAAAAACTATTACAGCCTCCGGTTTGAGTGCGTTGAAACATCTTCCTGGGCTCTGTTTTTCTATGGGAAATTTCCCATGTCTAAAGGTCCATAGTTTTGATCTTCGTTTCAAATTTGTTCAAGCCAATGCATTTATAATTTATATATTCATATGTATATTTCATATAAGTACTAACTTTACATATTGTACGTTATGATGGGCTGATTTGATTGTATAGAATGTAATGAGTTTATTGTAATGACTGAAATGGTTAATACACTGACATTATTTTAAAAAATAAAGGTCACAGTTTCATAACGTTACCTATACTGAAAGTCTTGACTGTCAGCACAATACTGTATGTTGTTCTAGATTTTACAAGTATTGTTCCAGTACAAGTAACTATCACATCAGCCTTTGAATTTTTTTAAATGCTAAAGCGGCACTTGATTTGCATTTCTTGTTGCTATGACATAAAACACAAGGTACACATTTGAAATCTGTTTAAGCAAAGGAGCAGCAGTGGCGTAGGAGGTTAAGAGCTCGTGTATCTAATCTGGAGGAACCAGGTTTGATTCCCAGCTCTGCCGCCTGAGCTGGGGAGGCTTATCTGGGGAATTCAGATTAGCCTGCGCACTCCCACACACGCCAGCTGGGTGACCTTGGGCTAGTCACAGCTTCTCGGAGCTCTCTCAGCCCCACCTACCTCACAGGGTGTTTGTTGTGAGGGGGGAAGGGCAAGGAGATTGTAAGCCCCTTTGAGTCTCCTGCAGGAGAGAAAGGAGGGATATAAATCCAAACTCTTCTTCTTCTTCTTAAATCAGGTCACTGGATGATCCTCCAAGAAATTTTATGATTCTCATTTTTTCTGGAAAACCCACACCATTTTGTGCATAGATGGAGCAATCCCCCCAGGCCCCTCCCCCAAGGGCTTCAAAATCTACATTAAGATTTGCGGGGAGGGAAGAGAAAGAAACAGCCACAAGGAACAATTGCAAGGAACGAAGGCAGCGGCACACTCATCTGCTGCATCTCATTTGGGGATGGGGATGAAAATGTTAAGCCAAAAGCTTCTTCTGAAAGATGACGACGACAAAGAGGAGGCATTTGGATTTATACCCCACCTTTCTCTCCTGGAAGGAGACTCAAGGTGGCTTACAAGCTCCGTTCCCTTCCTCTCCCCATAACAGACACCTTGCGAGGCAGGTGGGGCTGAGAGAGTTCTGAGAGAACTGTGACTAGCCCAAGGTCACCCAGCAGGAATATAGGAGTGGGGAAACGCATCTGGTTCACCAGATAAGCCTCTGCCACTCAGCTGGAGGAGTGGGGAAACAAACCAGGTTCTCCAGATTAGAATCCACCTGCTCTTAACCACTACATCAGAAAACTGTTCTTTAGATGCATTCACTGCTTGTACAATAAGAGCCGCCGACATGAATTACTTCTGAAAGGGGGTGGGGGGGGCTGGCATTTGTTTCTTAGCAGAAATCAAGCCATTGTCCCAGAAAAGTTTGGCTATTATTTGCCGGGGTAGTGATTTGGTAAACCTGAACTAAGCCCCCGCCCGCCCCCAACCAAACACTTATAGTGTTTTCTGGGTTTTTTTCATTTACTGAGACTGCCCCTGCCCCCCAACAGCCTGGCAGCCAATAAAACCAAACATTATTTGGCTTTGTGAAAATTTTTTGGACAACTGTAATGTTATATATCAAGAAACTAGTGAAGATTAATATTGGGATAAATAACGACTTAATGTTCATGGGTGTAATGGAGGATAGAAGGGTAGATAAAAAATATAGCTATATCTATAAAATAATGATCAAAGCAGCACATGCAACAATAGCTTTAGGCTGGAAAGAAAAGAAAAAATGGACAATCCAGAAATGGTTGGAATACATCTGGGAAAAAGTGACACTGGACATTTTCGACATAATAACAAAGAATAAACTGTGGCAAGATAAACAGGGCGAAATCTTGAAGATATGGACCATATACGAGGACTGGATGAAAGAAGCTGGAGTCAATGAGGAGAAATGGGAGAAAAGATTACAAAGAATGAACTTACTGCTGTTTGTTTGACAAAAATATGAAAAATATGGGGGGAGGGAAAAAAGGGGAAAACGTATCGTTTGAAAACAAATGAAAAGCATTAATATAAATGTAATATTCAAATGATACAATAAAAAATTACTAAAAAAACATTATTTGGCTTTATCAGTTTTTGGAGTCGGTTGGGGAATGATCTAAATGCTCTGCTCTCCTCGCCGTTGCTGCTTCTTGGAGCTTGGGAAACTCTGTGTGTGTGTGTGTGTGAGAGAGAGAGAGAGCGCAGGGGTGGGGCAGTGGAGGGAGAGAGAATCTGAATGCTGTGCTTGGCTCAGCCCGGCACAGCATTCAGCTGCGGTTCTCCCCACCAGAGAACTTGTTCATTGCAAGCTCTCCCCCCATGCGTGGTTTCTTTTCCCACATCAAGCAATTAGAGTACAGGTCCCTCTGTAGGCTGCTATAATTATTAACTGGGTTAGGTTGAGGAATGTAAATAGAAGTTATATTTTATGAATCTAGCTGGAGATTGACAAGCCGTGCAAACTTTCCAACAGATTTCTTCAGGCACGAGATCGAAGAAATACATTCTTCAGTGCCAGTTACACCTCTAAGTCGCAAGAGGAAGGATCCTACAACAGACTGGCTGGGTCCTTTATTCCGTTATGGTCAATTTAACGCCACGTACAAGAAGAGCCGCGTGCGTGGCGTAGTGGTTAAGTGCTTGCACTGCCACTCACACGGTCAGGAGTTTGAGCCCCCTGTGGGTCAGATATCCTGGCAGCTGGTTCATGGTCAATTCAGCCACCCATCCATTCTTGGTCGGTAAATGAGTACCTAGCTCATAGCTAGGGGGTAAAGAATAGCCAGGGAAAGCAATGGCAAACTATTCCATAAAAACGGCTTGCCTATAAAATCACTGCTCGCAGTGGTACCCCAGGGTCGGATATGACGGAAGGGGAAACTTTACTTTTTACAAGAAGAAGAAGAAGAGTTTGGATTTATATCCCCCCTTTCTCTCCTGCAGGAAACTCAAAGGGGCTTACAAACTCCTTGCCCTTCCCCCCTCACAACAAACACCCTGTGAGGTGGGTGGGGCTGAGAGAGCTCCGAGAAGCTGTGACTAGCCCAAGGTCACCCAGCTGGCGTGTGTGGGAGTGCACAGGCTAATCTGAATTCCCCAGATAAGCCTCCACAGCTCAGGCGGCAGAGCTGGGAATCAAACCCGGTTCCTCCAGATTAGATACACGAGCTCTTAACCTCCTACGCCACTGCTGCTCCTAAATTGGCACGGATCCTAAATTTCACAGGATTGTGGTACCACAAGAGTTCACTGCTGGATTCTGCACTTGGCCTGAATGCACACATGCAGGTGGGAGCAAAATCCAGGGGTCCGGTCCAACAGCATGCCTGGCTCAGCCACACTCTCCTCGCCCCGTTTTAGAGAGCTGCACAGCACTTCTCATCCAACTTACGGCACTTTTCTTCATCTGATCCATTTTCACAATCCTCCTGGGAATCACACCGCCAGGAAATATCAATGCAACGATTTATGCGACCACTGCACCTGAACTGCCCTGGGCCACAAGTCACCGATCCTGAGGAGACAAACGAGACGTTAGAAGGCCAGAAGATTTGGATTAGTACTCTGTGTTCATTACTGTATTAACAGCACTCTTGATATGGTGCTAAGAATCAACACGCTTGCACGGAAAGACATCTGCTAGTCATTTTTAGTTGTCCAATCTCCTCCTGACTATTAATGTGCAACAGCAGCCAAAAGTACTTTGTGGGTGAAGGAGAGAAAGAACAAAAGTTCCAAAATGGGGAAAAGAAGTATTGACCAGGGAAGATGGTTCTGCATGTCCCCCAAGGCCACTTGGACATCTAACCGATATCTGTCTGATGCAGTGGAACTCACAAAAGAGGAGCAGCAGTGGCGTAGGAGGTTAAGAGCTCATGTATCTAATCTGGAGGAACCGGGTTTGATTCCCTGCTCTGCCGCCTGAGCTGTGGAGGCTTATCTGGGGAATTCAGATTAGCCTGTGAACTCCCACACACGCCAGCTGGGTGACCTTGGGCTAGTCACAGCTTCTCGGAGCTCTCTCAGCCCCACCCACCTCACAGGGTGTTTGTTGTGGGGGGGGGGGGGGAAGGCAAGGAGATTGTAAGCCCCTTTGAGTCTCCTACAGGAGAGAAAGGGGGGATATAAATCCAAACTCTTCTTCTTCTTCATACTGAACTAAACTCTTTGGTTTTTAAGGTGCCACTAGATTTGATTCATTTGCTTTTAGCACCCAGATCTCCACAGAAGATGGGATTCGTTTGTCTGAAAATATTATATCTTGCTTTATTTCCTTTGATTCAAGATTGATTAAAATTCAAAATACTTTAGCATGAATGAACTGAGACACAAGACTCCACTTGAAAAACTAACTGGACACCAACTACTCTGCCCCGCAAACCACATGCAGGAAATATCTCTGGCTAGTCTCACGATGTCACTGCAACAATGAACAATGGCCGGAGCTGCGGCAAACATGCCATCTGCTGCACGGGGCAGTCCTTATGCACACCATGAGATATTTGAAAAAACCTGCCCTTTTCCATACAGGGGGACCCTATCTTTCGAGCAGACTCTCGCTCATGCCTGGAAGTGGAAGGGAGAAAGCCGATAAACTGTGATGTCCGCATCACTCTTTTAACAAATGCGGCTGTTTCCTGACAACAGTCAATCTGTGCACTTCTGACATTCTACCTCTAAAAATGCAGTGTTTTCCCCCATAGTCACTTCACAAACTGTTACCTTTCTGCAACACATAGTGGGCACAGGGGAAAGGAAGGTCGTAGTCCAACTCTCTGCAATGCAGGAACACACAATCAAAGGTCACTCCAGAGCAACTTACGGCAGGCCTCCTGAGATTCATCAGAGCCATCTGGGCACTCCGCCTGGCTGTCACAAAGCCATTTGTAAGGGATGCATTCGCCAGTCCCACACTGGAATTCATTCCGTGCACATTTCTCCACACCTGAAAGGCAGAGTCCATATTATTAGCCACCATCATATCACTCCTCTTGCGCCCCATAAATTGATTTGATTTAAACCCCTAGTCAGGAAGACTCTAATGGCATTTTTTCTATGTAAAATGTACTTTTGACCACAAATATATTGTTCACAACACAGAGATGGTATCATTTTTAGAAGACATTACACATAATAACATTTTCAAGCAGTTATATATTTTGAAAAAATCCAGACCAGTTTTATTTATTTATTTATTTATTGCTTCAATTTTTATACCGCCCGATCCCCAAAGGGCTCTGGGCAGTGAACAACAAAATTCAACGTCAGGCAGGAACAAGTCATACGTAAAATATAAATACATAGGCTCCATCCCATATCATCAATAAAATAACTTAAAACTCATAAAAACAGCGAAAACAGTTAATACATAAATAGACAGGGTGTCCAAAACCCCAATTTAAAACCTACCCCCAAAAGGGGGGACGGCAGGCCCCTCAATATGAGGGGACCCTGATGTAACAGCCCCAAAGCAAGGAGCAGTAAAGGGGCACCATATCAGCGGCCGGACACTCCAAAGGCCCGGTGGAACAGCACAGTCTTGCAGGCCCTGCGGAACTCACCCAGGTCCCGCAGGGCCTGGACAGCTGGAGGAAGGGTAAAAGTCCTGGCCCGTGTGGAGGCCAGCCGCATCATTAAAGGGCCAGGGATCACCAGCAGATTGGCCTCTGCTGATCGCAGAGGCCAAGTGGGGACATATGGGGTGATGCGATCCCGAAGGTACGAGGGTCCCAGGCCGCGCAATGCCTTAAAGGTCAAAACCCACACCTTGAAGATGATTCGGAATTCAACCGGGAGCCAATGCAGCTGACGCAACACATATATGTCAGAACGTGAATAATTATTTGGGTGTGGTAGACTTCCGATCAATGAAAATTATGCTTGGAGAGACATCAAGGCCTTAGGAATATCTGCTGAAACAGTTATATTCTTATTTCTCCTCACAATTGTCACCAGACTTCACAAGCCCACAGTTTGAGAACTGCAAAAGTAAGCAACTGTCCCAGTGGTTCTAACTTAGAACTTAGCCCTATTGGGTAGATTGCAAAGTTAACCTAAAATAATCTATATAGAAGACTCTGGAACCCTGTATAGTTGGTTCCCTAATCCATGAACTATTGGTACCCGTGTGCAAAACTCTTCATAGTCTCATACTACAGAACCATAATGGGTAATCTTGACTGCACAAAAAACTTCTGATCTGTCTTGACTAAAATTGTCCTTTCAGACTGTTTTTCCTCAAAAAAAACGTTCTATTACAAAAATCCAAATGTTTAAAGTCCTTCTTTTTTTAAAATTGATTTTTATCCACCTGTCCAGCCCCTAAGTCTCATTAGTGCAAACAGAGCCTTGAAAATGGCAGGATAGCCTCAAAGGAACTTTATGCACCAGGAGAGGTCATGAAAAAATCAATGCCTTCCTTGGAGCACCAATCAGGCCAATCGAGGTTTAGCCATTAACGTAAATGGAATGTTAAATTTGTAAATAAGCATGGCCCAACATGGACAGCCACAAAGAATGAGCACAACACTGCCTTTGACAACTCCACAGGAAAGGGTGGAATGGTCCTCTACTATGATTCAAGAGCCCAAACATAAGTCATATTTCCAAACTAACGTACCTTACGGCATCATTCTAGACCATTGGTGGCGAACCTATGGCATGGGTGCCAGAGGTGGCACTCAGAGCCCTCTCTATGGGCACACGTGCACAGAGTTCATCGTGGGGGGGGCAAAAAACTGCCCCCCCCAATACATCTAGGCTGGCCTGGGCCGCTGGGCACGACGTGTAGGTAACCCTGTTAAGTGCTGTTAAACCCCACTGATTTTCATGGGAAGAACTAAAGCACAATCCTTTACCTGGGAGTAAGCTCAGTTGCTGGCAATGGGGCTTGCTTCTAAACATTCCTAGGGTCATGATTCACCCATTCGAAGTGTTGCATGGTTGCTTCAAAGCAAAGCCACTGACTACCACCAAGTTTACTCCCAAGTAATGTGTGCCTTGGAGCCAACCGTTTTTTCTAAATTAAAACCTCAGTATTCCGGTTAAATTGCTGTGTTGGCACTTTGCGATAAATAAGTGGGTTTTGGGTTGCAGTCTCGGCACTCGGCCTCAAAAAGGTTCACCATCACTGTTCTAGACAATAAAGAACGTTGGAGCTCTGAGCTCCAGGTTGTGTACATGTAACAGGTGAGACAGACTGTCTGGGGCGTGGCTTGTTTGTAGCTCTACAATATTTTAAGGAAGGTGCCAGAGTGTCCTTGACTATACTCTTTCTCACGGAAAGAGTGCAGACCTAGTTCTGTCCCCTAGGTCCATAGCAGAGTATTCTAGAACAAAGAATGTCCATGGAATGGCATATTAATTCCTGTCATCTTTCAGTGAGGAGGAGTAGAGAAGTGCTTTTTGATGAACACCTCAAGAGAAGGTGTGAACCAATCCCATCCCCTTTAGTTTGGTTGAACAGACCCTTTTGGAAAAGCTGAATTTCCAAAGCAATACGATTCCCCTTCCTTGGGATTTTTCCAAATATCTAGAAAATTTCAGGTCATGGAAAATATCTGTGGGACTCGGCAGGGGGAGGGGGTAATCAAATTTGGGGTGTAGCTGCAAGTGACTCTACTTAGAAGAACCCCAGGTTTGGTGCAGATTGGGTCAGAAGGTCCAGATTTATGGGCCCCAAAAGAAGGTGCCCTCCCTCCATTGGAAATAATTGAGAAAAATTTGGAGGCCCATAAAATTGGCTCTCTTGACCAAATCTTCCCCAAACTTGGGGAGATTCTGTAAGGAGAAGCACCAGCAGCTGTAATGTAAATTTGGTTCCTCTACCTTAAAAATCCCCCTGCGGAGCCCTGCAAAGTTATCCCACTCATTATCTAACATAGGTGCTGTTCCCTTCCCGTTAACTTTGGAAGTGAAAGACTCCATGTTACTCTATAGGGCAGTGGTGGCGAACCTATAGCACGGGTGCCAGAGGTGGCACTCAGAGCCCTCTCTGTGGGCACGTGCAAACAGAGTTGCCCCCCCCCCCCACATCTAGGCTGGCCTGGGCCGCTGGGCTCAATTATTAGCATTAAACCTAAGACCTAGTTTTGGGAAAGCAGTGTAGGTAACCCTGTTAAGCGCTGTTAAACCCCACTGATTTTCATGTGAAGAACTAAAGCACGATCCTTTACCTGGGAGTAAGCTCGGTTGCTGGCAATGGGGCTTGCTTCTGAGTAAACCCTCCTAGGGTCGTGATTCACCCATTGGAAGAGTTGCATGGTTGCTTCAAAGCAAAGCCACCGACTACCACCAAGTTTACTCCCGAGTAATGCATGCCTCAGAGCCAACAATTTTTTAGAACTAAAACCTCAGTATTCAAGTTAAATTGCCATGTTGGCACTTTGCGATTAAAAAGTGGGTTTTGGGTTGCAATTTGGGCACTCGGTCTCAAAAAGGTGTGCCATCACTGCTATAGGGAATCTTTCCAGGGCGGCCGGGGGGGGGGGGGGGGGGGCTGATTTTCAAGGTAGAGCCACCAAGCCTCCAGCAGAGCTGCAGGTGCCTCCCCTTACAAGAACCCCCATTTTGGTGAAGGTTGGGTCAGGAGGTCCCAGATGGAAGAAAACCGGGTGCCTATAAAACTGGACCTCCTGACCCAAACTTTACTAAACTTTGGAGCTCTTGCGAAGAGGGGCTATCCTGAAAAATGTGTGGCCTCTATCACAAATAAACTCGGCCCTCCGCAGCTCCATAAAGGCTACCTAAAGAATGTGAAATTGCTGAAAAATCTTCCTCTAATCAAAGCTCTCCTCCACAAATCTGACTCCAATTAAGAAATTTTACACCCAAGAATCCAAACGAGACAGCTTTTTGCACCATTTTCACAGTTGCAGGATTTTTTTTCAGCAACATTGCATTGTTGGGGGAACCTTTGCAGCTTTTGGTGTAACCCAACGCACCCCCTACTCAGGACACGCAAGATGCCCATTCTAGTGAAGAGCAGGGCTTGGGCCAGACACAGTCTGTACAAAGCATTTCTGACGGGGAATTCGCACTCCACGTACAGACTGCTCATGTAGGAACTGTTCTTTGCACTCATGGCCCCAGGAGGTGCTTTCAGGAGGCACAAGCACACCACCACTTTAGGATGCAGGTGAAGAAAATCGAAGACTGCAGGAATGTCCAGGAAGCAAAGAAAACGGCCCCATTTCAGTAGTCCCTGAGCCGTTTCCTGCTGCCGTCTATCTCTGTCTTTCATAATCAGTTCACAAGGAGCGGCTGCGCCCTGCTATCAGCCCGCACACACAGCCAATCCATAATGGGAAGTCCTGACCACGTCACAGGATTTGCACAAGGTTCTCCCTGTCTGGCGCTTTTGCCATGGTGATACGAACAAACCAGAAATCCAAACAAGGATACAAAAACCACACACACCCATGGGGTGGCATGATCCACCCTCCACCACCTTGTTAGAGAACTAGAGGTCTGAGTTCTGGAGGTGTTTAGTTATATGGCCTGGACGACACAGGCATTCAATGTGCCCCAAGTTTCTCACGTCTCAAAAAATGAGAAAAACCCCAGTCAAGGTTTCAGACGGATTCAACTGGTTGTTGGGGGTTTCCCAGGTTGTGTGGTCATGGTCTGGTAGATCTTGTTCCTAACATTTCGCCTGCATCTGTGGCTGGCATCTTCAGAGGTGTATCACAGAGGGAAGTCTGTTACACACTGTGTCCATCCGTGTCTACCAGACCACGGCCACACAACCCAGAAAACCCACAACCACCCCTCCAGTCAAGGTTCATCGTCAATACTGGTGCAGACACAACACTTCACGCTCAGAGCAACTTCCAGCGAAGTGTGGCTACTGCAGCCTCCTTGCCTTCCGACGCCTGCCAGCTATGCCACCTCGAGTCAGCCCAATAAGCAGCACTTAATATAAGTAATAAGCAGGCCTAGAGAACCTGCTTATTACTCTGCAAATGTGAACCATCAGCTGCACCAAAAACGGAGCCCGCAGCTCAGAGCCGGCGGGTGGTTTTGAACCTGTGGAGAAGACTGCAAGTGCCGTGAAGCCCTCTGGGGCAACCGGGCCTCACCCATCTGGCTCTGGGCACCCAGATGCGATGGGAATCCCGATAAAACACTCACAAGTGAGCCAGAAACACACTTCCACCATAACGGGGAAAGAAGCCTGCAGGTGAGAGTGGCCCCTGGCCTCTCACCTGAACCTTCTTCTACTAGGTAGGAGATGGACGTGGTGGAGGTTCCAAGAAGGAAAGCAGCTTTGGCCAGGGGAGAAATAGTCGCGGGGAGCACACACTCGCCCCCCCCTCCTGGAGTTTGCACCGACGACGCTATGCGGACATCCCCTGATGGGAAGGCCACTCCCGGGCGACCCAATGCAGACCAGAAGGTTGGCAGTGTCCGAGGAAAAGGGGCCTCCGCTCCAATTCTGTCCAATTTGGAAGCCCCCCCGGGAGGGTCCCTCTCTGAGAGTCCGAGATGCCCCAAGAGAGGGCGGCTCCGCAGGGGCGTCGTTCCTGCCGCTGGCGCCGGGCGTGGCGAAGTCGTTTCTGCGGGGCAACTCGTGCGGACGGCCACTGAGGCGTGGCCGGGGGGGGGGGGTTAGAAGTCTGCCGGGGTGTTGGATGCGGCAGGTGGGCAGCCCACTCATCCCGGGAAGACCAGACGCAGCCCCGCCGGAGCCCCCCCGCCCCAAGTTGCCCCTGCTTGCCCGGGGGTCCACCCGTGTCCAGGGAGGAGCATCCACAGGGAGGCACGGGGGGAGGGGGGTGTTGAGCCTCGCGTCGCCTCCTGGCAAGCTGACACTTCCCCCCCCTCCATCCCTGCGGCGGCCCCGGGATGGGCTGGACAGCGCTGTCCACCCAAAACGGGCAACCCGGAAGGGTAGAGAAGCGCCCCCTGCCCACCCACGTGGGCTCCCCGGCCCGGGACCCTCACCCAGCGCGGTCCCCAGAAGCAGCAGCAGCACGAGCAGCGGTAGCGACGAGGCTCCCATCGCGGCGGCGGGCGGGTCGGTGTGTCCGTCCGCGGTTCTGCGCCCGCACCTGCCTCCTTCTCCGCGCCTCGTGGCCGGCGGGGGCGGGGCTTCCAGTGGGGTGATTTTCAAACCTTGCCACACACCCGGCGGGGGAGTGGCCACGCCCAACGCGCCATGTGACGTCACGGCCTTAACCCCTCCGGCCCCGGAGGGAGGCGGATGTGGAGTCTCCAGCGGTGGTGCAACGAACGGACTTTGTATTGTTGACCGGCGGCGTTTATTGGGAGGCAACGAAGCACCCATCTTGGCAAAGCCAGTTCTGCGGGATCGGGCTATTGCTATCCCCTTCATGCAGAAGTTGATCCCCTTTTCCCTTAGAATGTGAGTTAGTTTGCAGCAAAGTCGGAGGGGGGGCGTGCGCCCCCCCCCCACCACTATTTGTTCCTAACCCAAAGCCCCAAGGTCAGCGATAGAGCTAGAGCCGCCTGGCCTCCTGCCCCCACAGCATAAGGGAAACATCCCTTTTCCCGTGAGACCGAAAGTATCAGGGGAGAGCCTAATTATCCACTCAGCGTGTGAAGCCATAAAACAAGAACAAGGAAACAAAATGTCCCAGGACAGCAGTGGTAACGATAGAAACATTACCATATTGCAAGCTGGTTATATATATCTTGCAGCGATTGCATGAGTGTATCTCAAGCAGATACAATCTCCGGCAATACATTTTGTAGCAACTACAACAGGCGAGGAATGCTTCTCAAACTAGATACGGCCCTTGACAGCAGCCCAGAGCAGAGAGCGGCGCCCCGGATTGGGGGGGAGGCGGAGCGTTGCCCCCCCCCCCCCCAGCAGGCCTCTCTCCTTCCCGGCGGCGAACGTGTGGGCGAGGCCAAGCCAGCCGAGGAGGAGGAGGCAGCCGAGGGCAGGAGGGACCGCCGTCGGGTGCAGCGCCTGGGAGGACCGCGGGGAGCCGCAAGGGCGGCGGTGGGGTCGTTTTCTTCCTTCATGGGGGTCTCCCGATTTCGTCGTAGTCGTCCCCCCTCCCCAGGTCCACCCGGGGGCAACAGACCTCCCGCGGGGCGTGAGCCTCCAGGCTGGCTGTGCAGTGGCTGTCGGAGCCTCCTCGGAACTAACGAGCGACAGTGGGGCCGGGGCCCCTGCTCCAGAGAGGCGGAGGCCGAGCCTAGTCGGGAACCTTGGGGGTGGGTGAAGGGGGGGCGTGTTGCAGGCGCTGGGCGGACCCCCAGATCCTCCTCCGCCCCCTCAGTGGGTCTGGAAGGGGAGTGAGGGTGCTCCCCTCCCCTTCCTCTTCCCTGCGAGGGTCGTGCTGGGACTCTGCCTCTGGGGGCTGCTTTGAGGCAAGAGGCCCCGGGGAACCTTCGCCGGGGGACGGGGACGTGCGGCTGCAGCCTATCCTGGACTGCACGTGGACACCCTGCTTCCGGCACCCAAAGGCGCCGCGTCCCGGGGATGCCCATAGGGGTGCGCGTTCAGAAAAGTGGGGTTGAAAGAAGGGTCACCTTTAAACAAGCCGGCAACTCCGCTTAACAGCTGAGGAACAAATGTTTTTTTCTTGGGATGGCCAGCTGCTGCCAGCTTTTTAAAAACCCCTCCTGCGTCCCGTTCATGCCAGGTGCTTTAAACACTAAATCTCCCTTCGTTTTCCACCATGGCCTAGTGGTGGCGAACCTTTGGCACTCCATATGTTATGGACTACAATTCCCATCAGTCCCTGCCAGCATAGCCAATTGACCGTGCTGGCAGGGGCTGGTGGGAATTGTAGTTCATAACATCTGGAGTGCCAAAGGTTCGCCACCACGGCTTGGCAAACGGGAAAAATTGGGCCCATAAAACTGAACCCCTTGACACCGTCTTTATCAAACTTTAGGGTTCTTGGGGGGAGAATCACCAGCAGGTGCACTGAAAATTTGACACCTCTGCCTTGAAAAATGCCCCCCTTTAGAGCCCCGGGAAGATTTCCCGGAGCCTCAAGTTTTTCCACTTTGGGGAGCAGGGGGGCACACATACAGATATAGATATTTGGGAACATTCAATTCCAATATACCCCGATCCAATTTCTCCCAATTTTTTTGGGTTTTTTTGGTTTGGCACAACCCCAGATGTAGTGCACAGGTGTGAAACTTGTGGCCCTCCAGATGTTATGGACTACAGCTCCCATCATCCCCTGCCAGCATGATGCTGGCAGTGGATGATGGGAACTGTAGTCCATAACATCTGGAGGGCCACAAGTTTCACACCTGTGAGTTCAGGCGTCAGAGTAGGATCTGGGGAATCCAGTTTCACATCCCCACTGGGGCCCTGGTAACTTGCTAGGTGACCAGTCACACTCACTCAGCCCTGACCTTGGCTAAAATGTTGATGGGAGAGGAATACCAGGGCATGACACAGAGACAGGCAATAGCAAACTACCTCTCAGTGGCTTCTTCCCTTGAAAACCCTACAGGGTCACCATAAATCAGCTGCGGCTTGACAACCACAAAAAATAAAGTGTCAGCATTCCTGCCCCTTCCCCTTTTGAGCACCGTGCTGCGTTTGCTGGTAGCTTCAACTTCAGGGATCAGTTTCGTCAGGAAGAGATCCAGAGTAGGTGTAAGGGAACAGGGGAAACAATTGCAGAGTCCGGAGCCTGATGCCATAGGTTCAACTGTGGGTCCCCCCCCCCCCGTTGGAATTTGGGGCTCCAGGGATGACGTCCCTCTAAGGGGGTCTGAGCAGGGAAGCGAATAGAATAGAATACTTTATTTATGGCCAATGACCAAATATAGCAGAGAAGTGTTAACGACCCCCGTTGCCTTTTTCCTCCATTTTATTTGAGATTTCTATCCCTTCCTCCCCCAGTAAGCTGAGCTCAGGGTAGCGAACAACAATATCTAATCTAATAATACAATAAAATCCGATCTAAAATCAAACCTATCCTAAATCAATTAAAACATTAATAAAATATAAACTTCTAACATTAAAACAGTCAACCAATTTGCATCGTTGGACTTCCCAGCAGTTTTGGATAAAAAGAGATGCCCCCCCCAGGTCATTAACCCCCCCTTCAAATTTTTCTCTAATATACCCTGTTTCCCCGAATATAAGACATCCCCGGAAAATAAAACGTAGTAGAGGTTTTGCTGAAGTGCGAAATGTAAGGCATCCCCCAAAAGTAAGACGTAGCAAAGTTTTTGTTTGGAATCACGCCGGACAAACAGAACACAGAAAAATAAGACATCCCCTGAAAATAAGACATAGCGCATCTTTGGGAGCAAAAATTAATATATTCGGGGAAACACGGTAGCAAGGAGGTTAAAGGAGAAAAAGGAGGGGGGAAGGGGAGGAAGAAGGAAAGGGGGAGGCCAGACTAGATTATCAGCTGCCTCAACCATCGCCTGGCCGAACATCTCCATTTTCAGAGCCTGCTGAGCTGTATCCCATCCTGCAGGGCCCTAATCTCAGATAGTAGAGTGTTCCACCAGGCTGGGGGATGAAGGCCAGCCAGATATCCTTCAGGTCAGGGATTCGCAGAAGGTTACCTCTAGAGGAACGGTCTTGCAAAGAGGATCCAAGACCAATCAGGGCTTTAAAGGTCAATACCAGTACCTTGAAGTTGATCTGAAACTCAAGTGCAGCTGGCGAAGCACTGCAGATATGTGTGAGGTTACTGGGATCCCAGTGAGGACCCTTCCCATCACATTCTGGGCCAACCTCGAGGGAAGCCCAGCATAGCACAATCTAATCTCCAACGGAGGTGACCGTTGGAGTCTGGAATAACCAAGCCTGGAGATGGCTGTCGCATGGATCACTGTGGCCAGGCAAGACAATGTCAGTGCTGGTGCCTGTACGTACCTTTTCCCCCAGCAAAGTACAAAGGTGAGGGGTCTCAGTCTGCCCAATCAGATTGGGGCAGTCTCTGCAGTAGGAAGGGCCAGGAGCTCCAACATGGACCCGGCTGGCAGCTGCCTCTTCTCTGAAGAGAAGAGAAGAAGAGTTTTGGATTTATATCCCCCCTTTCTCTCCTGCAGGAGACTCAAAGGGGCTTACAATCTCCTTGCCCTTCCCCCCTCACAACAAACACCCTGTGAGGTAGTGCAGTGTAAAACAACAGAATGACCCCCTTGGATCGTTATCTGGAGAATGGACTTTTAAAAAATCCCGTTTTAATTCCAGGTAAAGTTTTATTTTTTTTAAGGGCACGGGTTTCAGGTGCTGAAATTTCTGAAGCTGAAAACTGTGCAAGGAAAACAATTCTTGCCTTGCACTCCACCCACCCTCCCAGCTGCTTCCGAAATTGCTGATTCCAAGATGAGGCTGCAGTGATTGCATGGGAACACGGTGAACACAGTGTCTCTTTCATCTTGCGTATGTACCATTTCACAATGTTGCACAAGGTCCCGAGGCCTTATTGCTCTTCCCTTCCTCCCGTTTGTTCCTCTTGTTTCCTTAACATCCTTCGTCTGAGTTTGCCTTGCTTTGACCATTGCTTCTTTTTTAGAATTCAACTGATATTTGGGAGCACACAAACCACAATATCTGGCTGTCTCTTGGTTTGGGGGTTCAAACTGAGAACAATATCATTCCTGTCACAGCAGTGTGTGTATAAATCCTTCAAGGGTTCCCACAGAAGGTGCTGTCAAAAAGCAGGTTGGTTCATGTTCTCTGAAGGGGTATCTCCTCTGTCCAGTGCTGGAGTTCCACTCCTATTTGTTCTCCCTGACAAAAGAGATGGGTGGCCACTTCAAAAACATTTATTTATTTATTTATTTTATTAATTAAACTTATAGGCCGCCTCATCCCCGAAGGGCTCGAGGCGGCTCACAACATGGCTGTTCTAACGAACGGCAAATCAACAACATAAAAACTTAAATCCCTTAAAACCTATGCAGCAATAAATTAAAACAGCAGAAGTATGTTAAAACAAAATTGTTTAAACAGGCGCCCGAACCAAGGCTAAGGAAGGGAGGAAGTAGGTAGGGCCCGCGATGTTATCAGTGGATCAGGCCCAACCAGAATAAAGAAGATGGAGACAGGCAGCCTCAGATTCGGTGGGGGGCAATCGGACCACGGCCGGCCCCTCCAGAAGCCCGGTGGAATAGCACCGTCTTACAGGCCCTGCGGAACTCACCAAGGTCCCGCAGGGCCCGGAATTATAAAGTTGGAAGAGACCACAAGGGCCTTCAAATCCAACCCTCAGCCATGCAAGAATACACAATCAAAGCACCCTAGCCTCTGTTTATAAACCTACAGGGAGACTCCACTACAGTCTGAGGCAGTGTGTATCCCACTGTTGAACAGCCCTTACTGACAGGAAGTTCTTCCTAATGTTTAGGTGGAATCTCTTTTCCTATACCTTGAATCCATTGGTCCTGGTCTCTGGAGCAGCAGAAACAAGCTTGCTCCCTTATCAACATGACATCCCTTCAAACATCTAAACATGGCTATCATGTTACCCCTTAACCTTCTGCAAACATACCCAGCTCCCCAAGTCTCTCCTCATCGGACATGGATTCCAGCTCTTTTTACCATTTTGGTTGCCCTCCTCTGGACTCATTCCATCTTGTCAATATCCTTCTTGAATAGCAGTAGGCAGAACTGGACACAGCATCCCAGTTGAGATCTGACCAGTGCAGAATAGAGAGGTACAATGATGTCCCTCAATTTCGACACTGCACACCTGTTGATGCAGCCCAGAATTGCAATGGCTTTCTTAGCAGTTGCATCACACTACTGACTCCCAGAGCCCTTTCACGTGAACTGTTGTCAAGCCAGGTGTCGCCCCATTCTATATCATTCTGCACATTTCATTTTTTTTCTGCCTGTGTAGTATGTGACATTTATCACTGTTGAAATTCTTGTTAGTCTTGATCCAGCTCATTTTGACTCCTGCCCCTGTCCCCTGGGGTATTGGCTCCCCCTCCTACTTTGGTATCATCTGCAAATTTGATTGGCTTGCCCACTATTCCATCATCCATCATCCAAGTCAATGATAAAAATGTCAAATAGCACTGGGCCCAGGACAGAACCCTGGGGCACCCCACTACCCCCCTTGTTACATAAGTGGTGGTTGTGTTCCTCAGGACTTTCTGAAAAGGTGACTTCTTAACTTTTCTGAATGAGAAGGGAATCAATAGATGCTTTGGAAAAGGGAAGATTTCCTGGTCCATGAGGAGTGGTTTCATTCACCCAAACAGATGCACACCTCAAATACCATATAGAGTCTGAGCCAGAGTTTTAGCCTGAAAAAGAGCAGTTGGAATGAAATGGCCACTCTGTTCATAAAAATCTTAGTAATATACTGGGCAGATTTTTGTCCTGCATCTGCTACAGAATCATGATGGGCTTTCCTAGAATTTATGGCATGTAAAACAACCCCTAAATACTTAAACCTGGTCACCTTCTTGCAGGGTGACCTTGCGCCACTCTCAGACCTAACTTGCAAGGATAAAATGGAGGTCATGGGAAAGATATATGCTGTTCTGAGTCTCCCATTGGGAGAAATGTGGGGTAATAAGGGAAGCAAAATAAATTAGGCACAGATAAGCCTGACTTATGTTTTGGCAAGAGAAGAGAGACAAGTGTGTGAATGATGTTCCAGACCTGGCTACTTAACAGGTACACTGCATAACATATGAGAAAGTTCAGAAGAACTGTGACTAGCCCAAAGGCACCCAGCAGGAATGTAGGAGGGTGGAAACACATCTGGTTCACAAGATAAGTCTCTGCCACTCAAGTGCAGGAGTGGGGATCAAACCTGATTCTCCATATTAGAATCCACCTGCTCTTAACCACTACACCGCGCTGGCTAGATATGCTAGGCTAGATTAGCAATCTATATAACATTGTCATAATGATAGGGCTTTTTTGCTGGTTGCTAGATAAGCTAGGGTTATCTACAATCAACAAAAAAAGCCCTGTCATTATGTTGTAGAAATCCCCCCCCCTCCTGGTGCTAAAAAACTTGTTTGGTTGTGGTGGGGGAGGGGGACTCGCCCACATGGGGGATGGGGTATGTGGAAAACTCAGATTTTGCACTGGGCTACATTTTGCCTAGATACGCGTGTGCTGTCAGGTGCATACCATCTGGCCTGGGGGATTTGGACTCATCCTATGCTGCCATTCTTTTGCCTTTCCTATAGCATGAAGAAATGCATTTTGATATGCCAGTTAGGTCCATGAGAACAGATCCATGCATTATGCGATTTTTATCCAATGTAACTGGCTAATGGACAACTTTGTGTTGCTTCAAAGAAACATCTTTTAATGTTGTGAGTTCATCAACTGTTCCGAGATGTAACCAAAGATTATTGGGCTTAATTTGCATAAATTAGTGTCTCATGTGTTGAAAACTAAGAACAGAACCATTTCTAGCCGGTCGTTTATGCTACTAATATACGCCAGTGGCAAAAAGGAGGATCCAGTAGAGGTAAACGCCAAGACATTGTTCTGCTGTGCTTTGTAGAAGAATTTCATATGTTATCTGGCAGGCACATCAGATCACATGTAGCTGGACAGACTTTAACATACTTGTCCGTAATAATGCCATGATTGTGCAAGATAATATAAATGCTCCTGCAACTGAAACATCAAGTGCTTGTGAGATCCTATCACCATCATGCACTGTTTGCAACTGGAGACTTGATATAAAAGCTGTAGAATTCATATGGAACCATCCAGAAAAAAATGCTCATGCTATTATAACAGGTGATGGCCACTCAGTTGGATAGATTTAAAAGGGGCTTGAACAGTTTTATGGAGGAGAAGTCGATCTACGGCAGTGATGGCAAACCTTTTCGAGACCGAGTGCCCAAATTTCAACCTAAAACCCACTTATTTATCGCAAAGTGCCAACAGGGCAATTTAACCTGAATACTGAGGTTTTAGTTTAGAAAAAACGGTTGGCTCTGAGGCGTGCTTTACTCGGGAGTAAGCTTGGTGAAACAACTGTTCAACGCTTCGAATGGGTGAATCACGACCCTTGGAGGGTTTACTCAGAAGCAAGGCCAGCCTAGATATGTGTGTGTGTGGGGGGGTGATTTTCCGCTCCCCCTACATGACGAACTCTGTGTGCGCGTGCCCACAGAGAGGGCTCTGAGTGTCACCTCTGGCACGCGTGCCATAGGTTTGCCACCACTGATCTATGGCTACTAATCTTGATCCTCCTTGATCTGAGATTTCAAATGCCTTAGCAGACCAGGTGCTCAGGAGCAGCAGCAGAAGGCCATTGTTTTCACATCCTGCATATGAGCTCCCAAAGGCATCTGGTGGGCCACTGCGAGTAGCAGAGTGCTGGACTAGATGGACTCTGGTCTGATCCAGCAGGCTCTTTCTTATGTTCTTAACTGGAACAAGTTTCCTCTGTATTATTAGTGGGCTTTAAAAAATAAACAAACGTTCATTAGTAAAAGAGTTCAAGTTGTAGAACTGTGGGATTTGTGCACTGCGTCAGGTGCTGTCATAGAAGGTGATGTAAGTGGATTCAACAGGGCAGTACAGAGGGCATACAAAGGCCATATTAAGAAATGTATTAGCACATGGTAATGATGTCAGTTAGGACAGTGGGAGGTCCAAACCCAGCTCGTCAGTAGACAGTCACAAGTAGAAGAAGAGGAAGGAAGGAAACCAAGATGGATGTCTAAAGAACTGTCAACTGAGCTGTGATTTAAAAGGGACATGTATTAAAAAGGGAATACGGAGGAAATCACCCAATAGGAATCCAAACAAATAGCCAGGGTGTGTGAGGAGAAAGTCAGAAAAGCTAAAGCTCAGAATGAGTTCAGGCTTTCCAGAGACATTAAAAACAACAAAGGCTTTTTTTTTGTTATGTCCATGGCAAAAGGAAGAAAATAGGGTTGCTGCATGGAGAAAAGGCAGGACTACTCATCACCTTCTTTGTCTTGGTCTTCTCCCCAAAAGAAAACAGTGCTCAATCGGGGGGAGATGGAACAGAAGGAGCATAGGGGAAATTCAGCACAGAATCAATAAAGAGCTGATACAAGAATTCATGACTACATGAATCCAAGTCTCCAGGGCCTGATGAACTACATGCCAGGGTGTTGAAAGAACCGGCAGAAATAATGTCAGAAACCACTTGCAATAATCTTTGAGAATTCCTGGAGAACTGGAGAAGTCCCAGTGGACTGGAGAAGGGCTTATGTTGTCCCCATCTTCAAAAAAAGGGGGAGTGGACCTGAACACTTACCGCCCAGCAGAGGCGTAGCTAGGGAAAATGGAGCCCTGGACAAAATCTGAGTCTTGCGTGCCCCCTCCCCATGGGGGGCCACCCTTCCCCACCACAACCAAACAACATTTTTTGTACCAGGTCATCTCAAAGTCACCATCACATTATAGAACATGCCCCAACACACAAATCTGAACACACCCAGGCTCCCTAGTTTAGACAACATTGAACGTGATGCTATTTTTGAAGGGGGGGGGTCCACCCTGAAAAAGCATCACTTAATGTTGATTAAACTAGGGAGCCCAGATTCTCCTTTTAAATCCACCTTAAAGGGATACTCTGGGCTCCCTAGTTTAAACAACATTGAAAGTGATGCTGTTGTATTGTGTTGTATTCAATTTGTATACATCCCTCCCCCAAAGGGCTCAGGGCGGTGAACAACAACAGCAAACATCAGTAACCATAACATCAAGCAACAAAACATCAATAAACATAGGATCAATAAACACAACATTATAAACATAGAATTATAAATAAGAACATCAATAATCACAACATCATAAGCTATAAGGCAACAATAATCATAGCAGCATCCCACCCCCCAAACAGCATCATTTTCAATGTTGGTTGTTGTGGGTTTTCCGGGCTGAGTGGCCGTGGTCTGGTAGATCTTTTTCCTAATGTTTCACCTACATCTGTGGTTGGTATCTTCAGAGGTGTATCACAGGGAGAAGTCTGTTATACACTGTGTCCAGACTTCTCTTACAACAGACTTCTCTCTGTGATACACCTCTGAAGATGCCAGCCACAGATGCAGGCGAAATGTTAGGAACAAGATCTACCAGACCACGGCCACACAGCCTGTAAAACCCACAACAACCAGTTGAATCTGGTTGTGAAAGCCTTCAACAATACTTTCAATGTTTTTTTTAATCTAGGGAGCCCAGATTCTCCCTTTAAATCCACTCCAAAGGGGGTGGATTTAAAGAGAGAGCCTTGGGAAAATTTGAGGGTGCATGTCAGGGGAGCAATGTTTAAGCTAACAGTACCAAAATTTTAGGCTATCTTCAGGAGACTCTCCTGATGAACCCAGATTTAGTGAAGTTTGGTTCAGGGGGTCCAAAGTTATGGATCCTCAAAAGGGTAGTCCCATCTACCATTAGCTCCCATTGGAAACAATGGGGGCACCCCTTTTGGGGGTCCATAACTTCGGACCCCCTGAACCAAACTTCACCAAACTTGGGTGGTATCATCAGGAGTGTCACCTGACAATAACCTGAAATTTTGGTGCTGCTAGCTAGCCTAAAAACTGCACACCCTGCTGGCCAGCAAAGTAAAAACACTAAAAATACAAAAAAAATAGAAATGAGCCCAAATTTTTCTGCACCCCCAATGGTGGGTGCCCGGGACATTTGTCCCCAGATGTCCCCATTGTAGCTACGCCTCTGCCGCCCAGTCAGTCTGACATCAATTCCCAGAAAGATTCTGGAGCAGATTATTAAACAGCTAACCACTGTGTGTGTAGGAATTTCTAGGAATGCTTTTTACTTTTATGGACTTTTTAGTTGTGTGGTTTTTAAGAGGACAGCAATCTCCAAAGTAGAAACAAACTCAAGCATTCTCAGACAGTACAAAGTCTCCCAAGTGCTGAGATCTTGACAGGACCCTGACATTCAGCCCTTGACATTCCCCTTCCTCTAAGTCCAGGTTCAGCAAGATATTGAAGCTGGAACTCCTGAACCAAAGAAGGAGCGCAACAGCCCGAGCAGCCATTGATTAGTTTTCTCCAAGGGGGATATGCTTCCAGCTCATGAAGTACTGTAAGTATCCCTGATGATGCTGGGAATCCAGGATTTGGGATACTTTGTAGTGGACATTCTCATCAATCAAGACGGGCCCAGGGAAGATGCCACCTGTCTAGAAAGGTGCTTTCTTTGACAAGTTGCAATGAAAAGTGGGGTTATACATTTATCAGTTTTAGGGAGCTTCACCTCAGAAGCACAGAGATAACAGTAGAACAAGCTGGCTTGTCATGCTACCACCTTCTCCCAGCTCACCTGCAGTCTCATATCAATAACCTAGCTTGATCCTCCTTGATCTGAGATTGCAAATGCCTTAGCAGACCAGGTGCTCAGGAGCAACAGCAGCAGCAGGCCATTGCTTTCACACCCTGCATGTGAGCTCCCAAAGGCACCTGGTACATGTGAGCTCCCAAAGGCACCTGGTGGGCCACTGCGAGTAGCAGAGTGCTGGACTAGATGGACTCTGGTCTGATCCAGCAGGCTCTTTCTTATGTTCTTAAGGCCATTGCTTTCACCTCCAGCATGTGAGCTCCCCAAGGCATCTGGTGGGCCACTGCGAGTAGCAGAGTGCTGGACTAGATGGACTCTGGTCTGATCCAGCAGGCTCTTTCTTATGTTCTTAAGGCCATTGCTTTCACCTCCAGCATGTGAGCTCCCCAAGGCATCTGGTGGGCCACTGCGAGTAGCAGAGTGCTGGACTAGATGGACTCTGGTCTGGTCCAGCAGGCTCTTATGTTCTTAAGGCCATTGCTTTCACCTCCTGCATGTGAGCTCCCAAAGGCATCTGGTGGGCCACTGCGAGTAGCAGAGTGCTGGACTAGATGGACTCTGGTCTGATCCAGCAGGCTCTTTCTTATGTTCTTAAGGCCATTGCTTTCACCTCCTGCATGTGAGCTCCCAAAGGCATCTGGTGGGCCACTGCGAGTAGCAGAGTGCTGGACTAGATGGACTCTGGTCTGATCCAGCAGGCTCTTTCTTATGTTCTTAAGGCCATTGCTTTCACCTCCTGCATGTGAGCTCCCAAAGGCACCTGGTGGGCCACTGCGAGTAGCAGAGTGCTGGACTAGATGGACTCTGGTCTGATCCAGCAGGCTCTTTCTTATGTTCTTAAGGCCATTGCTTTCACCTCCTGCATGTGAGCTCCCAAAGGCACCTGGTGGGCCACTGCGAGTAGCAGAGTGCTGGACTAGATGGACTCTGGTCTGATCCAGCTGGCTTGTTCTCATGTTCTTAACCAAAAGAGTTGAGATCTGGACAACTCATAGTTGCTGTTTTTAAATCCGTGCTGGGAAACTCCTGTAATATAAATGTTGAACGATGCCGACGAGAAACAAGTATTTGCCTGCAGATGAAGAATATTGCGCCAGCTGCGAGAAAGTTTAGCTCGTTAAGTCAGAGCTTGTCTGTGGTGGTGCAAGACTGTAGGATGCCTGACCACAAGGACAGGTTGAAAGAGAAAACACTTCTGTGCAACAAATGATGAGTCCTGATTAAATGTGGCGTCCCAGATGATTTACTGATGTAAAAGGTCCCGTGAACAGAATGTGCTCATTCCCTTGACTGGCCTGCATGCTTTCACTCGCTGCAACACTGAGTTCTTTTTCAGATAATTTCACTCCTTTCACACCACTGAGAGAAGCCTGTCCAATTTGGAAGCCCCCCTCGGGAGGGTCCCTCACTGAGAGTCCGAGATGCAATACAGGGAGAAAAGGAAATATGACAAAAATATGTACAAAAATCAACCCTAAGTGGGCTTATAATGGGAAAAGAGATTCTATCACTGGGCCCAGGTGAGAGCCCTGCAGCCAGAGGCATAGCTAGGGAAAATGGAGCTCGGTGCAAAATCTGAGTTTTGCTGACCCCCCGCCCATGTTCGTTTGTGTTTTTTGTATTTTTAAAGTGTTTTTTCAGTGTTCTCCCTGCAGGGGGCGCAGTTTTAGGCTAGCAGCATCAAAATGACCCCGGCGAGACCCACCCTCTTGGGCTGGAACTGCTCAGCTAGGTCGGCCTTGGGGGTTCCTCCTGGATCACGGCAGCCCCCCAAGGTGATTCAGGAGGCGCAAACCGGCCACCCCCGTTTCGAGAAGCGCAGCAGCAGCAGCCTCTGGTGTCTCCAAGGGTGCCATTTCGACTCACAAATGGGGCAGCGCTGAAGTTTCACCCAGATGGTTTTTCAGGAAAGGAGAGCAGTCGGGGGTATATTCCCCAAACTGGGCCTTTCACTGCTGAGCATTTACAGTTCCCCAGAAGGTCAGTCCAGTTGCACTTGGCCTTCAAGGCTGCCGCGGTCCTGGAAAACCCACCCTCTTGTCCCCCTCCCTGTTCAGGCCATTCCAGGGTGACCCCTTCCCAGGTGTCCCCACTGCCAGTGGATTGCCATTCATTCATTTAAAAATACTTATACCCCACCTCTAGGTGGCTCACACAACAAAAGGTCAGAAACTGTAACAGTAAAGAGAGATAATAAAAACTACATAAAAGCAACCCCACTCCCCCAGACCCACCCTCAGACCAGCAGCTGTAGATGGGGGGGGGGGGGCAGCAAAAATTTCAGGTTTGTTGTTTGTGTTTTTTAGTGTTTTTCAGTTTTTGGCCTGCAGGGGTGCAGTTTTTAGGCTAGCAGCACCAAAATTTTAGGGAGTTTTTCGGGGAACGCTCCTGATGATACCACCCAAGATAGGTGAGGTTTTGTTCAGAGGGTCCAAAGTTATGGACTCCCAAAGGGGGTCCCCATCCTCCATTGTTTCCAATGGGAGCTAATAGGAGATGGGGGCTACACCTTTGAGAGTCCATAACTTTGGACCCCCTGAACCAAACTTCACCAAACCTGGTGGTATCATCAGGATAGTCTCCTAACGATACCCTGAAATTTTGATGCTGCTAGCCTAGAAACTGCACTCCCTGCAGTTGTGTTGCCATTGATGTGGTACGTGGGCAAAAACTCTATGGTTAAAAAAAAGTGTTCACCATAGTGCCCAAATATTAGAGCATCCCTGCGTTGCCAGCAAGATAATGAAATTTTGATGCTGGTAGCCTAAAACTGCACCCCCTGCAGGGAGAACACTGAAAAAACACTTAAAAATACAAAAAATAGAAACGAACATGGGCAGGGGGTCAGCAAAACTCAGATTTTGCACCGAGCTCCATTTTCCCTAGCTATGCCTCTGAAGTCTACTGCTGGGATGGGCCCCAGGTCTGGGTTTCTCTGCTCTGTAATGTTCTCATGTGGAGGGTGTGTGTGTGTGATGCATATTATCAACTGCTTGGTGCCTTTTTGCCAGTTTTGTCTTTTTCATTGTTCTCTGAAGTCTGCCAAGTAAATCCTTGAACCAACCGAGTGCTTATTGGGTTCTGATCCAGGGATCTGACAAAGGCGTATCTAGGGAAAACGTAACCCGGTGCCAAACCTGAGTTTTCGGCCCCTCCCCCCCATGGGCGGCTGCCCTCCTCCACCACGTCCAAACAATGATTTTTTGAACCAGGTCTTGAAGTCAGTGTATGGACCCCAGGGCGGGGGGACAGAGACAAGATCCCAGAAGCAAGTCTTGGTTTATTGGTTTAATTTAAAAATAATTTTTGTAGCCTGAAATCTTAGATTTCAAAAGAAACGATCTAAGCAAAAAGAATGTGGGAAGAAGTTATTATTTCAAACTAGCAGACCAGCAAGAATGCTTTTCCATTTGAAAGATCAGGCCGCGTCTGCTGCTCAGCAAAGAGGAGGATGAAGTTTGAGGGTGGGGAAGATGTCAGATCTGGAACCTTTGATCAATACTGAAAGATTTGAGGCCAGCCAAGCCTAAAAAACAAGGACTGTATATATAGGGATACAAGGCAATGAGGTATAAGCAGTTAGTTTGAGTATAATTTCAATAGATACTTCATAAACCGTTCATAAAGATTATTCATGAAGATATGTTGTGATTATTTAACTGGATATAAAGGTAATAAACACACATATAATGAGAGCATGTCATAAACATTGTCCATGAGGCACGAAACCTGCAATAGTCATATTGCGTTCCAGTCAGTTGAAAGAGTCAGTATCTCCAATATTCAATGAATCAAAAATATTAAGATGAATTGTGGTAGTAGACAGCAGCAGCTCCAGCAAGTGATGAAGAAACTACGGCGACAGCAGCCACATTCGCAGAACGCGTTGCGCTCTAGTCCACGTTTTCAACAGAAATTTCTTCAGTGCGTTCAGGTAAATCTATTAGAAATAGAGATTGAATTCTCTTATTGTGTGTTTAGCTAAGTCAAGCAGCATACAGCTTCTACATACAGGCTCTGGATTCTTGATCAGTAGAGTTTATTGAAAGGCAACAAAGCACTCTGCTTGGGAAAGCCATTCTGCCAAACCTGGCATTCCTGGTTCTTTTCATCCCCAATCAGTTACCCCTCCTGTTTTCCCAGAGAAAGTGTGAAGAGAGTTGTTTGGAGGCTTCGGCACCCCAAGGTCGCAATAGGAATAGATGCAGCCACCTGGCTCGCCTCCCCCCTCAGGGGCACATCCTGTTTCTCTGGGGATTAGCTCGCTGGGATCATTAGCCTAGTTATCTACAATCCGTGTTGAAGCCATAACGATCAGGAGAGAGAGGAAGAGAGAGAGAAAGTCCCTTTACATATCACTCAGACGTCTTGCAATTGCACTGAAGTGAATGTACCCCTCAATCACCAGGTGCAGCCCCCGACAGGGGAGCCTCTCTGGCCCTGTAGCGCTGGAAACAAGGGGAGTGTTACCGCCGTTTGCCAGGTAACAATAAGTGATTTCAGCTCAGCTCAGCAACGTAATGAGGCGCAGGAAGCCGACGTTCTTCAAGCAAAGGATTTTATTGCAAAGTGGTGGTCACAGCTCGGTCAGGAGAATCGCGCCCTTGCAACGCAGTGCAAGAACTTTTATTCCCAAACTTCAAAGGGGGCAAAGGGGCAGGGAAGTGGGAGGTGAGGGGGCAAGCCCCTCACCCAAACACCGATCAAAACAAACAACATGAAAGCAGGATACATTTACAACTTCTGAAAGAGATTACAAATCTCGCTGTCACATGTCTTCCCGCGAGATCTCGCACGGGTGCTGAACGGAAAGCAGATAATGTCCATTCATAAAATCCAGGTGGGCTCGCTGCCGCACCCAGCTGAGTCCTTTATCAGATGGCTGTTACCTTTAGTAATGCCCTGGGGCTCCCGCCCCACATCGCTGCAACAAAGAAAAGTTCAAACTGGCCAATGGTGGTCCCTGCACGTCTCCTAACGGCTGGGGACCTTTGGGTGCTGGCAACAAATCCGATTTGCAAGTCCAAAGGGATCTTTGTCAAGGAGTCGGCTGGGCGTTGGTCTAAGCTGCATTCCAGAGCCAACTTTCCTGTCCCTTAATATCAAACCTTTCTGGCCACTGCTTTGGCCATCAGACACAAATTTCAAAAATAACATTTCTAAACTTAAACATTTAGGGAAACATTAAAGGGAAAAACACATACACTTATAGGCAAGACTCTCCTAATTTGACAATAACAGAACCTTAAACTAACTGAAGAACCTTATTAAACTAAAATCCTAAATAGCAGATACATCATACATTCAACTAAAGGGGGGCTTTTATTACATCCTAGAATGGCATAAACAAGAGGGAAACCATATATCATTGGCACAAGCATACATATACGTTCTCTGTGAGCCTTATGAAGGCTTCTGTACCACACAAGTCTCCACGTCTGGGCATGGAGCCAGTGTAGCCAGGCAACCTGACTCAGGAAAATATTTTGTTATTTTCCTGTGGCGGTAACAGGAGGAGCAGCAGTTGCAGGGGGATATGAAAGAGTTATTGGACAGATTGTCAACTGATGCTCCTCTAAAGCCGTTTGCATAAGAGTCCCCCTTAGAGGGCTGAGCAAGGGACTGCCTGCAGTAAATTTAGGAAGAGCCATCACTTTTCTGGCTGGGAAGTCAGCCTTTTAGGAAGTTTCCATTTTGGGGTGAAAAGCAACCCATGTTAGGTCTCGTTCCCAGTTGCGGTCCCGTGGAGAAACTGCTGCAGAGAACCGGGTCACTTCCCTTGATATTCCAGGACCTGGCTGACGGCATGGAGAAGCTGGTCGTGGTAACCCTCCATTTGGGACAAGCAGCGCTCCTGCGAGAGACAGAGAGGGACAGAAATTGCCAGTGGCTGTGCTGATTCATCTAAACGCAAGCATAGAGGAATAGAACCATTCAAAAGCTGCAAGAAGTATCTGGGTTCCCCTGAACACTGGCCAGAGGCGTAGCTGGGGAAAATGGAGCCCGGGGTGGACTCCGAGTTTTCTGCCCCCCCAGGCCTCCGTGTCCTGCCCCTGTGCCCCCCTCACCTGCCACTCACCTTAGCTGGCAGCGGGGCCTGGCAGCGTGCGGTCAGGCGAGGGGGGGAAGCAGAGATGTGGGGGACGATTTTCTGCCCCCCCCCACGTGACCCCAACGGCTGTGCTCAATGCACCGATCCCCACTCCACCCCCTGATGGCTACACCACTGACTGGCTTTTTTCCTATTTGTCCAGCCAGCACAAACTGACACATACTTAGGAAAAAGAAATGCAACCGCTGGCAGCTTCATCTCTAACCCTTGGAATGTACACAAATCAATAATATTATTTTAGTGCAACTTCTAAATGTCACAAATATATTAAGGAAAAGAAGAGTTTGTCTTCATATCCCTCCCGTTCTCTCCTGTAAGGAGGCTCAAAGGGGCTTACAACCTCCTTTCCCTTCCCCACCTCACATCCTGTGAGGTGGGTGAGGCTGAGAGAGCTCCGAAGGTCACCCAGCTGGCGTGTGTTGGAGTGCACAAGCTAAACTGGTTCACGAGATAAGAAGAAGAAGAAGAGTTTGGATTTATATCCCCCCTTTCTCTCCTGTAGGAGACTCAAAGGGGCTTACAATCTCCTTGCCCTTCCCCCCTCACAACAAACACCCTGTGAGGTGGGTGGGGCTGAGAAAACTCCGAGAAGCTGTGACTAGCCCAAGGTCACCCAGCTGGCATGTGTGGGAGTGCACAGGCTAATCTGAATTCCCCAGATAAGCCTCCACAGCTCAGGTGGCAGAGCGGGGAATCAAACCCGGTTCCTCCAGATTAGATACACGAGCTCTTAACCTCCTACGCCACTGTGGATAAGCCTCCACAGCTCAAGCGGCAGAGCGGGGAATCAAATCCAGTTCTCCAGATTAGAATGCACCTGCTCTTAACCACTACACCGCACTGTAAAGCATACAGCTTGGGCTCAGGCTGCTCCCACAAGGCATTTTTCCCTGCATGGTGCACAGGCAGAAACGGGAAATCCAGATGACATTGTGCCCACTCTGTGCATAACTTATCTTGGGCTTGCTTCTCCCTCCCCCCTTCACTTGGGAGAAAAGATAAACCTTTTTCTATCTGAAGCAGGCAGGAAAATGGAGGTCCAGCAAATGCAGTAGCCACCTAGATTTCCCCCCAGTGACCCCCACAGGGGTGGGGTGGGGAGGCTCTGCCTTCTCCTCATTTTAGCTTTTTAAAGGGCATTTCCCCCTTTCCCTGCCAGGCCACACTGTTGCATTACAGGACAGTCCAACAGGGAAAGGGAAAGTGAGGAGAAAGGGGTGGGGCTTCTGGGTCATGGGGGGGGGGGGTCCCAACAAAATAATTGTTGTACCTGCAAGTGGGAACACTGTTGCCCTCCATTCTCATGCTGTTTGATGCCACTGTTTTTCCACAGGTGCATTTTCATACCCCTCCCCCCGCCACGTGGATGCAGCTGCAACTCTATGCTTTATATTGCTAAAAGGAAGAAGAAGAAGAAGAAGAAGAAGAAGAAGAAGAAGAAGAAGAAGAGAGGAGGAGGAGGAGGAGTAGTTTGGATTTATATCCCCCCTTTCTCTCCTGCAGGAGACTCAAAGGGGCTTACAATCTCCTTGCCCTTCCCCCCTCACAACAAACACCCTGTGAGGTGGGTGGGGCTGAGAGAGCTCCGAGAAGCTGTGACTAGCCCAAGGTCACCCAGCTGGCGTGTGTGGGAGTGCACAGGCTAATCTGAATTCCCCAGATAAGCCTCCACAGCTCAGGCGGCAGAGCTGGGAATCAAACCCGGTTCCTCCAGATTAGATACACGAGCTCTTAACCTCCTACGCCACTGCTATATTACATGTATTTCAGTTTTTCTGAACCAGTGTTTCCCCCCTCATGGCTTCAACATGTGGGCATACCTGATAGAGGGACATGGGGTAACCAGTGTCCCTGGGCACCACCATGTCCCTCATCACTTTGGGGTGCAAAATGTCTCCCCACGAACCAAAGCCTTCCTCAGGCCCGCTGGGCACCCCTCGGTCCAGCCCCGCAAGAGGCTCAAGATGAGGCAGCAGGGCCACCGCCGATGGAAGTTGAGGGTTAGGGTCAGCTGCCGCCCCCAATTCAACCTTCACTGGCGCCGGCCCTGCTGCCTCCGAAGATGAGGCAGCAGGGCCACCAAGGATGGAGGTTGAGTGGCTGCTGTTGACCACCCGGCTCAAGTGGGGTGATGGGGAAGGGGCGCCTGGAGCAGGTGTTGCCCTTGTGCGCCATTTCCCGCCCCACATGCCTCTGCTTCAACATTTCCAGAAATTCTCTCTGATCCTATATGCTCCCTGAAGCTTTGCTGGTGACACTTCAGAGTAGTTCTCCATTTCTCCTCTCTTCTGATCTGGAGGAACCTGGTTTGATTCCCTGATCTGCCACTTGAGTTGTGGAGGCTTATCTGGGGAATTCAGATTAGCCTGGGCACCCCCACACACGCCAGCTGGGTGACCTTGGGCTAGTCACAGCTCTACGGAGCTCTCTCAGCCCCACTCACCTCACAGGGTGTTTGTTGTGAGGGGGGAAGGGCAAGGAGTCTTCTACAGGAGAGAAAGGGGGGATATAAATCCAAACTCTTCTTCTTCTTCTCCTGCAGACCCAGACAGTTCTTACCAGATCTTTGGCCCTCTCTTCAGTGCCTCGAAGCTTCTCACAATCCTTCTTCCAGCTGCTCTCCACAGCTGCCAGCCTGCAACAGAAGAGGAGCCGGCACATTTTCAACTCCAATCCTCCACATTCTGCCAGGGGCTCACTGGTAGGTCAGCCGCAGCCGCCCCCGCCTGCCTCTTTCCAAGCGAAAAGGAGATGCCTTTAAAGAAGTGTAGGTTGAAGACAGACCGACCCCTTGGCAGCCCAAGTTGCTCACCTACCCCCCTTAACAGTCCTGCAATTTGGGCTCCGCCCTTCCAGCCTTTCACACACCATATATTTGCATATTCCAAAGGGCACCTGGGGGCTCCCTCTGGAGCTTCGGGGATCCTACAGAGAACTGGCTGTTCTGAGGTGACACCTGGCTTGACAACACTACATGCAAAAGGGATCTGGGAGTCTTAGTAGACCACAAATTGAACATGAGTCAGCAGTGTGATGTGGCAGCCAAGAAAGCCAATGCAATTCGGGGATGCATCAATAAGAGTATAGTGTCTAGATCGAGGGAAGTAATTGTACCACTCTACTCTGCATTGGTCAGACCTCACCAGAGGTGGGATCCAGCAGGTTCTCACAGGTTCCCGAGAGTAGGTTACTAATTATTAGGGTGTGCTAAGAGGGGGTTACTAATTGGTGATTTTGCCACGTGATTTTTTGCCTTAGTTACGCCCCTCCTCTCAGCAGTAGCGCGCAGAACTTGAAGCAGTCTAGCAGGAGGTGCATCAGCGTGCGTGGCAGCCTGCGCCCGTGTGCATTCATTTCCAGCCCAAGGACCGGCGTAGTGGCTGCGTCCTTGCCACAGCCCCGCCCAGGAATGCCCCGCCCCTGGAATGCCCGGCCACGCCCCCGTCGTGCCCTGCCCAGCCCCATTGACGCTACGCCACAGTTTGAATCCCACCCACCATGGGAACCTGTTACTAAAATTTTTGGATCCCACCACTGGACCTCACCTAGAGTACTGTGTTCAGTTGTGGGCACGAAAATTTAAGAAGGATATTGACAAGCTGGAACGTGCCCAGAGGAGGGAACCAAAATGGTAAAAGATCTGGAATCCGTGACCTACGAAGGGAGACTTGGGGAACTGGGGTGTTTAGAGAAGCGAAGGTTAAGGGGAGACATGATAGCCATGTTTAAATATTTGAAGGGTTGCCATGTCGAAGAGGGAGCAAACTTGTTTTCTGCTGCCTCAGAGAGTAGGACACAGAGTAATGGATTCAAGGTACAGGAAAAGAGACTCCACCTAAACATTGGGAAGAACTTCCTGACTGTCAGGGCTGTTCGACAGCGGAATGCACTGCCTCGGAGTGTGGTGGAGTCTCCTCCTTCGGAGGTTTTTAAACAGAGGCTGGATGGCTACCTGTCAGGAGTGCTTTGATGGTGTGTTCCTGCATGGCAGGGGGTTGGACTTGATGGCCCCTGGTGGTCTCTTCCAACTCTATGATTCTATGATTCTACGAATGCATACCCCAAAGAGAAAGTGGCTTCTGGCAGCCAAGAGCTTCTTGTGGTTCTTAGGGGCTGGTTCTTGGGGGCTCCTGGGGTTTTTTTTACCTGCTGTTGAGCTGTGCAGAGATGCTCTCCATGTCTTCCAGCTTCTTCCTGAGTGCCTCTTCTCGCTCCTGAAACCTGGCCTGCTCTTCTATGAGCCTTTGATTCTGGGCAGTCAGTCTCTCCATTTGCTCCTCACAAAGTCGCTGCTTCTCCTTGACTGAGATCAACTCCCTCCATATCTCTTTTGCCTGCCTCCTGTACTGTAGGGCATGTAAAGGGTTAGGGTCTCCACAACACATTGCAAATAGCTTGGGCGAGAGGCAGGAATCCCAGGTCATTGCCCTAGCTCCGTGGTGGTGAACCTTTGGCACTCCAGATATTATGGACTACAATTCCCATCAGCCCCTTGCAGCATGGTCAATTGGCCATGCTGGCAGGGGCTGATGGGAATTGTAGTCCATAACATCTGGAGTGCCAAAGGTTCGCCACCACTGCCCTAGCTGAAACTGGAGAAGGAAGAGCTTGAGGAAGCCACTCAGCGTGAGAATTCTGAGTTCAGTTCTCATTGATGCCTCCTCGAGAAAGTCTGAGAGCCAGGTCGAGCTAACTGGGCCTCATCCATTAATAATGATATTTGATAACTCTATGTAGAGAAGACCCAAATTCTGTTGCTGGAAAATATATTGGTGTGGGTGGAGGGGTATATTTCTAATAAAGGTATCCCTATTTTGAGATGGAAGTAGCAGAACTTCTAAAAGAGCCAGCATGGTGTGGTGGTTAAGAACAGGTGGATTCTATTCTAGAGAACCGGGTTTGATTCCCCACTCCTTCATCTGAGTGGCAGAGGCTTATCTGGTGAGCCAGATGTGTTTCTGCCCTCCTACATTCCTGCTGGGTGACCTTAGACTAGTCACAGTTCTCTCTGAACTCTCTCAGCCCCACCTATCTCTCAGCTTGTAAGCCATCTTGAGCCTCCTTAGAGGAGAGAAAGGCAGCGTATGAATACAGACTCTTAAGAACTGAGCTACAAACCAGGAAGGGCCTGGTTTTTTCATCTCTGCTGAAGCAGCCTTTTGGTCATTACTGATATGGGTATGTGTATGTTTCCAGGGCAAAGAATGAGCCCCCATTTCAGGTTAATCCTTCCTCCCCTCATAGTGCCTCTCTCTGATTTTTAGGACAAAATGTGGGGAGCTTCATGCATTGCTGACTTGACTGGATTAGGTGGTGCTGGGTGCAGACCAGTCTTCAGAGGGCAGAATAACCTCATTTCCTACTCATGTCCTCCTTTTAATGATACTCAAATTGCCCTCTGTCTTCCATATCTACTAGAACTTGCCTGGCCCTCATCAGAAGGTGGGATATTCTGTTCTCCTTTTAATATATTTGCATATCTGGGGAGTATACTGAAGAAGGAGAAGAAGAAGAAGAAGAGGAAGAGGAAGAGGAGTGTAAGGAATTCCATAGAAGCAGAAATAAAAGGCTCTTTGGTGAAAAAGACCGTTTATTCAGACATCTTAGAAAGCTCAAGTACACGCAGTGGCAGGAATGACACTTCCCGCCAGAAGCACAGGTTATAACTCTATCCATCCCATCCCCCTCCCGGCTTCCCATGGGAACGGAGACCTCATCTCCCGCGCAGAGATAAAGTCTCCGCCGATGAAGCTGGCCCATTGCCCGGGCTGTGGAATGTACTCAAGGTTAGGCGGCTGCCCTTCCCATCAACACCATTGAAACCTTTACAAGGAGGAAGAGGAAGAGGAAGAGGAAGAGGAGGAGGAAGAGGAGGAGGAGGAGGAGGAGGAGTTTGGATTTATATTCCCCCTTTCTCTCCTGCAGGAGACTCAAAGGGGCTTACAATCTCCTTGCCCTTCCCCCCTCACAACAAACACCCTGTGAGGTAGGTGGGGCTGAGAGAGCTTCGAGAAGCTGTGACTAGCCCAAGGTCACCCAGCTGGCATGTGTGGGAGTGCACAGGCTAATTTGAATTCCCCAGATAAGCCTCCCCAGCTCAGGCGGCAGAGCGGGGAATCAAACCCGGTTCCTCCAGATTAGATACATGAGCTCTTAACCTCCTACGCCACTGCTGCTCTGCTCTGTAAAATCTGTAAGACCTTTGCCCCATCCCATCTTCCTGACCTGAAATGGCCCTTGCATGAACATGTGGAGCTGCAATTTGCCCCATTAAGGGCATCAACTGTTTCTAAAATGTGGCAAATAGCAACCTTGACTCCCCTTCCTAAGTTTCGGACAATCTGAGGAGGCAAGGAGGGGGGAGATCTAAGTTCCCTCCTTTTGTTCTTGGAGGTCCCAATTCAAACTGGGTTTGCCAACATCTGGGAAGCTTTGAAGTTGAAAGCATGATTTCCCACCTGATTCAAGGCGGGACACAAGAAAAGTTAGGCCTGAAGCTTCTGCAATCTTGCAGCCAGGTACTTGCCCAACGATTTTGCAATCATAAAGGGTAATTAATCTTTTTCAAGATGCGTGTCTTTGGTAACACTTAAATGATGTTATGCCAGCCTGCTAAGAGACAATGCTAAGAGCAGAGGCGTAGTTCCAAGGGAAAAGGGGGGTGCACGCCCCTGTGGGGGCACAGCGAGGGTGTTCTGGGGGTGTTCTGAGACGTGACAGGGGCGTTCCGGAGCGGGACGGGGTCGTTCTGGGGCGGGGTGGAGGGCGCACTAGTGAACTGGGTGCTTTCCCCCCTTGCTACGCCTCTGGCTAAGAGTCAATGACAGAAACGTTCATGCCATTTTGAATCTGCTGACTGTCAAATCTCACCTTCCTGCTGATTCTCCACTACAGTTTCCCTTTAGATGGGGATTTTGAAATATCTGGGAGAGGGAAATTTGCAGAGAGAGCCAGTGTGCTAGGAAAGAGAACAGCCCCTCCAATTTGCCAGGCATTCCCTGCAAAAGGCCCCACAACTAACATTTGATTGGGGGAAAACACACACACACAGCCCGTTTTTATTTATTTATTTATTTATTTATTTATTTATTTATTTATTTATTTATTTATTTATTTATTTATTTATTTATTAAACTTATAGGCCGCCTCATCCCCGAAGGGCTTGAGGCGGCTCACAACATGGCCGTTCCAATGAACGTGTGGCTTGAAATGTGTGGCTCTGCCTGAAAGATGGAACAGGCCGCCAAAGCTGTGCTGGTTGAAGATATACAACCACTAGCCTGGACCCATTGAGTTATTCCCAGAGTTCATTGAGTTCTTCCCAGAGTCAGTGGCATCTTTTCTGCTTTGAGAGACGACCCGGAAAAATGTCCCCTGCAGATTCCTTGGCTTTAGTCCAGAGGCATACCGGGCAGTGATGGGATTCAAATTATTCAACAACCGGTTCTGGTGGTGGGATTCACATAATTTCACAACTGGTTGTTTACGAGCACCATTTTAACAACCGGTTCTGCCGAAGTGGTGCGAACCTGCTGAATCCCACCACTGATACTGGGGGGAAATGATGCCTGGGGCAACACCTGCTCCAGGCGCCCCCTGTCTTGGCTTAGCTGGCGGTGGTCCTGGGCAGCCTGGCAGGGCCAGGATGACGGGTGCCTGGCAGGCCCACAGCAGGCTCCTGGCCTGGCTGCTGTGGGCCTGCTGGGCGTCCCTGAAGGAGCAGCCCAGCCAGGAACCTGCCATGGGTCTGCCAGGCGCCCCCCACGTGATCTAGAAGAAGAAGAAGAGTTTGGATTTATATCCCCCCTTTCTCTCCTGCAGGAGACTCAAAGGGGCTGACAATCTCCTTGCCCTTCCCCCCTCACAACAAACACCCTGTGAGGTGGGTGGGGCTGAGAGAGCTCTGAGAAGCTGTGACTAGCCCAAGGTCACCCAGCTGGCGTGTGTGGGAGTGTACAGGCTGATCTTAATTCCCCAGGTGGCAGAGCTGGGAATCAAACCCGGTTCCTCCAGATTAGATACACGAGCTCTTAACCTCCTACGCCACTGCTGCTCCCATCTAATGGTACTCCCATCTAATGGGGGGTACCCAGGGACAATTGACACCCTATGTCCCTCTGGCAACTATGCCACTGCTTCAGTCCCATTGAGGCAAGAGCCAACCCCAGCACTGGCAGCATGCCCTCCTCCAGCCCCACAGGCTCCCTCAACATAGCTTCCGCTTCTGAAGCTCCAGAGGCTAAGCTGCCTCTCAGCACCATTTACAAAGCTGCTCACAGATCCTGTATGTCAATAGGATTGCCAACTGTCCCGGGGAAAATAATGCCCCGACGCTGAACAAAGGCTAAATGTAATGAAATAGCACAAATAGCACCCCAGTGAGCTTCTCTGAAAGAGGCAGGATGTTTCTTTCCATGACAATTGGCCATTATATCTGGAAGCTAGACACACACACTCCCCTGGGCAAGCATTGACAGTGTGCACACTTCCCGGGCTGTCTCTTTCAAGAGGTGTGTGCATGTGTGAATGACAACGTATGCACAAGAAGGTAAGAAAGATGGCGTTCTACTACCTGTTCCAGTGGTTGCACTGCATAAAAGCTGCCTTGTGTTGCCACAGCCTCTTCTGAGTGTTGAAGCCAGGGAACGGTGGGTTTTCGGGGCAGGGATCCAGTCAGACGACCCTTTGAATGCTCCTAGAGAACAGGCAAGATGATTAGGAAAGCTCCGAGAGCAAGTTCTCGGATCACAGGAGCGAGAGAAATGTGACAGACCCTGAGACTATTCTAGCTCACATCATACAACTGGGCCAGTGATGGTGAACCTTTTTGAGACCGAGTGCCCAAATTGCAACCCAAACCCCACTTATTTATCGCAAAGTGCCAACTTTAACCTGAATGCTGAGGTTTTGGTTTAGAAAAAAACGGTTGGCTCCCTCTTCCTCCCCCCAGCCACTCGAGCAGGGGCCAACCTGCTCTAGCCTCCAGCAAGTCCTGCGTGCACCGCTCTGTGCATCTCCAGAACCTCTGCCTCCTCTATGCCCACCCCCCTCGGGCAGCAGCCACCCGGAGCACAGGCATCAGGCCTGCCAGCTGAGTCCTCCCTGCTCACCCCGGTGCGCGCACGTCATGCTCAGTGGCCCAGGCCAGCCTAGATGTGTGGGGGGGGGGCATGCACAGACATGGCAAACTCTGTGTGTGTGTGCCCACAGAAAGGGCTCCGAGTGCCACCCCTGGCACCCGTGCCATAGGTTCGCCATCACTGAACTAGGCCCATAAACAGGAGCAGGCCTGAGTGGCCTGAAAGGCTCCTGCCAAGCATTTTCTGGAAGCTCAGAAGAGTGATGTGGAACCCTCCCTAGGTCCTTGGAGCTGGTTTTCAAGGGCAAATCTGGAGAGAGGTACCCAGGGGACCTGGATACTTGGGCTCTCTGGTGTGCAAATATTTCTGCTCTCTCTCTCTCTCTCTCTCTCTCTCTCTCTTTCACTGGGCTGCTGTTGTTTCTGTCTATGTTTCATGGAAGCACTTAAAAGAGTTCCCTGTCTCTTCGGCCCTATGATTTTTAATTTAACAACCCTAGATTCTAGGACCAGAAAGTTCAGATTTTGCTATCAAAATAACGTGTGTGTGTGTTCTCATTTGTGAAAACTGGACTCCATTGAAATCATCCAGTTTGTGTTTTTGCTTCTTTTGTCAACGAGAAAAAAGGCACTGCCAAAAAGCAATGAGGTGGCTTAATAAATTAGCGGGGGGGGGGGGGAGGGGGGTTGTCTCTTCCTACCCCTGTTCAACAAAGTTTATCAACTTCCTAAGCATGCAGTGCTGAGGACTGTGAATGAGGAAAACAACGTTGCACTTAGCTGCAACTATTGTTCATCAAGTGGTCTTTTGAGCAGGCACACGTGGGACTGCACATGCACAGGCCTGCCGCAGAGAAGAATAGCAAGCCTTTCTTCCAGCATTCCTGCAGCAACAGAACATTCCCTCCCCCTCAGAGCTGTGGGCAGGGAGCATTCCCCTCCATTCTCCAACTGCCACCACAGACACAGTCCTTTGAGAGGTAAGTGTCAGAGTGATGAAGATATAGTCCACAGTGGGGAAGGAGGGAGAGATATGTGCCTACACAGAAGACCACTTGAAGAACAACAGTTACAGGTAAATGCAATGTTGCTTTTCGTCTTTGTGGTCTTATGTGCAGTCCCACATGGGAGAATAGCAAACTAACCACTTTCAAGGTGGGGTGAGGCCAGTGGTGGGATCCAAAAATTTTAGTAACAGGTTCCCATGGTGGTGGGATTCAAACTGTGGCGTAGCACCAATGGGGCTGGGCGGGGCACAACGGGGGTGTGGCTGGGCATTCCAGGGGCGGGGCATTCCTGGGCGGGAATTCCTGAAAGCTTTCGACAATACAGTGATCCAGAGCTTCGTATGGACTTATCGGATGAAGAATTCAGATGCCTCAGAGGCAAAGACACTCGTCAAAGGATGGGCCTCTAAATTTGAAGAAAAGCCATGCCCTCAGCAAGCAATCTTCAAGAACCATTTGTGCTGAACCTAACAGAGAGGGTAACCAATGTCAATCCAACCTGGACTGCCCAGATCTGCATCCCTGAGGGGAGGATGGCAATTTCCTCAGTGGTGAGGAAGATTCAGAGTGCCGAGCTCATCCCAACTTCTTGTGGGCAGGGGAACTCCTTTCCCTTTACACTGGTTTGGTTCTTTCCTTTGCAGGAAACAAGAAAGATGCCCTATCCCCAAGGCCCAAAGCAGAACGTTGTGCAATCAGCACTGACACTATTGATGGAGCTTTTGATGACATACCTCCCAATGTAAACGCAGGATCTGGAGTCGACTGCTCATAAAGAATTGCCTTAAGCCTCAACACCCTAACATGGTAGGCCTTTGGAGAACAGGGCATATGCTTTTACAAAGCCAAAATATGGCCTTCGCTGAGGCATAACAGGCAATCAAGACGGTTGTCATTCTTTGCCATCTTTGCCCCACATTGGAGCATTTTGAAAATAAGGCAAAACCCTTCTTTTGTTGGAATTTCCAGCCTTGTTTTGCATGCAGCAGTAGCAAGAGCAGCAGGGAATTCTGGGAAGCTGCACGAACATTCTAAAGGTGACAGTTAAAATCCATTGGTAGTGTTCCCTCACCACACACTAGGGGCGATTCCGCACACGAGTAAAATAGGTTCGACCCAGTTCCCTGAGAAGGGTATTAACCTAGGTCGAAGCCATTGCTGTTCCCCACTGCAACCAGCTTGATCCCAGCTCGGAGGGCGGAATCATCCTGTGCCTCTTCGCCACTCCGTTCCGATTGGCTACTGTTCTACGGCCATGTTCTGTCTCTCCCCACACACGTTATAAAAAAAACTGCCACAGGAATGGAGGGACAAAGGTGGCGTTTTTTGATTGGCCAGCTGTACGCATGCCCGAAACACTCAGCTGTGATTGGCTGAATGGGGGACTCCTGGCACCAGAGATTTCGCACTTTACTGGAATCGAGCTGAGTTTGAGCGTGGTTCCCTGAAAAAATAGTAGTTCCCAACTGGAGTCGGAAATTTGACCGTTACACGGGGCGAAGCTGGTACAAAACCACGTCGATCCCAGTGGTTGTGCGGAGCACTTAGGTCGAGTGCAGCTTGAACTTAGGTCGATAACGCAAGGGCAGAATCGACTTAGGAGACTGACTGAATAACCAAGATGTGCTCTGTAAACCAAATGATATATAAAGTGCTGTGAGTAAAAGATATTCTAACACAACCATACTGTAACAAACCATGAACTGTGCATGTAACTATTATTTGTGATACTTTGTTAATGTATAAACTGTATGTTTTCTCTCTCAGTTCAAGTAAAGTTCTGCTTATGTTTTTATGAACTCCTGAGGAAAAACGGCTGGTCTTTTGACAGATAAACTATTCTAATTTGTTGTGCTTCACAGTCCACATTTCCGCCCGTTACTTTGGTTGACAGGATTATATATTCCAAATATACCTGTTGCCCTTCATCTTTTACATCATCAATGCAGTGGCAAAAAGAGAACACAGGGGATCGCTCCCTCGCCACCAACCTCAGGACTGTTTTGGTGCGAACTGTTTCCGTCCATGGCTTTGAGAGGGAAGGAGCCAGAGGTGGGATCCAGCAGGTTCTCACCAGTTCCCGAGAGTGGGTTACTAATTATTTGTGTGTGCTGAGAGGGGGTTACTAATTGGGTCTGCTTTTCCGTTAGAAATTCCATTAGGTCCAAAAATCATAAAGTCCTGTTGTTTCCTATGTGGCTGGTTAGCGAAGGTAAAAAACGGGATAATTCTCCCTGTTGGGCTGTTTTAAAAACATGTTTTAGAAATATGGTGAAGTTCCTTGTTTAAGGAAAGTATCCTTCTTTTGATTTCTAGAAACAAAATTAAGTATTTGAAAGTATTAAGCATTTGACAGGCAGCCAATTAGAGGTAGAAGTAGTTGTTTCTGTTGGCAGTAGATGATAGGACTTGCCATAATGAGTTTAAATTATGGACAGAACGATACCAGCTGGAAATTAGGAACTTTTTTTTTACAGTAAGAGTTTTTTACAGTAACAGAGAAATTATTAATGCCCCGCCCCCGGAGTGCACGGCCACACCCCCATCATGCCCCGCCCAGCCCCATTGGTGCTGCGCCACTGTTTGAATCCCACCACCATGGGAACCTGTTACTAAAATTTTTGGATCCCACCACTGGAAGGAGCGTCCTGTTGCTTCATGAATGCCTGAAGAAAAGCCTGCGCTTCTTCTCTGTGGCAGGCCTGTGCATGCGCAGCCCCATGAGGGACTGCACATATGACCACACAGATGAAGCATGGTTCCATAACAACTGTGCATCTTCTGCTCCCTCCTTCCAGTCCTCTACACTGTGCTCGGGGAACTGCACAGGTCACAGAGGCCAGGGGTGGGCCTGGCCACAGGAAAGGTTGGGGAGTTCAGCTTGGAGCCCATCTTACCCAGGAGTCCTTTCTGCCGCTGCCACATGGGTGGAAGGTACCAGGCCAGGGGCCACTGTCCCGACCTTTAGCCACACGCTCTGTGCTGCCTTGCTTGCGCGGATGCCGGGTGCCCTTGGTCTGAGTGGGAACGCTATGGGTGCGCTGCACTTTGCTCTTCTTAGTTTGGGGGAAAGTGGCCAACGGCTCCTCCTTGCCTCGGACCTTCTGGATGTTGCTCATGGAGTGGCTCTTGATCAGAGGGTTGTATTTGCCTAGTTCCCGTGGCGGCACAAATCCTGGCTTCTGGTTTTCTGTCCCTCTGGAACAGAGAAAGGGGAAGTCAGGTGGACCTTGGAGGAAGAAGCACGGCCACAAAAGAGCCCATGGCTTGAGCCTCGTCACTGACGCTGAAACTATCCCACCTGAAGGGAGAGGAGGAGGCCCCCCACTCTCACTCCCATGAAGAGGTTGAGTACAACAGAATGTTTCTTCCATCCAGGACATTTTTATCCCTCACCTCCTCCATGGACTCCAGATGGGATGTTTGGTCTTTCCTGCCTCCCTTTTATCATCACAAGTTCATAACAACTGTATAAGTCATTGGCCCAAGAGACAGGAATTGACTCAATGATTCCCAACCAGGTTAAGGCTAAGTGACCATCTGAATTGGACCACCCGAGTCAGAGAAAGTCCTTTGTATCTCTTGAAAAAGTTCTCAAATCACGCAGATAACCTGCATGCTAATTTTCCATTATATACCAATGAGATATTTCATCATCAAAAGGATATCAGGGGGTGTAATGTTAGGAAGAGGGGCAGGGGTGTGTAGATGTAACCCCCATGCTCAGAATGGGTTGACCCAGTAAGGGGTGGAGACCCAAAGCAGGAGGAGGCTGCAGAGCTCATGTGGTTTGGAGGAGACAAGGCTACCAGACTCGGACCTTGGTTGTATAAGCCCTGAACACCTTGTTAAGGAAACTGCAATGTTATTGGGAACTACTGGGAAGGTAGTTGTTTATTTTTGCTATGTTGTAAATGTTGGAGTTTATTGTTTCAGGGTTTTTTGTGGTTGTAATGGGTGAGAGTTCTCCTGGAAACCTTCATCATGTTGAATCCTGTTCATCAAGCCCTTGGAGTCTTCAGGAGCCAACCCACTTGCAAAGAAGAATTGGACTTGGCAGTATCAGTAGACTGTAAATATAAGGACTTGAAAATGCAACCTGAACAGGACCTTGAAGTGTGATGTAAAATGTTGATGTTATGTGTTATATGTTATATGTTAAGAAAGTAAACCATTTTGTTGTTTTTAAAATTTGTTGTTGCAAACTCATTCCAAGTTCTGCCCCACAGAACCCACAGATAGAGGTTACATAGGCACATGGGGTTCTTATGCCCCCCCATTCCTAACCCTCTCCTGACCACCTCAATCCACATCCACTGTCCAAGTGGCAAGGAGTGGAACTAATCAGTGTTGGGAACCAATCCCACCTGAAGGACTGCCTCCTCCCATAGTCTGTTGACCACCAGTTACTATCTGCCTTTCCAGGCCTCCTCTCTGTACCCCCACCTGCAGAGGGGCTAGAGCCAACTGTGGTGGTCCCTCACCTTTGGAACAACCTCCCCCTCAAGTCTTGCCAGGCACCTGATTTACATTCTTTTAGGCACTAGCCCAGGGGTGGGCAATTATTTTTTCCATGGGGCTGCATAAGAAACAAAAAATATTGTGGAGGGCCGGGCCAAAAGGCAGGGGGGCGAGGCGCTTTTGAAAGCCCCGCAGAAGCCGGCAGCCAAGGCAACCGGCTTCTGCGGGGTTTTCAAAGGCGCCTCGCTCCCCAGGACGGCAAGGGGGCCAGTCAGGGTCATCCGGCGGGCCGGATGTGGCCCGCGGGCCGTATAATGCCCAGGTCTGCACTAGGCTAAAACATGTCTTTTTGCCCTGGCTCTTACTTGGGGTTTTTAGGTTAGTAGCTTCTAATGACTGGTTTTATGGACAGTTTTTATGCTGCTTGTGTTTAAGGACTTGTTTTTATGTTGGGGCTTTTAATTGTTGGCTGCCTTGAGTGGGACTCTGAAGAGGCAGCACAGAAATATTCGTGATAAAATATACAAAAATAAAAACACATTCTCTTCTGGTTCCAGGCAAGCACTGAGCATGACCAAATTTTATATATTTATTTTTAAATTCATACCCTGCCTATATTCAAGATTTCTTGGCAGCTATAATGTTAGAATCATAGAGTCATGGAAGAGACCACGAGGGCCATTCAGTCCACCCCCTGCCCATGCAGGAATACACAATCAAAGCACTCCCGACATGAGGATGGGGATGAAGAAGGTTGGATTTATATCCTCTTTTCTCTCCTGTAAGGCGACTCAAAGGGGCTTACAATCTCCTCCCCCCACACACAATAAACACCCTGTGAGGTAGGTGGGGCTGAGAGAGCTCAGAAGAACTGTGACTAGCCCAAGGTCACCCAGCTGGCGTGTGTTGGAGCACACAAGCTAATCTAGTTCACCAGATAAGCTTCCACAGTTCAAGTGGCAGAGCAGGGAATCAAACCTGGTTCTCCAGATTAGAATGCACCTGCTGTTAATCACTATACCACGCTGGTTTTTGTGGCCATCCAGCCTCTGTTTAAAAACCTCCAAAGAGACTAAACATCCCCAGCTCCTTAAGTCTCTCCTCATAGGACACAGATTCCAGACCTTGTACCATTTTGGTTGCCCTCCTCTGGACCCACTTCACCTTGTCAATATTCTTATCAACATCCCCATACATAAAATCATCTCTTAAAAACCCTGTAACATACAAACGTTAAAATCTTAACCCTAGCCCTCATCCCCGCCCACCCAATTGGCAGCATCATAGGGGGGCATTCAGGAAGACTAACCCAATGCCTGAACAAAGAGGGAAGTCTTTGCCAGCCTCCTGAACCCATAAAGGGTAGGCACCCAGCAAACCTCCGAGGGGCAATTATTCCAAAGCCTGAGAACAACCACAGAGTGGGCAGTCCACAAAGGGCGATTCCGCACACGAGTAAAATAGGTTCGACCCAGTTCCCTGAGAAGGGTACTAACCTAGGTCGAAGCCATTGCTGTTCCCCACTGCAACCAGCTTGATCCCAGCTCGGAGGGCGGAATCATCTTGTGCCTCTTCACCGCTCCGTTCCGACTGGCTACTGTTCTACGGCCATGTTCCGTCTATCCACACACACGTTATAAAAAAACTGCCACAGGAATGGAGGGACAAAGGTGGTGTTTTTTGATTGGCCAGCTGTACGCATGCCCGAAACACTCAGCTGTGATTGGCTGAATGAGGGACTCCTGGCACCAGAGATTCCGCACTTTACTGGAATCGAGCTGAGTTCGAGCGTGGTTCCCTGAAAAAGTAGTAGTTCCCAACTGGAGTCGGAAATTTGACCGTTACACGGGGCGAAGCTGGTACAAAACCACGTCGATCCCAGTGGTTGTGTGGAGCACTTAGGTCGAACGCAGCTCGAACTTAGGTCGATAACACAAGTGCGGAATTGACCTAACTGAGTCTTTCCTTTGTATTGCTCTCCTGTCCCACACAAGCTTGGGGTAGCATTTCCAAACTCTGATCAGTATCCTAAAGGCAATTCCTTACCTTTGGTCTGTGCTGAGGCCAAGCTGAACAGACACAGGCACAGGGGTTCCTTTCTGGATAGCATGCAGAATGGTGGGCAGAGGGTCCAGCCTCTTCTGGGTGCACTTAGAAGCAACAGAGCAGACATTAGTCCCCATCAAGAATTGCTGCAGTACAGAAGCATATCTAGGAAAAATGGAGCCCGGGGCAAAATCTGTCTCATCTCCCCTCCATTTTCTCTAGATTTGGGGGGCGGGTCAGGGGGAAAGCAGCAGTGGTGTAGGAGGTTAAGAGCTCATGTATCTAATCTGGAGGAACCGGGTTTGATTCCCCACTCTGCCGCCTGAGCTGTGGAGGCTTATCTGGGGAATTCAGATTAGCCTGTGCACTCCCACACACGCCAGCTGGGTGACCTTGGGGTAGTCACAGTTCTTCCAAGCTCTCTCAGCCCCACCTACCTCACAGGGTGTTTGTTGTGAGGGGGAAGGGCAATGAGATTGTAAGCCCCTTTGAGTCTCCTACAGGAGAGAAAGGGGGGATATAAATCCAAACTTTTCTTCTTCTATCAGCAGAGTTTGAAGCGGTCACTCTGGTAAGATGAGAAGGTCTATAGTCTTCTTAGTCTTCTTGCACTCACTGCAACCTTCTCCCACACTTGGAAAAGAATACTCTCCACACAAGATGTTCTTTCCATAGGAAGGTTTTACTTTAGCAGTTGCAAGGTTACACAAGTCGACGCTATACAAGACTATAAAGCTATACAGAACTCTTCATCGAGAACACAGTGAACACACACACTGAACTCAACACTCTGAACTTAGCATATACAATGCTTGGCATCTTACACATCCAACTGGATACTTTTCCCCCACCCCGGCAACAGCCTCACAGTTGAACTCACCAATCATTGTTAAAGGTCAACTGTTGCTACTTTGCCCTAGACTGACTGTCTCCGGCCTTGAACAAACTTCTGCTGACTTAGAAGATGAACCTTTTGTGAACCTTTATTTTTTTAATCATGACAATCGAACCATCTGCCAATCTCATGGAGGAGTGCCAGGTTGGCGACGGCACCCGGGTCTACCACCCAAAGCCAGCAAGGCTCCCAGGTCTTCCACCCAGAGCCAGCAACAGTGCCCAGGTCTACCGCTTGTAGCCTGTGAGCACGGCCCGGGCCTGCCGCTCCCCCCACATGATTAGATGGCGTGCGCCTGGGGACATGTGGCACCACATGTCCCTGTGGGCAGTACGGCCCTGCTGCAGTATCTTGCAGGGGAAGGTTTGGCATGGCCAGAGAGGCAGGGGAGTTTCTCTCTTTCCAACCATGTCCAGCCTTGGAGAGCAGGTGAGTTCACACTCACCGCTTCATGGAACTTTGGACCATTTCGATTGCATGTTTTTAAGGGGATAAATGGATACCTGGCTCCCCCTTACTGGAAATCCCATGACCCATTTTGCTGTAATCCTTTCTAGTCTGATGCTATAACCACTACACCATGCTGGTTCTCTGATGTTATTTATTCCACATCCCATCCATCCTCTAGATCAGGGGTCTGCAACCTATGGCTCTCCAAGATGTTCATGGACTACAATTCCCATCAGCCCCTGCCAGCATGGCAAAGTGGCAGGGCTGATGGGAATTGTAGTCCATGAACATCTGGAGAGCCGTAGGTTGCAGACACCTGCTCTAGATGTCTCAGAGCAAGGTCCTAACCAGTTCCTATCCATAAACCTTTCAAGCTCCAGATTAGTTTTGCATCAAGGTTGTTCAAGCCATCCTCTAAGCCGCTTAGAAGAACATTAGAAGAACAAAAGGCCAAAATGCTGACTTGGTGAAATTTGAACCAAATCTGCCTCTGCCCCTTCCTCAATACAAAAACTCCCAGGAAAAAAAAAAGTAGTTTTGCAAAGGCCCACAAATTCCAAGGAGGTTCGCTCAGTTTTCTGATGGAAAAGCAGGAAATATGTTGGAGAAGTAGAAGAAAAGAAGAAGCTGGATTTGTTACCCTGCCTTTCACCCCTGTAAGGAGTCTCAAAGCAGCTTACAAATTCCTTCCCTTCCTCTCCCCAAGATGGACACCTTGTGAGGCAGGTGGGGCTGAGAGATTTCAGAGAGAACTGTGACTACCCCAAGGTCACTCAGCAGGCTTCAAGTGGAAGAGCGGGGAAAGATGAGACTGCCGCTCATGTGGAGGAGAGGTGAATCAAACCTGGTTCTCCAGATTAGCGTCCATCGCTCTTAACCACTACACTATGCTGGTTCTCAAAAATTCCTATGAAATATTTTTTTCATTTGGAATGGGTGAGACACTCTTACTCAAGGATCTGCTTACTCAAAAGGAGTAGCATGAAGATTTTTATGTATGGCAAACTAGTATAGCATTAGATAATGAGAAACAGTAATCTTTCCTATTTCTCAGGTGAGGAAGAGACAGTGGCGTATCTGCCTAGGGACAAGGGGTACCTCTTGTCCCCGGGCGCCACTCTGCTGGTCACGTGGGGGGTGCAAAATCGGCACCCCACGTGACCAGGAATTCCTGCTGTCTGGTCATTTTTGAGTGCCTCCAAGCACCCTCAATCCCATCCTGGACTCCCCCTTCCCTTCCTTCCCTCCATCTGGCAGCCTGCAGTCTCTTCTGACCTCCCCTCCGGGCAGGCCAGAAGAGACTGCAGTCCCAGCCTCGGAGATCTTCTTTTATAAGCACTGAGGTCAGGGGTGGGGCTTGGGGAGCAGGAAGGGGTGGGACTTCCTGCTCCCCAAGCCCCACCCCCAGCCTCAGTGCTTATAAAAGAAGATCTCCGAGGCTGGGACTGCAGTCTCTTCTGGCCTGCCCGGAGGGGAGGTTAGAAGAGACTTCAGGCTGCCGGATGGGAGCCCAGCTGGCAGGGGGAGTCTGTGGGGGGGGAGGTAGGCACCCTAGACCATGTCCATGGTCACATGGGCGAGGTTGAGGGAAGTGGGGGTGGAGCCTGGGGCATCAGGGGATGGAGCTAGGGTGGTGGGGGGCAGAGCCTGGGAGGGCATCATGGAGACAATTTGTCTCCGGCGCCATTTACCCCTGGTACGCTTCTGGGAAGAGAAGAAGTTTGGATTTATACCCCACCTTTCTCTTCTGTAAGGAGACTCAAGGTGGCCTACAAGCTTCTTTCTCTTCCTCTCCCCACAACAGACACCTTGTGAGGCAGGTGGGGCTGAGAGAGTTCAGAGAGAACTGTGACTAGCCCAAGGTCACCCAGCAGGAATGTAGGAGTACGGAAACATATCTGGTTCACCAGAAAAGCCTCTGCCATTCAGGTGGAGGAGTGGGGAATCAAACCTGGTTCTCCAGATTAGAATCCACCTGCTCTTAACCACTACACCACACTGGCAAATTTAAGATATATATGCTAAAGTACCAGCTAGTACAACAGTTTGCAATTTTCTCTCAATTTTCTCTCAAATTGGGTATATTTGCAGTTTTGTTTGTGCAAGAAGACATTTATATTTCCAAATTCCATGATCATGTCAAATATTACATGGTGCTAACATAAAGTATTTCAGAACAATATAAGTTTCAGTAAAGTAGGAAAGTACAGCACATATTTCAATATTTTTGAAAGCAGTCCGCAAACTCATGGATTCAACATTCCTTGAAATGTTATATCCCTGCTGTGATTGCACCATCACTAATGTAGAGCAGCTGTGACTGGCCGATAAAAAAATCAAAAGGTATCCGCAGCAAAAAAAGAGCAAAACTGCAGATATACTGTTGTAATGTATAGACACAAAATGAACTTCATGATTTGAGACTTGCATGATTATTCAACGGGAATTAAATCAAACAATTTTAGACAAATTGGTTTGGGACTTACAACAATTATTGTCAAAGGCTTTCACAGCCAGAATCACTAGGGTGTTGTGGGTTTTCCGGCTTCTATGGCTGAACACAGCCATACAACCCTGAAAACCCATAACACCTAAAGGAGAAAATGCTACTGGACACAATGCCATGCAACCCGGAAAACCCACAACACCCTTACAACAACTTAGGGAGGTTGTTTGATTTTATAGTTTGAGGGAGGGGTTGCATGCAAGGGAGGGGGGAGTGAGGGGGCCCGGCATCTGGACCTGCCCCACCCACCCTAGTGGAGGGAGGGAGGGGAAGGGGAGGGAGGGATGGCATGCAAGAGAGGGGTGGAAAGGGGAGGGGCCCCGCATCTGGACATGGCCCACCCACCCTAGCGGGAGGAGGGGGAGGGGAGGGGTGGCATGCAAGAGAGGGGAGGAAAGGGGAGGGGGTTGTCAGTTGTCAGTTGTAACTTTGCATCTGCCTTGCATGCTTTATAAGCAATTTGTCTGAAATTGTTTGATGTAATTTCCTCTGAAAAATCATGCACATTTCAAATGATAACATCAATTTTATACACATTACAAGAGTACGTTTGCATCCTTGCCCTTGTGACTGGCCAATCATAAGAACATAAGAACAAGCCAGCTGGATCAGACCAAAGTCCATCTAGTCCAGCTCTCTGCTACTCGCAGTGGCCCACCAGGTGCCTTTGGGAGCTCACATGTAGGATGTGAACGCAATGGCCTTCTGCGGCTGTTGCTAACCTGTGGAACACATTCCAGCTGAGCTTTTATTGCTGTGTTTTTAAATAACCTCCAAGCATCCTGGACAGTTTTGACTCTCTTGATTTTCCCTTTCAGCTTCCTGCGCACTATCCCCCTCATCTTTGAGAAATTTCCCTTTCTGAAGGCGAATGTAACTACATTAGTAGTTGCCACTTGTTCGCATGCTGAGATACTGAATCTGACAGCATTGTGGTCGCTGTTCCCTATCGGCTCAACAACACTGACTTCCTGCACCAGGTCCTGGGTCCCACATAGAATTAGATCTAGGATCACCTCTCCCCTGGTTGGTTCCACAACCATCTGCTCTAAGCCACAGTCATTCAGCATATCCAGGAATGCTCTCTCCTTACTATGACCTGAACATGCATTTTTCCAGTTTATATGGGGATAGTTAAAATCACCCATTACCACTACATTTTTGTTTTTGTTGGCCTCTCTAATTTCTTTTTCCATCTCAGAATCCTCTTGTGCACTTTGGTCAGGGGGACGATAATATATTCCTAATATTAAACTGTCCTTCACACCTGGTATTGATATCCACAGTGATTCTGTAGGGGAACCAGCTCCCCTTGCATTGTCTATTTTATGTGATACTATGCTCTCTTTGATGTAAAGGGCAACTCCACCCCCAATGCGCCCTGTCCTATCCTTCCTATAGAGCCTGTAGCCTGGTATAACAGCATCCCACTGGTTCTCCTCATTCCACCATGTCTCTGTAATGCCCACTATATCAAAGTCCTCCTTCAAAACTCTGTACTCTAGCTCCCCCATTTTAGGTCGAATGCTTCTACTATTAGCATAGAGACACCTGTATACCCTGTCTCTGTCCTTAACCTGGGATTAATGTGCTTTATTTATGTCCTATCAGAGGCAGCCTGGAGCCAACAGTGGTGTGTCTGTGTCTGTGTGGCAGGGGGCATCCCCAGACAGGTAAGCTTTCTGAAGATGCTGTCATCCTCACAGTGTCACACTTGTTGGGTCATCCTGGGATCTGTTTTTGATCAGGAGATTATTGGGATGGGGGTGGGGGGCAGAAATGCCAAACCCCAAGAGAAGTACCTCATCTAGGCTGCAGAAAATGTTGCAGAGGAGGGAATGAAGGATAGACAACTCCAGGGTGAGGTCAGTGGAGTCCCCATAATCTGCAAAGGGGATGGTGTTGCTAGGATTTGAGACCCGCTTGAAGAATGCTGTCATGGCATCCGAGTTGCGCTCCAGGAATTCATTCATGAAACTCATGTAGGCTTCCTTCTCCCCAAACCTGCAGGAAACAGAACGGCAAGCTGTTGGGCTTTAGCTGCTGCTCAAAGAAGAAGTTAAGGCATTTAAGGATTTATTGACTTGTGGGTTTTCTACGCCACCTCTTCACACATACTGTCTCAGTGGCATACCGTCTACAGGGAAATGGGGTATCCCATGTCCCCAGGTGCACATCATTCTGTCACATGGGGGGGCGCCAGGTGCCCCCCACGTGACAGAATGGTGTGCCCCGCTCACTGGCCCAGCTGGTTTCCGCAGCCATAGGCTGGCTCCCGCCCCTCCCAGGGCAAGTTCACACCTCCGACCCGGCAGGCTCCTGACTCCAGCTGGCTGCTGCCTCGCCTGGAGGTGTTGTCCCCGGGCGCCATTTCCCCCTGATACGCCTCTGCACTGTCTCAAGGCAGATCATGTAAAAAATTGGAAACAAGAATCTTCAAAATTTAACAGGTGAACACAAGTTAAGAGCCTGGCTGTAAAAGCATAGTAGAATAAAGCAGGGATTTTTAAACATCTGTCTTGAGGAGAACCCTGCCAGATTTGTACCAGGTTTGAAAGAGGACACAGCAGGAAAGGTCTTTCTTTAGCCATACACATTTGACTGTTTGATGAAGACTTTGAGCATAACATTGGCTTTCTTCTGTCTCCGCTTAATCTACCTCCTAGAGTTGCTGTGATGTAAGCTGCCTCCGACGCAGCTCCGTCCGGGGCATCACGTCCCCCCCTGCTCCATGGGTGCTACGCCACTGGCTATAGTAGTACATCATGAGATAGCTAAAGGTAGCTAGCCTGTGCAGCTAGCCAGTTAGTAAGTAATTTGTTGTTTTAATTCCAAGTTACCCTTCTCTTATAGCCAGTAAACCTTTACTTATGAAAGCAACTGACTCTGCTCCTTATTATCAAGTTTTTCTATGAATTTTTAGCACAGATGGCTTTTTGTGCCTGCATAGTACATGATTTTGGAAGCTTCTAGAACAGGGGTAGGGAACCTGCGGCTCTCCAGATGTTCAGGAACTACAATTCCCTTCAGCCCCTACCAGCATGGCCAATTGGCCATGCTGACAGAGGCTGATGGGAATTGTAGTTCCTGAACATCTGGAGAGCCGCAGGTTCCCTACCCCTGTTCTAGAACTACAAGGCAGTGGCGAAGCCACAAGGGGACAGGGTGGGGGTGCGTCGTGCACCAGGCACACGCCTGGGGGCACAAAAAATTGCCCCCAGGCCCCTACCCCTTCCCACCATGCCCCCCGCACGCCCCCCTGCGGCGCCCCCCCTTCCCATACTTACATTAGTTCCTTTTTCAGAACTTTTTCAGGCTTCAAAAGGCCTTGTTCTCAGTAAAAATGGCCTGAGGAACTACAGTTCCCAGGGGACGGGGGACGGGGGAAGGGGGAAGGGGGGATGCCATGAAGGGGGGTGCCACGGGGGGGGCAGGGGGCAGAAAATGTGGAATGCACACTGGGTGCAGTTTGGCCCAGCTACGCCTCTGCAACAAGGCATGAAAATCCCACTCCCTGTCCCCAAGCACAGTGAGTCACCCACCATGTGTGCTCAAGGGGGAAGAGCCCCAATGCTCCCATCCATTTGTTTTTTGTCTGCTGCATGGTAAATACTTCCAGAAAATTCAAAGGTTTCATTCAACAAGCTATCTTTTCTCACTTTAAAAGTCATATTGGGAGTGTGGCGGTTGCGGTTTAATTTAAGATAGAGAAGGAATACAGTGGTGGGATTCAGCCGGTTCGCACCACTTCGGCAGAAAAGGTTGTTAAAATGGTGCTTGTAAACAACCAGTTGTTAAATTATTTGAATCCCACCACTGCCTGCATACTCGTGTAACATTGATCTACATCACACTAGTATCTTTTGTATTTATGTTTGCATTAAAATCGTATCTAGAATTATTTTAAAAGAAAGGCTTTTAATGAAACACTGTTAGAATATTGACTGGGAAACACAAGGTTTCCACAGGAAACATGGGAATTAAAATTAACTTCTGTCAAGTCAAGTCAAGTAATTAACTTCTGATTTCCCCTCACTTTCCTGTGGAAAGTGAAGGTCTACAAAAACTTTCCCTTACCACAAAGGACTGTGATTTCTAGTGGTGAATGCACTCAACCAAAGAGACTACCTTATATACTCGTGTATAAGTTGACCTGCATATAAGTCGAGGTACCTAATTTTACCACAAAAAACTGGGAAAACTTATTGACTCGTGTATAAGTCTAGGGTGGGAAACGCAGCAGCTACTGGTAAATTTCAAAAATAAAAATAGATACCAATAAAATTACATTAATTGAGGCATCAGTAGGTAAAATGTTCTTGAATATTTGTTTCAAAGAAAAACAATAAACTAGCTCTGTAAGTGGGAAAACGGGTCAACAAGAACAATATGGTCTCAACAATAACTTTAAAAGTACAAAAACCTTAGCTCAATCAGCAACCAAGCTAAAACACAAAAGTTAAAATCCTTCAAAATTGGATTCCTCATCATCATCTGTATGTCCAAATGTAACCCAACTTAGATTTTAAGAGGGATATTATCAGAAATGGAAAAGGGCTCTTCTGAGGACGAATATGGGAGAGATGACACTCATATTTTGAACCTTTCTTCTTGGTCCCTTTCAGAAAGTTTAGGCATGCGGAAGCTCAGGTGGGTGACTGAGTTTTGTGGCATGTAGATGGTCTCAGAAAGAAAGAAAATCAGAAAATCTTCCCATCCTGAAGTCCTCAATGAAAGAAACAGATCCACAATTAAAGGGGATCAGGGCTGATTTCTTATTCCCCAGAAATAAAACAAATTCCAGACCATCTGCTCAGGCTTCTCTGATTTGCAATTCTTGTATGAAATGAATGTGACATTTCTAGAAATGCCCAATACAATATTTTATCATTCTGGATCATTCTGAAAGATATTAAATACCCTCTCCCTTTTCATGTTTATACACGCATGCACTCAGAATGCAGCCCAGGTATCACAACTGCCAATTTCTTGATAAGGCATCTGACTTAGAGACCTGTCTGGACCTCAAGCCTTTTCATTGGTATTTTGCAAGTGTCTGTCACAACTCAGTCATGAAAGGGTTAACTGTGTGTATGTAAACTAATTGCTGTCACTGTTTCATGACTTGCTCTATTGATTAGCTACTGGTCAGTCAATCCGACATTGCTTACATGGTCTACGAGCTCACAAGTATGTAAGCAATGTCGGATTTACTGACTAATAGCTAATAAATGAAAATCGAAACCAATGAAAACCGAGGCAAACTTTCCCATAGGAATCAATGTAAATCAATTAATCCATTCTAGGCACTCCAAAAAACATACCAAAAACACATTTTTTGGTGAATAAACATAGTGTTTAATGCTGAAAACAGTAACAAACAATAACACTAGGACCCACTTCAGAGCCAGTGGACCACTGTCACACCAGAAAGGTGTCCAAAGAGGTCTGTTTCTGACGCCTCTTTAAGATTTGTCTGAAATGGGGCAAGACATTGTCATTAAACAAGTTGCAGACATGGCCTGCAACAGCTTTTGTCCGGGTGATTTTTCTCCACAAACCCCTGCACCTGACTGCAAATCGATGGAAACCAAGGCAAATCGATGAAAACCGAGGCAAATTTTTCACTGAAAAAATAAATGAAAACCAAAACCGGTGAAAACCAAAGGCAATGAAAACCGAGGTTCCACTGTACCGAGGTTCCACTCTTCTGTCCTACTCACTCTGCTAATTTACATATAGAATTTACCTTAATAAACCCTGTTCAAAGGAGAGCCATAATGCTCACCAGGTTTAATGTTATGCCTTCTGCCTTGTTACATGGCAGATTTAATAAGCAAGAAAAGGCTAAAAGATTGTGCCCATGTAACGATGGTTCAGTTGAATCTCTGGTCCACCAATTACTACACTGTCTCAGATTCAAGGAAATCAGATCCAAGTATGTGAATCTTACTCCTTTACATTTACCCCATCTCCCCGATTTAATTAGATTACACTACTTGTTGGACAACCCTGATCCTTCTCTCTGTATGATAGTGACAGACTTTCTCCTGGAAATTACTAAACGCCAGTAGATTTCCTTCGACCTAACATTTATGTCCTGTATTGGATATGCTTTTTAATCCGTTTTTATTATTGTTGTACTGTTGTCTATGCCAATAAAGGCATAGAAGTAGATAAATAGAAGTAGATAAAAAATATAGAATAGAAGTAGATAAAAATATAGAATTTACCCAATGCTTTCCCAAGCCCTGTTCTGGACACAGCCAGGAACTCACCTTCTTACCCAGTAAAATTTGCCAGGCACTCAACTACTCACATGGTAAAATTTGCCAGGTTCTGGATGACTTTGGCCACAAGGATGAGGGTGCGGGAAGTGGCGTCGTCTGGGTATTCCTGAGTGAGGCCAAACAGGCTAGGCGACATGATGGCTGGACACAGGAAACGTAAGAAGAGGGATGCAGAGATGAGCCGCTGGCCAATGCTGGCCTTGCCCCTCAGCTGGCATTCCTCTTGCCAGGCGGTGAACACCTCATTCAGCTCAGATGGGAAGGCACTACAGAAAAGGAGAAAGGCACGATTCAGGGTGGTTCAGAATGGAGACAAGTGTATCCAGACAGGGAAAAAGTTTAGAGCAAGTAGGGACCCTTATGAACTTACATGGCACACCCTTGATTTTGAGAACTGTGATTGGCATCAGGGCTTCCCAGAATCCCTCCCTTTATACATCAGATGAAGAGACGCTGAAGGCATGGCACTTGGCTGACTCTCAAAAGGCTTTCTGTGGCTCCTAGCTGGAAATGTTGAGCCCGAATGTTGCAGAGAAACCTCAGAGAAACCTCTGCGCCCCTCCCCCCCCCCACACTTACCTTCATGAAACAGTGCAGGCTGGAGAAGTGGCCTGTTCCCTTCAGGCTGAAAATGGCCTGATGGGAACTACACTTCCCAGGAGACCTTGCAAGCCCCCAGGATCTCATGGGAAGTGCACTTGGGGGTAGGCAGGGGAGGCTGCAGACTCCTTGCCTGAAGGTTCAGAAAGGCTGCCAAGAAGGAGGACACAGAGGACAGAGCTCTGGGAGCTCAGAGGAGTCAAACCGCGTGATGCCGGCCTGTTACTCCAGATTCAGTGGTCTCTGGAGCAGCAGTGGCGTAGGAAGTTAAGAGCTCGTGTATCTAATCTGGAGGAACTGGGTTTGATTCCCAGCTCTGCCGCCTGAGCTGTGGAGGCTTATCTGGGGAATTCAGATTAGCCTGTGCACTCCCACACACGCCAGCTGGGTGACCTTGGGCTAGTCACAGCTTCTCGGAGCTCTCTCAGCCCCACCCACCTCACAGGGTGTTTGTTGTGAGGGGGGAAGGGCAAGGAGATTGTAAATCCCTTTGAGTCTCCTGCAGGAGAGAAAGGGGGGATATAAATCCAAACTCTTCTTCTTCTTCTTCTTAAGGAGAGGGGAAAGTGTTATCTTGAAACCATCTCTTTTTTCAGCTTTACAAGGTGTTTGTGAAAAAAAAATACGGGGGGCAAGTCCACGGGAGGAAGAGTGAGATGGAAGTGTGATTGTCAGACTAAAACAAGCACAGTGTGTACAGAAGGAGACAATTATTAGTTGATGGGATTTGTTTTCATGTCATTTTGGGTTGGGCCTGGCTGGAATGAGGAGCCAGAGGGGGATGGGAAACCCAGAACATCTCTTCACTCTGAGATTGCATCTTTCTGGCCTACGAGGAGGAGGAGGAGGAGGAGGAGGAGGAGGAGCAGAAGAAGAAGAAGAAGAAGAAGAAGAAGAAGAAGAAGAAGAAGAAGAGGAGGAGGAGGAGGAGTTTGGATTTATATCCCCCCGTTCTCTCCTGCAGGAGACTCAAAGGGGCTGACAATCTCCTTGCCCTTCCCCCCTCACAACAAACACCCTGTGAGGTAGGTGGGGCTGAGAGAGCTCCGAGAAGCTGTGACTAGCCCAAGGTCACCCAGTTGGCGTGTGTGGGAGTGTACAGGCTAATCTGAATTCCCCAGATAAGCCTCCCCAGCTCAGGCGGCAGAGCGGGGAATCAAACCCGGTTCCTCCAGATTAGATACATGAGCTCTTAACCTCCTACGCCACTGCTGCTCTCTGTCTGCAGCCGACAAGCACATACACTCCTGTGCAAAGTAAACCACAAAGGAACCCCCCAGGTTCCCACCCCATAGTCTCATGCCCCCTTAGAAACTCACTGGCTGGACCTATCAATCCTCTGGAAGACCTCTTCACAAATCCGCTGCAGGTTGGCGCAGTTGTCAGCCAGCTCACTCAGCCCGCACTTGCTGGGGTCCACTTCACAGCTGTTCTTCAAGGAGTACAGGTGGGCTACAACATCACCTGCAATAATTCCACACCCTTCAGATCCATGGGCTACAGTGATGCGTCCAAGACATCCCAGTGTGGTGTAATGCCAGCATGGTGTTGTGATCAAGAGTGGTGGACTCTAATCTGGGTTCGGTTCCCCACTCCTCCACCTGAATGGTGGACTGTTATCTGGTGGACAGGACTTGTGTCCCCATTCCTTCACATGAAGCCATCCACCGCCAGCCAGGTCCCCATTCTGCTTACTCAGTGTGGCCAGCAGGTACGGCTCTCCCAACAACTTCATGTATTCATCAATAGCCTTGGTGGCGAGGGTGTTTTCACGGAAAATCAGCGCTTCTCGTTCATCGAAACGATCAAGTTCTGCAATGCCCAAGTCAACGAGAAAGGCCTGCAGTGCCAGAGAGCGAAAGATTAGTGGGCTAAATCACTGCCCCGTCTTTTTGCTTCCTGACCCCCATGACAGGGTTTTGCTAGAGGACAGCCTTCTCTCCAGTCTAGGCTTCTGAGCTGCTCTACTTCTGCTTTGGGATTAAATCTGCCCAAATTTGTTAGCTGCTGTATCCTAGACCTTTGTTTTCATTCTCAACATTTGTAAACAAAGACATAGTAATGTATTGTCGAAGGCCTAGACACAGAGGCGGAGCTACCAGGGGACCAGGGTGTGAGCGTTGCACTAGGCGTGCTCCTGCCCCCCCCGGAAAATCGCTCCCCTGCAGCGCCCCCCCCCCCACACTTACCTTTGTGAAACAGTGCAGGCTGGAGAAGCGGCCTGTTCCCTTCAGGCTAAAAATGGCCTGGTGGGAACTACACTTCTCAGGAGACCTTGCAAGCCCCAGGGTCTCATGGGAAGTGTAGTTCCCACTAGGCCGTTTTCAGCCTGAAGAGAACAGGCTGCTTCTCCAGCCTGCACAAAGGTAAGGGTGGTGGGGATGGGGGGACAGGGCATCTTGGAGGGGGGGCGGAAAACACAGAGTGCGCACTGGGCGCACCCTGGCCCAGCTACGCCTCTGCCTAGTCACAGTGTGTAACAGACTTCTCTCTGGGATACACCTCTGAAGATGCCAGCCGCAGATGCAGGCGAAACGTTAGGAACCAGATCTACCAGACTACGGCCACACAGCCTGGAAAGGCATATTACCTTGGCTTTGCCAGTGCTCTGCAGTATGCGCACCAGGGCACCGGCCAGCTCTTCCTTGTCCCTGGCGCTGAGAGAGTGCTCCAACACAGCACACAGCTCCTGATAGTGGAAGGTGAGATATTCTGCAAACTCCTTGTATTGCACTATGGGCAGAACGTGGACGCTGCAGTAGCGTCCTCGCAGACGGAGCGCAGGCGTGCTGGACTTGCTCCTGCCCACAGGGTACCATTTCTCCAGCAGCTGGTGCATGGCAGCGAGGTCGCTGAGGGGAATGGCCAAGCTGGCGATGGGACGGCCCTTGTGTCTTTGCCCTTCCTCTTCCTGTACCAGGCAGACTTGTAGTTCCAGAGCCGGCGGCAGAGACCTCAGGTCAAAGTGCTCGCCCCAAAAGACAGCTCCAGTGGAGCCGGTTTGCTTGGTTGTGGTGCGAGCATATAGGGCCCCATCCAGGTGCAGCTCACAGAAGCAGGGTTTCCTGGGGGCCAAGTCCCGGGCTTCGTACACCCAAAGGCTCAGCATGTGTTCCGTTCGCTCATGGTTGTCCTAGGAAAACAAAGCAAGGAGAGGACTGAGGGATGTTTCATAGTACAAAAAGTGATGTAGGCCAAGGAACCACTCACAGAAGAGAAAAAATGAGGATGACGACCAGAAAAGGTATTGTTGTTGTGGCTCTCTTGATTCCCTGTCCCATATTCTTCTAGAACAGTGGTTCTCAACCTTCCTAATGCCGCAACCCTTTAATACAGTTCCTCATGTTGTGGTGACCCCCAACACTAACATTTATCCATTTTACAGATGGAGAACACTGATGCAGAGAGTCTTAGGCAGTGGTTCTCAACCTTCCTAATGCCGTGACCCTTTAATATAGTCCCTCATGTTGTGGTGACCCCCAACACTAACATTTATCCATTTTACAGATGGAGAACACTGATGCAGAGAGTCTTAGGCAGTGGTTCTCAACCTTCCTAATGCCACGACCCTTTAATACAGTTCCTCATGTTGTGGTGACCCCCAACCCTAACATTTATCCATTTTACAGACAGAGAGCACTGATGCAGAGAGTCTTAGGCGACCCCTGTGAAAGGATCGTTTGACCCCCAAAGGGGTCCCGACCCACAGGTTGAGAACCACTGTTCTAGAATGTGGTTTAAATGCTGATGTACAATCATGCTTAATTTGCCCTTTATTACTGTCAAAGAAAATACAAAGTTCTACCTATGCTGTACGTTTTCTTTTACAGGATCATTCTTTTGACGTTACTTGCGCAGTTGCTTCTTTTTTGACTATCATTTTAAAACGATAGTTACTGTTTAACTTGACTATTGCTGTTGGTTTATATTTAATTGTTTTACATTATGTTGTTGTTTTATGCTAATAAAAGGCATACTGACCAGAAAAGGGTTGGATAAGCTGATTAGTTTACTGCTGTCTGTGAATCCATCAAGTTGCTCCAAAACAAGGTACAAGGCAACATAACAGCCTTGAGATTTGAGGATTGACGGACAGTCAGACCCTTCCTCGCACTGTGAGCATCAACCACACATGCCAAAGGCCGTGGCCTCATCATCATTCAAGACCTGTCATGCCCCCACAGAAGCCTTTATTATTTTCATTGTTTTGTATCAGTTTCCCATAGATAGCATGCTTAATTCACCCTTTATTAGGGTTTAGTCCTCTGTATAGTCTCCAAAGGGAGGTAATTTTAGCCCCTGTCCCTTTAAGAAGTTTCCCAAGAGGCAGTCTTTCTGTTATCTCCCAGCAATGCCCCTGTTTAACTCAGTTCAGTACAGGTGCCCAAGGAGTTAGGAGGCAGAAGAACAGAGAGCACAGGTCAAAGGTGTACTGAGGATAGTAGCCAGATAAAGACTCAAAGAACTTAAAGAAGTGGACTTTCCTGCAAGCAGTCAAAGAAAGAACAAAAGTCTCCAGCTTCTACTGACCAGTCAAGCAAGTACTTTATTTTAAGCAGACCCTGGGAGGAGTTCGGGTCTCCATTCTTCTAAATATTAAACCTTTTGTTTGAACTCTTAAACCTTGCTTGCGATTCTCCCACTCTGTTCTGGCTGGGCACAGGGCACCACAAACAGTTTTGCTTGCGGAACAGAACAAGACTCTTCCTCCACGTTCAGTAATTGACAAGAGGCATTTCTGGTCTCAAATGTCACCTCTACCACTTGTTCACCCTAATATTCACCAATCATGCCCTGTGTGGACAGGAGAGGCTAGATAGAACCTCTCAGATATCTTTCTCAAGCATATTCCATTATTGACTCTGCGTGTGTCTCTGTGTGTGTGTGCGCACGCAAATCTCCTGATTTCCTATTTCTCCCCATCATGGGGTTTTTTTTAAAAAATTTTTATTGTATAGTGTAATTATGTAACAGATACATGCTATGCTTTTAATCAAACTATACATTTCCCCCTTTTTCTTCCTCCCCCTTCTTCTTTTTCATTTTTTTCACGCAAGCAGCAGAAAGTTCATTCTTCGTATTCTTTGTTCTCATATTTCTTCGTTAAATCTGGCTTCCCTCGCCCATTTCTCAAAGATTAATCATACCTTCATAATGTCTCTTAGTTTTTCTTGCCATAACATATTTTTGTCATCATCTCAAAAATTTCTAACTGTATTTGTTCCCAAACATATTCCAACCATTCTGAGATTGTCCATTTCTTTTTATCTTTCCATCCCAATGCAATCACCATGTGTGCAGCTCTAATCATAATTTTATACATTGGTCCATAACTTCTATTCACCCTTTTATCTTCAATTAGACCTGCCATTAACAAATCATTGTTTAAATCAATTTTAATTTTTACTAATTTTTCTATAAACTTCAATTTTTTTCCCCAAAACTTTTTTACCTCCTTACATTCAATCCACATGTGGGTGTAGTATGCTCCCGGTTCACCACAATGCCAACATCTTGGGTATAAACCCTTAATCAAATAGGCTAGCTGTATTGGGGTTCTATACCATTTGAAAATTAACTTTCTCTCCAGTTCTGCATATTTTTCTATCTTTATCTTATTCATGCTATCTATGGGCCTTTCCCCACTCACTGTTTGCTGCGCGCTACTCTTGCCAAGTAGCGCGGGGTCCAGCGGCACTTCCCACTACAGGGGCGGCGACAACGCAGCTGCCCCGACTCTGCCACTCTCAAGGCCTCAGTGTGTGTGCGCCATTTCTGGTGCGCTGCTGAAAAACGGCGCTTCTTTGATGACCCCTTCTGCGCGAGAGCATTACTGGTGTGTAGGGGTGTTAGTTTCACAGCTTAACCCAGCAGAGACTCAGAAAGTGCACAGGAATGCCTGCGCCATCTGTCCCCTTCTGGGTGCACACGCACACCCATCACGAGATCCCCCTGACTCACAGGTCACCAGATGCCTGAGTCATGGGTCACAAGACCCCCAGATGTGGAATTGACCCAGACGGAGACGTTTCTTCCTGCACGTACGCTGCCCCCGCAGGCCATGAATTGCGCAACCTTCCCCCGCTCTCCCGCCTTCCCAAACCCTTAATAAAAGGTGCCAGGGACCCCAGCTTGGGAGATTAGTCACTGGCTTTTCTCCACTGGACCCTGATATCGCCAGTGCCTCTCGTCTCGTCTCTTCATTGCGTCGCCCGTAACGACTTCACACGGGGCAGTGGGGAAGCCAGGGAACACAATCCCTGCGCTGAAAAGGTCCACGCCAGATGAAAACAACGCCATTTTTTTAAAAGTGGGGAAACGGCCTCATAATTCTTTCTTTCATTTTTTCGGCCATATCAAAGAAAGTTCTTCCTTCTCCCATTTTTGCTTCAACGTTCTCGTCATAAATCCCTTATCTTCCATCATATAGTTATATACGGATCCCAATATCTTTCCTTGTGATTTTTCATGACTTTTCAGCCATTGTGCCATAATACATTCACCTTTTATTCTGTAATTCTTTAATCTTTCCCAAATCCCTCTTAATACCAACCAATTCTCCTTCCCTCCAATTTCTATAACATTTTGTAATGGAATAACTTCCCCTTCTTTAACTAAATCAGCCACTTTCAGTATCCCTTTATCCTTCAAATTTTTATAGCTTTCCGTCCCTCGTTTCCGACCATGCTTGCCACTGGTGCACTGTCCAGGATGCCAGGCATCCATTTAATCCTCCATTTCTCCCATATTTCCATGTTAACCTTTCTTGGGCTTATTACTTTTTGTTTTACTTTCTTATAATCATTTATATAAATTCCATATTTACCTATTCCTTCATTTACTTCATTTTCAAACTTTAGCCATGTCTCTATGTTATCATCTTTTATATCCATTAAACTTTTTATCTGGAATGCCTCAAAATATTCCTGCATTTTTGGTATTCCCCATCCCAAGAGTTTTCTTGCCATGTAAACTACTTTATTAATTACTCTTGCATTTTTTTTATCAAACACCCATGCTTTCAATGTCTTATCCCATTCCTCAAATTGGTTTTTACTGATCCCTATAGGTAATGTTCTAAATAAATAGAACATTTTAGGCTTTATACACATCTTCAATGCTTTAATTTTCCCAGTTATGGATAAGGTCTTTGTCTCCCAATCTTTAATTTGTTTTTGTATTTTCTTCCATTTTTCAGGATAATTATAGTTAAATATTTTTTCTATTCTATGAGTTATTATTATACCTAAATATTTAATCTTCTTCTTCAATAACTTTTTATCAAACTGTTTTTTTCCCCAATGTTAACTCCCAATATTTCCATTTTATCCATACTGACAACCAACCCTGAATATTTTTTAAAATCTTCCAGAATTATTTTCAACTCTCTCATTGTATCTTCTGGGTTGGTTGTTATTACTAATACACCATCTGCAAACAAATTTATTCTTAGTTCTTCTTGATTCACTTTATAGCCTTTTATTCTTTTATTGTTTCTAATTCTGTCAGCTAGAAACTGCATTGCCATTACAAACAGGGATGGAGACAATGGACAACCCGGTTTAACTCCCTTTCCAATATTTACCATGTCTGACAAACCTTCATTTACTCTTATCCGTGCCTTCCCATTTTTATATAATTCTTTTAATACTCCTATAAATCCTACACCAAATCCAAAATTATGTACGGTTTTAAAAAGGTACTCATTGTCAGACTCTCGAACGTGGAAATAACAGAGACCGTAGAAAAGTCCAAAAGCAGTTTATTCCAGGTGATACGAAGAGTAACAATCTAAAGCAGGATCTGAGCTAGAGAGCTCAGATCCAGGACTTATATCCTTTAATCCCCCCCATTTCGCCCCACACCAAATGTCCACTACAGTTTCTACTACAAAGCTACAAAGAACCTGGGAACCTTTCACACCTCTTTGAAGATGGGCTGGCACCAGGAGATTGCTAGGAAGGGAAGAGGGAAACAGGAAAACAATTGCAAATCACACACAGCAAGACATCAAGATACTGACAGGCATGGTCCTGACACTCATGTCCTACTGTGTCAAATGCTTTATATACATCCAGTTTTATCATTGCATATTTTTTAGTCTTTCCATATGCTATTATGTTCAAAACATTTCTTATTGGATGGCTTATATCTTTCCCTTTTACAAACCCATATTGATCTTGTGCTATTATGTATGGAAGTATATTTCTTATTCTATTTGACAATATTTTTGCAAATATTTTATAATCTTGATTTAGTAAGCTTATTGGTCTATATGATTCTACATAATTCACATTCCTACCTGGCTTTAAAATTGTTATTATCTCCATCTCCCCCCATGACTCTGGAACTCTCTGACCTTTTGAAATGTTATTAAATAATATTTGAAGCTCTGGAACTAAAATCTCTGCCATCTCCTTATAATATTCAGCTGTGAACCCGTCCATCTCCGGGGATTTATTATTCTTCAGCTCTTTAATAACTCTTGTTATTTCCTCCTGTGTTATTGGTTCTTCTATATATTCCCTTTCTTCTGTGGAAATAGTTTTATTCATTTTCTCATCATAACTTTTATTTTGTTCATAACTAAATAATTGTTGATAAAACTCCTCAAATTTTTTCCTTATTAATTTACTATCTGTTATCTTCTGGTTTTTTTCATTGTTTAACATTCTCACTCTTTGTTTCTCTTTCCTTTTCTTATCTCCCCATCATGGTGAGCCTAACCAGTTCAGTAATTCATCTTTAAATAAAGCAACCATTTCTGGAGCTCGTTTCCACTTTGCATAACCAATGCTTGCCCATTTTTCTTTAAGGGATCTTTCAACCCTGTCATTTCACACCTGCAGAAACTAAAGGACTGGGCAGCAATTCCCTCATCCAAAACACACAGCCACACACTCAGCCTTTATATTGCCCTTCCATTGTTGTGCCCCATCTTTCCCTTCCTCCCTGTTATGAGATGAGCTAGAGAAACAGTCAGGAGTGTTCTGAAACCAGCTCCAAGAGAAAAGGAAATGGGGGCTAGAAACTAGAAACCAGCATGATTCAAGCTGCATTCACATCTTTCACACATGTGCACTAAGCGTGGAGAGGGGCACAAAATAATTTCAGAAGCACATATGCTTTTTTTCCCCAAGGCACAACTTAACCCTTCAAGGCACAACTTAATCTTTCAAGAGAGACAAAGAGCTTGGAGAATGAAGAAAAGCTGGAAAAGCCAAGAATATAGTTTAGAAGCACATTACATGGTGAAATGGCCAAGGAATGGGAGGAGAGACTCAGACCAGGAATAAGAAATGGACAGACAAGAGTACCTTGGTTGTAGAGGGAGTGATGAGGAAAGGAAGGAAGGAAGGAAGGAATGCTTTTACCTTACTGGGTTGGACCGTTCTGCGCAAGTCCTCCATCCAGCGGGTCCTCTCGATGGCAGATGCACAAGCAAACCAGAGGCGTCCCCCAGTGCTCAGGACCTGGGAAAGAGAAGGACAGTTTATAGGGCAGCTGCTAAGCCATTCTGTTCTCAGTTCTCCTGACACAGTAGAGATCCCTCCAGTGACCATACCCATTGATGAGAAGTAGTGAGGGCCAGTGGTGGGATTCAAATAATTTAACAACTGGTTGTTTACAAGCACCCTTTTAACAACTGGCTCTGCTGAAGTGGTACGAACCGGCTGAATCCCACCACTGGTGAGGGCACACAAGGTCATCTGAGCCAGGACTCCCAACTGGATCCCATGCATTTGCATGAAAGACACTTCATGCCCTGCCCTTATTTACACCAGGCCCAAGACTACCAGAGGAATTTCTCACAGCTTCAGGTGTGGCCAAGTTAGTTGCAGGGAGAGAACAGAAGTAGCTTTCCCTGCCTTGGGACGTATACTGGATGAAGAAGAAAGAGGCAGCGTGCACACACAGAACTCATTTCACCCGAGTGCTGAGAGGACAGCTTCCCGGCAAGGGCTGAGTCCCACCACCTGTCGCTCGAAAGATTACAAGAAGTCATCATTACCTCAAAGCAGTATCGTTTTCCTAGAAGGCTGCTGTGAAGCGGGCGAATCAAGACATCTTTCTCACTGCTGAAGTCCAGGAGGAGCTCTGAGCCAGGCAGGACCTCTCTGTGGAAGGGGACAGAAAACCAGGACTGAAGAGGCAGCCGCCGTGCCTCAGTAACTGCGGAGGGGAGGCATTTGCAGTAAGGGAAATGCACACAGAGAGGCAGGATAGTTTTAAAAGAAAAGTACCATGACCCCGGTCTGTTTATGACCCCTGTGCTTGCTTTTTGCAGTTCTGTCCTCCATTTCATGTCATAATGTCAAGCACGGAATCTGTGACTCTGCAACTTGAAGGTTTAGAAGTCTTTATTGGCAAACACGTAGGCTGGAGTGAGAAAGCTAGTTCTGCTAGAACAGTCAAACAACCCCAATATATCAATCCCGTGTCCTCTTAAGAACATAAGAACAAGCCTGCTGGATCAGACCAGAGTCCATCTAGTCCAGCACTCTGCTACTCGCAGTGGCCCACCAGGTGCCTTTGGGAGCTCACGTGCAGGATGTGAAAGCAATGGGCTGCTGCTGCTGCTCCCAAGCACCTGGTCTGCTAAGGCTTTTGCAATCTCAGATCAAGGAGAATCAAGATTGGTAGCCACAGATTGACTTCTCCAAACCCCTTTTAAAGCTATCCAGGTTAGTGGCCATGACCACCTCCTGCAGCAGCATATCCCAAACACTAATCATGCATTGTGTGAAGAAATGTTTCCTTTTATTAGTCCTAATTCTTCCCCCCCAGCATTTTCAATGTATGCCCCCTGGTTCTAGTATTGTGAGAAAGAGAGAAAAAACATTCTCTCTGTCAACATTTTCTACCTCATGCATAATTTTATAGACTTCTATCATATCCCCCCTCAGACGACTCCTCTCCAAACAAAAGAGTCCCAAACGTTGCAGCCTCTCCTCATAAGGAAGGTGCTCCTCCCCCTCCCATTCCCTTAGCTCTGTCCCACACTACAGAAAGTGCGAGAGACAGGAATGCAGGATGGACTCAAGGTCAGGAGACTGAGGTAAAGCCGCCTGGCCCCGGGTGCCTCTACTTGGTTGCCTGGGGAAAAAGAAAGTGTTTTGCCAACAGCTTGTTCTTCCTCCCTGGTGCTTCTCTGTGTGATGCCAGACTCCCGCCTGACAGATGTGCAGTTTGACCATGATCTACATATCACAAAGTCCTTGTATCTTCTATGTGTTGGAAGAAAGGGACTGTACGCTGTTTCCTGCCTCATCCTGCAGAGGGGGTTTTTACTAGCGAGCTAGTGGCTAGATAGGGACTTAGGAATTTGTCACCTTTACTCTATCATGCTGTGTCTATCCCTTTGATGTAGACTGATACTCTTAGGGACTTCCTCCCTTGCTTCCGCCTTCTTCTCGGACACTCTCCATTACTCTTACCTTCACCATGCCTAGGGAGAGGATGTGTCTCCTACGCATCCGCCTCCATCCAGCTAGATTAGACTAGATAGTGAACCTATCTCTCCACCTTTCTATCCAGAATGGAGTTCACTAATAAATACTCTTTTTATTAGATAAGAAACTACAAATGACTCTGACTTTCTTTTGTGTCTGAAGTTCTCTAGCAAGCTCAACCACGTGTTTGTACCCAGGTAAGCTTCCCTGTGTTTAGCCTCTGTGCCACTCTGCTACTTTTCAAGGGATACACACGCACCAGGTGTGGATCTCCCAACAGGTTATGGGCCCAGCATTTAAGAGGTTAATTTTGCCTCAGCTGTTTTGGGCACCAACCGTTTTTGCTTTTAAGTTTTGAGGAGTGCACATGCAAACAGGAGCACCTTTGAGAAAGCACGTTTTGGAGTTTTGAGCTTTTGAATGAGAGAGGAACTTGACACTAAGGAGTTAACTTTTGTTTGTTTTTCCCTCGAACTCTGAGGAGGAGTTTGCCGAGGGCTTTTGAATCCTTCTTTGATCACGATGGTACCATAACGCGAAAGTATCCTCTCTTTGATTTTGACACAGGATAATTATTTGGAATGGAGAGATCGTATTACATTGGCACTGGACGCAGAGAATTATTTGGAGGTCTCTGAGCAGAATCCGCCCCCAGAAGGGAACACGAATGAAAGCCGAGCTGTGTTACAGAAATGGATCCGGACTGACGCAAGGGCAAGGCACCTGATCTCCTTGTGGTTCGTGAGTAATACCGCTATCACATATTCACATTTAAAACGCTAAATTGATGCTCGAAAAGTTGCAAAACTTATTTGGCGAGAGCCCTTGGGCTTCTGTTCACACCTTGCGAGCAGGTCTCTATAGTCTAAGGTATAGAGAAGGGGAGGACTTCCTCACCCATTTGACAAAAGTTGAAGATTTTTTTACTAAGCTAGCAAACGCAAGAGAACCTCTAACAGAAAGTGCTAAAACATCTGCCTTATTAACAATGCCATCTTCATTTAAATCGATTATATCTCAGTTGGAACGCGGATAAGACTATGACATTTGATCAAGCTGCATCTAGATTATCCTCTGAGATCAGCTTAAGTCGCACATTAGAACTTCAGGAAAGCCAGCCAGCAAGGGAAAACTTTGCCTTCTTGACAAATCATGCCAAACAAAGGGTAATTAACAGACACCCAAGGCAAACGAATTTCCATGAGGTTGCCAGGGCAACGCAGCCAGAAGGACGTGGTCACATGTCTGTAACCAGAGATCAGTCCTTTGGAATGCGAAATTTGGGAACAAATGTCAAAGGACAATCATCTGTGAATTGCTCTTCAACCAGAGGGCCTCTCAGAGCCAAAGTACATACCAAGTGTTTCCGGTGTCACCAAGAAGGACATCTAGTGGACGAATGTCCAAATAACACCCAACGAAAATATTCTCCACCAAATGAGAAAAAGTTTGCTGACAGGACAGGTCGTAACTATTTCTTAAAGCCACCAAAAGAGAGGGTATCCGCGAAATTATTCTTGATAGCGGAGCTACCCAAAGTATTTTTAATGATTTAAACTATTTCACAAAACTTCATGTGACTTCTCAGCAACGTATTTTTATGGCTAATGGCTCCAGTCTCATCGCCAGACAGCAGGGCACTGTGCTTATTGAGTGCAAGCTACCTGATAATTCAATCAGAAAATTTATTCTAGAAAATGTGCTATATGTACCAAAATATGGATACATCTCTGATAGCATCTCTGATCTAGGAAAACGCAGGCTATGCCATCACATTTCCCCAAAAAAGGAAGATGCCACGCTACTTCAGAGAAAGATCACAAATTATGCATGAACTGCTTATAATATTATTGAAGGAGTATATGCTAAAAGTGCAACACTGTACAGGGAAACAATGGACTGTTTCCTTTGATGAATCTGAGAACAATGATTTTTATTATGACTCTTGGATTTTAAAGTCCATGAGGTGAATTTTGCTAAGTCATGTAAACCAGATAACAGAGAGAGAGATCATTTATTCAGCAAAGCTTACATGTAGCTGAAAAAAGTGTTTCGGAATAAGGATTTTAAGAAACAATGCCTTAATAACAAAAGAATGATGGACTGTGTTTTGAAGGATTATAATACCAGAGAATCTGTGTGACATGAATGAACAAAATGGATTTTACACTGTTGATGGAATTGGAAGCGACTGTGCACACCGATGATTTTGAATCCAGAGAGATGTGTGACATTTGATGATGAATGGGATTTTGAAAATGAGTGCACTGTAATTCTGAGAAATTGTGGAAAGATGGATTTTGAATCAGAGACTGGAATTTTGATTGTGCAAGTGATTACCAGTTCATGCCTTCGGGGCACACCATGACCAGGACCCTGCCCTGTGATGATTGGCAGAAAGATGACAGCTTAGGATGATCCAGAGGATAAAATACTCCTGACCAGGATGTTGACCCAATGCTGACAAGTGCAGCAACAGAGGGGGGGATGCAATCCCAAGAATTGGGAGGTGAGATCTAATTAGAACACCCGAAAAAGGAAATGCCTCCATTGAAGCAATCCCACCTTGCAAGATCAGCTGTAAAATGAACCAAAACCAATGGAAAGACTCTTCTGATGAAACTTTTGGATTCAACCGGTCAAATCTTTACTCACCATAAGAACTTTGCCTGCAGCACGCAGCCAGGCAAGCAGGTGAGATGAAAATTCAACAGATAAAGATCAAATCCACATTTTGAGCAACGCGGTTACTTCAAGCAGATCTCTCAAACAAAGTATAGGCTGACCCATGCCTTTATGCGTCAAGAAACAGAAATGGAAAATGGACTTATATTTCTTTGCTTTTAATAAAGAACTACTTTTAGCCTATGATGACCAAGATGACTACAAAGGATTACTACAATATCTGAACCAACAACTTTGAAATCATACAACTAGGAAAAGTTGCTAACTACCTAGGGAATCCAAATTGAAAGAGAGAAAGACGGAGCTTCTTCTGAATCAAACAACAAAAAGATCAACAGACCTAATCAACTTCTACTGAATCTGCTTACAAGTAGCGTGATCTAGCTCCCATTCCTATGCAAACGAAAGTTACATAGCAAAGGAAGATAACTTCACCAAACAACTCTCTCTGACAACACCAAGTATAAAGAAGCTGTAAACAAACTTCTGAGCATCAGTACTCAAACCCGAACCAGATATAAGTACACAGCAGTCGGATTACTTAAGAAGAAAGATTGCTTTACACCAACAGTGAAAGACTGGAATGCAACTCACAAAGAGTGTCTAGATATTTGAAAGGAAGTACAGAACTTAAACTGAAAACTACCAGCTACCAAAGATGCTACACTCAATAGCTTATGTTGATGCAGACTGGGCTGAGAGACTTCAACTGACAGTGAGCTGCCTACCAATGGTCAGATTCTCCTCATTATTTCTTTGAAATGGGTCCTATTAGCTGGTCAAGTACCAAACAAGAAGTAACAGCAGCATCTACCACAGAAGCAGAATATGTATCAGCTGCTCAGTGCTTGTCAATTTAACTACAAATGGATATGTCAATCTACTAAAAGACTTAGGTAAGGAACCATCACTTCCTATACCCAGTGTATGAAGACAACCAAAGCTGCATCAAACTATCCAAAACAAGAAGACGGAAGGAACGAATCAACCAAGCACATTGATCCAAAGTACCACATACAATGAGACATCTGCAAAAGGATGGCGCTATTCAACTGATCTAATCAGCCACACCACAGCCGGTAGATGCTTGCAGATCCCTTCACTAAGCCTTTTTCCCCTAGCTTAAAACTACAGCTTTTGAGAAGCTTAGAAGCAAGATAAGCCTGACTACCTGGAGTCAAGAAACATCGTAGAGGGGGGGGTGTTGGAAGAAAGGGACTGTAATGCTGTCTCCTGCCCTCATCCTGCAGAGGGGTTTTTACTAGCGAAGCTAGTGGCTAGATAGGGACTTAGAATTTGTCACCTACTCTTATCATGCCTGTGTCTATCCCTTTGATAGATCAGGTTTCCAGATGTTCAGGAATGGTGTTAATTCCCATCAAGCTTTCTACCAGCATGGCCAATTGGCCATGCTGACAGAGGCTGATGGGGATTGTAGTTCCTGAACATCTGGAGAGCCGCAGGTTCCCTACCCCTGATGGTAGACTGGGATACTCTTAGGACTTCCTCCCTTTGCTTCCTCTCTCTCAGACACTTCCATTACCTTTTACCTTCAACCATGCCTAGGGGAGAGGATGCGGTCTCCCACGCGATCCACACCTCCATCCAGCTAGATTAGATAGATCAGGAATCATGCTTCCAGATGTTCAGGGTCCAGCACTTATCAGCTCTTACCAGCATGGGCCAATTGGCCATGCTGGTAGGGGCTGGTGGGGATTGTAGTTCCTGAACATCTGGAGAGCCGCAGGTTCCCTGTACTCCCTGACTATGATAGTGAACCTATCTCTCCACCCTCCTTTCTATCCAGAATGGAGTCTTCACTAATAAATACTCTTTTTTATTAGATAAGAAACTACAAAATGACTCTGGACTTCTTTTGTGTCTGAAGTTCTCTAGCAAGCTCAACCACGGTTTAAATTGCAGGTAAGCTTCCCTGTGTTTAGCCTCTGTGCCACTCTGCTACTTTTCAAGGGATACACACGCACCAGGTGTGGATCTCGCAACACTATGTAGAGTTTTAACATGTAAAAGGCTGACTCAGACCGAGATTGTTAGTGTAAAGGATTCAATGGTGTTGATGGTGAAGTAACCTTTGAGCAATTCAGCCAGCCCGGCGATGGGCCACGCACCTTTATCTTATGGAGATGAAGTCTCCGCCCCATGGGAATCAGGAAGGGGATGGGGTGAATGGTATTATAACCTGTAGTTTACGGGAAGTGTCATTCTGCTACCGCGCAGTACTTGAGCTTTCTAAGATGTCTTAAAATGGACTTTCATTACCAAAGCCTTTTATTTCTGCCTATGGAATTCTTACATTGTGGCAGGAATCCTAATTCATCTATATATATTCCTCCTTGTGCAGTAACTTTGTCTTGGCGGCGGAGAGGTTGAATGTTACTGCGGAAGCGTAGCAAAGAGTTCACCTTCTGATCTAGAGAACCGGCAGGAGAACTGGCCTCGCTGGTGGTTCTTCTCGCCCCTCGATCAGCACGAAGTCTTCCTTTAATTCGCTGGTGGGACGGACGCATCGAACATGTAAATTTTATGATCGCTGGGGCCGTCCATGGATCGCCCGGAACGGATCTCTACCCGTCGTGATTACAAACCTCTTATAAACCCGTCATGGAGGAGACGGGCTTGACCACCTTCTTCATGTGGGCAACCCAGGAATCCATTGAACATTCCTGGACTCAGATTTTGGCGATGCTCCTATGAACCACCACCGGCACAGCACTGGGGTCTGCTAAAGCGACAATCGACTCAACCTGGAATTGGGAGGTATCCGCATCGCTCCCAATCGACTCCCCATCCCGTCCGCGACCGCACCTGAGGTGCCTCGAGCCACCGTGGCTACGGGCGGCTACGTGTCTCCGGCTCGCTCTGATGACGTAAGAGTTGAAGAAAGGTATTCCCAGTTGACCGCTTCTCCCATCGAGAAGACTGGGATGAGGAAATAGGGTTTAATTTCGAAGATGCCCAAGCTGCATGGAACCGCGAACGCCAGCGCGGGAGGAGGAACGGCACAGTTGCAGCAAGAGCGCCAAACCCTGCAGAGGACCGGAACAGCAACGCGAAAGAAGTCCAGCTCGAAAGTTGGACCGTGCTAAAGACGCTGCCATCTAACGGCAATATGCTCCAGAATCTGTCAGTCCATGATAAAGTCCTGGGAACAGTCCAGACTGATTTCCATAACGGGTAACGCGAAAGCGTTCAGGTTCTGGGCGCGACGCAAGAATTGGAAGCCCTCCCAAACGGGATCCGCTTAAATTAGGGCTTATGTTAAGCTTTGCATGCGCACTAAGATGCATTGGTCTTCGCAAGGAGAGGGAGCTGGCTGCTTTGGAGAGGGAATCCATGAGGCAGCAGACCAGAGGGCCGCAAGTTGGAACCTATGTTGTTACTGATCATGCCGGTGCTGGGGCTTAATGCATCTGTCCACAATTCAAATGCCAGCTGCACCGCCAGCTCGATTCCAGCCCTCTGTACAACAGCTTCGCTCAACCTGCTCAGCCAGCGCAAATCACCTCCGTATGCCAAGAGCCGCCGAACGGGCTATTTCGCCCCGCCATACTACAGCCCGCTTTGATGGGGACCGCTTCCAAACTTCTACTTCATCTTGGGTAACTCAATGCCCACTTGGAAGACTATGATGATCTCTACCGGTCTGAACGCTAAAATACGGACATCAGGCTCGCAACCCTAGATGGGCGCAGCCGATCACTGGTTCGTGGACTGCTTTTGATTGCAGGATGAGGACTCTCGCACAGTGCCCGTGATTCCTCCAAGCTTTGAGAGAGCGCTACAAGATCCAGGCCGAATGAAGCTATCCGCACCATCAAAACCATCCAGCAAGGCAACCGCCCGCTTGCAGAATCGGTCCGAATTTCAGGCGCGGCTGCTCACTTCCTCCTGAGTGGCCTGAACGCATGAGATAATACTTCTCGGATGTTGTGGATAGCAAGCTACTGAAACTGTGTGTTTTTAACCGGTTCCTCGCATTGCAGATTGATCCAGTTAGGGTCTGGGTGGCGCCTCGCTTAAACCGCTTCGCCAAGGTACAATCACTCCATCGCCTCGGCAAACTACTCACGTGCTCCACAAGTCAGCCCAGCCGCTTCATCAAAATCACCTCTGAACGCTTTAATTTAAGGGCCTTTACTCGCGGAGGGCCAGGTCATCTAGCCGCCAACTGTCCTAAGAATCAAAACCAACCGCCCATTCACAGACTCGCCTGCCAAACCACCACGCAGGTCAGGGGTCGCTTCCCCCCACTGGCTCGCCTAAAGCGGTGACCGGCTTACCCAGAGGAGGGGAAGCAGCTGTCTGTCTTCTTCAGCCCCATGGACATGGGTTCACTGATCGTGAGTGAAGGCAGCCCCATTACTGTCAAGCATTGGCCAACTAAACACACTCGCCGCATTATAGCCTCGCCACCCCTTGTGGGATTCCGCCGCTCCCACTGCTTAATGCGTCTCCAGGTGGCAGAGAGGAGCTTCTTGTGGTCTGACCCTGAATTCCCGCTTAAGCTCATACCATTCACCCAAATGGGATCGCAGCCCTCGAAACGGGCTGACCGCCCACAAAAAACACAGCCGCTCCTCCGCTACCACCATTGGGAGAAAATTGCTTCTCTTAGACAGTGGCCAAACACTCCATGCTTCAAAGCATGCCTTGGTTGTTGTTACATGAACCAAATTCATTTGGAAAGAAAGCGATCCTAGGAATTCACTGACCCTCCCCGCGTGAACACACATGAATTGGGAAGAAACGCCTCCCTGACACTCCCTGCTATTTCCTCAGTGATTGCCCCGCATTCTAATATCCCACCTGCATATCAGGATCTTAGCCAGAGTTTTTCTAGAGCAGGAATGCATCAATTGCCACCCCACAGAGACACTGACTGTAAAATTGTCATACAACCAGGGGTTAAGAATCGCCCAAGGGTGAATTCCACGATGAGTCCCAATGAGGAAGCGAACTTCGCGGCTTTCTTAGACAAGAACCTTGCTCGCGGTTTCATATCGGGCGGGCTACCAAACACACACACGCCAAGCCCCCCGCTTTTGTTTGTCAAAAGAAAGATGGTCTTTACGGCTTTGGGTACAGATTATCGAGGTCTCCAACGCGCCCCTGTCCAATATCCTTGCCTTTGATCAAGGACCTTCAGATGCACTCGCAAAGGACGATTTTACTAAATTCAGGACTTGGAGAGAAGCTTACCGCAGAGTCAGAATTGCTGAAGGATATGAACACCTGATCAGCGCTTTAATACAAAGTTTGGACAGTTTGAATATTTAATAATGCCATTCGGGTTAAGTGGGTCCCCCGGAGCTTTCATGGTCCTTATCAACGGTTCTCCATGATTTACTGTACAAGGAGTTGTTGTATATTTAGATGACGCTTTAATTTACTCTATAAACTATAGAAGAGCATGGCCGTTGGTCCGAGGTATTGAAACGCTTTGTTTATTAAATCAACTCTCTTTGCTAAACTTCCAAATGCTGTTTTCATCAGACCTCATTGACTATTTAAGTTACCGGATCTCACCAGGGCTTAAAAAATGGATCCCGCTAAAATTGATGCAGTTCAATGGCCTGCCCCACCAACCGCAAAGAATCCCAGTCGCTTCTTCTTGGTTTTGCTAATTTCTATCGTGATTTTATAAATTTCAATTTGCTGAACTAACTCTCCCTCCTTTCACAGACCTCTTTACTTAATTAAGGGTAAAGATTCACTGTCCGCCAAGCCCGGGCCCCCTTCTCTGGTCTGAGGAATGCTGTCAAACAACCTTTCAACTATTAAAATCTGCTACCAATCAATCCTAAAGCACCCCACCCAGATCTCCGCTGTATCTACGGACGCCGGGATGCCACCGGGCAGCCCTGTTGCAGAAAAAATAAAGATGGTAGACTGGTTCGTGCTTATTTGTTCAAAAAAAATTCTCTGCCTAACCCAACTGACTAGCATTGGCGACTCGCGCCATCAAAGCAGCACTTCTCCACTTACGCCACTGCTGAGGGGGCTAAACACCTTTCAAGTTTGGTCGATCATAAAACCTGGGCAGCTTTCCACCCCTCAAGATGTCCGCAAAACAACTTCGCCAATGCATTTCTTTTCTCGCTTCATTTACAGTCCATTTTTTTCCTGGGAAACCAACAAACTGGCTGACGCCTCGCTACTACCCGAGGGTGGAGCTGCTCATGACATTCCACGCACCGCTCTTTCCCATTAGTTAGCTGTCACCATCTTCAACGCCCCTCCACCCTGCTCCCAGTCTCGCTCTCCTTTCCCAAGTGGAATTGGAGTGAGGGCTGCATGAGCCCCAGCCGCTGAAGGGGACTCCCAATTGCGCTTGAGAATGGAGTTTGGCGGAGGGGGAATTGTCGCGTTCGCTAAAGTTCTGAAGCTTGCCAATGGCGTCTGCCTCGGGCTGGATATTTTGCTTTTGAAAACTCTGCACCTAGCTCCGCCGCAGTTCTGTGGCGCCGCGCAAAGACATTGAGGCTTACATTAAAGGCTGCCTCGGGTTTGTGCAGAAGCCAAAACCATCCCGAAAGTTTTCTCCCATGGACTGTTGAAACCTCTCCCGTAGTTTCCCGCCCCTTTGGGAAGTCATCGATTTCATTACAGATTTGCCCGAAAAGTCATGGCAACACGGTTTTATGGGTGGTGGTGAAATTTATTCTAAGCAAGCCCACTTTATTCCATGTGCTCCATCCTCTGCTCCGCTGCACGCTGTTTATTCAACATGTTTACCGCTTCCATTCCGCCTTCAAGGTGGAACGCTCGACCGCTGCCCCCACCACCCAAAGTTCTGGAAAGCTTTTGGATTGTTGGGAGTCGCCCCGTCACGCCTCTACCACGCTCAAAGTGACGGCGACGTGAGAGAACTAACAGAACCCTAGAGCAGTATTTACTTTTTGTTACACCAACTACCACCAAGACACAATTGGTGCGAGTTTATTCGCTTAAGTGAGTACTCTACACAGGTTCATAGTAGTACAAAGAAAACCCCTTGAAATTGTGTCTGGTCGCTTCCTTCCCGGGCCACAAGTACCACAACTACCCGCAGCTTGGACCCCCCCCAGAATTCCGTTAACAATGGATTTCATCCCGGCCAGGATGAAGTCGGTCCAGACCGCTTCTTTATACAGCAAGCAAAGGACTTCAAAACTGCAAAGCGGATAAACACCGGCCAGATTCTCCGCGGTGGGCTCCTGGGTGTATTTATCTACAAAAAAATCTCTGTGAGACGGCATAAATTTCCAAACTTGGCAAGAGTATCGTGACCTTTCAAATTACTAAAGTGATTAATGATGTCACTGCCCGCGACGGCTCAACTCTCTGCAACATCCATCCTGTCTTCCATTCCAGCTTGCTCAAGGAGGCTCCTGCCTGGCATGCCTGAGACGACCCGCCGGAGAGGCCCTCCGAGCTTCATTATTGATGGCCACAAGCACTTACTTAAATTGACGCCATCCTGGACTCTCGCTTTAATCGCAACCGCCAGAATATTTAAGGCTTCTTGGCAGGGATATTCCTCTGGGTATCAATCAGTATGCAGGGTTTTATTCCGAAAACATTTAGAAGCCCCTTAATCTTATTTCTGCCTTTCCGCACCGCCTTTCCGTGATAAAACTCAAAGGGTCTTCTTTAGGGGAGGCAAGGTAAAGCGATTCAATGAGTGTTGATGGTGGAAGTAACCTTGAGTGCATCTCCCACAGCCCGGGCGAGCAATAGATGCATCGGGCGGAGACTTTATCTCCCGCGCAGAGATGAAGTCTCCGCTCCCATGGGAATCAGGAAGGGGGGATGGGGTGAATGGTATTATAACCTGTGCTTCTGGCGGGAAGTGTCATTCCTGCCACTGCGTGTACTTGAGCTTTCTAAGATGTCTTAATAAATGGACTTTCATTACCAAAGCCTTTTATTTCTGCGTCTATGGAATTCCTTACATTAAGCACAGCATCAAGGGACTGAAGCCTCCTCACCTGGTGCCTTTTTCTTGACCTGAAATGGTCCTGTAGCATCACCAGCTGACCCCAGGGGATGTAGTAATCGAGAGTCACCAGCAGGGCAGGGTAAATAGTGGGCCTCCCCACTTACCGTTTGCGGCATGCTACTCTCAGCGCGAGTGATTTCTGCCGCGGGGTCGGAAGTTCCCACTGCCCCACAGCTTCTGGCAGCTGGGAGCAGTCAGAAGGTGCCGCTTCTTCAGTGCCAGAAAATGATGATGCGCCGCTGAGGGGCTGACGGAGAGCTTGTGAGAGAGTCGAAGGGCAATGGCGCTTGTCACGCCCCGACTCGTTGGGAGCGCCGCTGGACCCCGCGCTATTTGGGGAGAGTAGCGTGCAGCAAACGGTAAGTGGGGAAAGGGCCAGTGGCTCTCCAGGGTTAGCCCAGGTGAGGAAAACAGCCTGTGGGTGGATTTATTCCTGCTTGTAGGGTCCCAAATTGGAACCATGTCCTTGTTAATTATCTCAGCATCAGTCTTGGGAGAGGAACAAGCAGAAGCCAGATGAAAAGGTCAGAGGCGTACGGGGAAAAATGGCGCTTGGAGACATTTGTTCTCCAGGCGCCCCCTGCTATGCCTGGGGCAAGAAGTGGAAGGCAGTGGGAGCAGTGAGGCTCAGTGGGCGAAGGGAGAGGAATAGTAAGGCTCAGTGGGCAGAGGGGGCGGAGCCTGCTGGGGGAGGAAGTGTCAGGCCCAGGGTAACCTATGTCCCCAGGTGCCACCTATCTGATCACATGGGGGCACAAAATCCCACCCCCACAGACCCAAGCTTTCTGCAGGCCTGCCGGGCACTCCTTGGCATGGCTCTGCAGGAGGAAGAGGCCGAAGACCAGTAGCTGGCCTGTAGGGAGGCTGAGGGGCGGGGCTTGGTGGTGGGCGACCCAGGCACCCAGGAGCCAGTCTTCCACTCCGGCGCCCGTCCAAGCTGCCCATCCGAGCCCCACCCTCCCCCGGCCACCCTGCTGGTTCCCATAAGTTTTTTTTTTTAAAAAAAACCTTTTCAAACTTCCTTTAAAAACATATTTTAAAGCCTTTTAAATAAAACAACTCCTCAAATATTTATGTAACCCCCATGCTCAGAATGGGTTGACCCAGAAAGGGGTGGAGACTCAAAGCAGCAAGAGGCTGCTGCAGACCTCATGTAGTTGGAGGAGACAAGGCTACCAGACTCGGACCTTGATTGCTATAAGCCCTTAACACCTTGTTAAGGTAACTGCAATGTTGTTGGGAACTACTGGGAAGGTAGTTGTTTATTTTTGCTATGTTGTAAATGTTGGAGTTTATTGTTTCAGGGCTTCTTTTTATGTTTGTAATGGGTGAGAGTTCTCCTGGAAACCTTCATCATGTTGAATCCTGTTCATCAAGCCCTTGGAGTCTTCAGGAGCCAACCCACTTGCAAAGAAGAATTGGACTTGGCAGTATCAGTAGACTGTAAATATAAGGACTTGAAAATGCAACCTGAACAGGACCTTGAAATGTGATGTTAAATGTTAATGTTTGATGTTATATGTTAAGAAAGTAAACCATTTTGTTTTTAAAAATTGTTGTTGCAAACTCATTCCAAATTCTGCCCCACAGAACCCACAAGCTGAGGTTACATTTACCTCAGCTGTTAAGAAGTATTTAAGTGTCTGAATATGGGGCAAAGGAAGCGCCAGAGAGACACTGAGGAAAATATTCCCCCAGTAGCCAAACAACTCAAAATAGCTAACTTTTATAACATCCAAGTTCCTACTGTGAACTGCTCCTCTGCTCTAATTGACGTTGATAATGAAAGGGAGCATATAAGGTGGCCAATCAACCTTGCAAGAACATAAATAATACAGAAGAATCCAAAAACAATATAAAAGATAAAGAAATTGCTCCAAAGGCTACCGAGTTGCTAGGCCGGCCAGCCTGCTCCAATATATTGCAACTTGCTGCTGCAACAGTAGAGCATATTTACAAGGAGCTAAGGATATTTAACTTCAAAATGGATTCCATCATCAAGGAGCAGGAAGAGAAAAGGCTGCCAGCTTGCAAAGGAGCCCTTGATAAAGCACCCTTTAAGGAGCCTACCTTCTTATTCCACCAAATAGGAAACTCCTCTCATTTGGTGCTTGTCTCTGATAAAGTCTGCCTGACAGTATACAATTATAGAGGAACAACCCCACCCTGGAACACCATGCAGCTTGCTAAAAGGCATTTGCAAATTCTATTAAAGAGAGAAGCGAAACAAGTAGATCTTCAAACAGTGGAAATGGTGAATTTAGGAAATGCCCCAACAAGAGTCATCTTAGGTTTTCAGTCAGACCGCATTCCCTTAACGCTCCTGCGTTCGTGAGCCCAATTAGTAACAAAGAGCATATTTCCAACTTGTGTGTTTAAAAATGATGCTATACTTCTCCTAGGCAGATTCCGCATGGGCCAAAAACAGCGGTGTGAAAATGGTGTAAACCCTTTACAGTGGTGGGATCCAAAAATTTTAGTAACAGGTTCCCATGGTGGTGGGATTCAAACTGTGGCGTAGTGCCAATGGGGCGTGGCAGGGCATGACGGGGGTGTGGCCGGGCATTCCGGGGGCAGGGCATTCCTGGGTGGGGCTGTGGCAAGGACGCAGCCGCTGTGCCGGTCCTTGGGCGGGAAACGAATGCACGCAGGCGCAGGCTGCTACGCACGCCAGTGCACCTCCTGCTAGACTGCTTCAAGTTCTGCGCGCTACTGCTGAGAGGAGGGGCGTAACTAAGGCAAAAATCACATGGCAAAATCACCAATTAGTAACCCCCTCTCGGCACACACAAATAATTAGTAACCTACTCTCGGGAACCTGTGAGAACCTGCTGGATCCCACCTCTGCTTTTACACCTTTTCACACCATTTTCACACCGCTCTTTTTGGCCCATGCGGAATCCGCCCTAGTTTCGAGAGCTAAACACCCCCATCAAAGAAGCCAACTCCCAAGTGCCAAACCTTACTCTGTTGACTCTGCAAAGAAAGTTGATTAAGGTGATGCCAAACAGGAGCAACAGAGAATGGGAAGTTTAATGAAGCATGATGTAGAAATGCAAAATCAGATCCTGGAAAACAATCTGAAGGACTCTTTCCTAGCTCTTCCCGAACAAGAGCAACTGGGAATCATAAAGAGACTGGGAATACTGAATTTAATTCTGAGTAAAAGATGTCAAACTGAGATCCTACAGTCTACACAGGCCCCAAGAGATCCTTTGAGCAAAGAAAATGCAACCAATCCAGACCCATTGCCATCCAAAGGGTCCAGTGAAATGGAAGGAGCTCCTCAGATTCCATGCCAAGTGCTGAGTGACAAGTTGCTTTGCGGAATAGAGCTGGATTCGCATTCTACCAGAGCCCTATCTTATGAATTACATAGTGAAAGGGTTGGGAAAACATGGGCTCAGGAGTTGGCTGAGTTAGCCCAAAACACTGTCACAATTCCCATGAAGGAGCCAAATTGAAGTGGCCCCTCTTGAACCCCTTCCTCCTCTTTCCCAAATGAGTGGCTTTCCCCACCAAGTTTCTAAGGAGACAACAGGAATGCCTTCTGGGAACATGCGGCTGTCCATTCCCCACCCCTCTGCACCCCAGAACCAAAATCTCCAAATGGCAGATGTCCTAGGTCAGTGATGGTGAACCTTTTCGAGACCGAGTGCCCAAACTGCAACCCAAAACCCACTTATTTATCACAAAGTGCCAACATGGCAATTTAACCTGAATACTGAGGTTTTAGTTTAGGAAAAACGGTTGGCTCCGAGGCACACGTCACTCAGGAGTAAGCTTGGTGGCAGTCGGTGGCTTTGCTTTGAAGCAACTGTGCAATGCTTCGAACGGGTGAATCATGACCCTAGGAGGGTTTACTCAGAAGCAAACCCCACTGCCAGCAACCGAGCTTACACGCTTTTGTTCTTCCCATGAAAATCAGTGGGGTTTAACAGCGCTTAACAGGGTTACCTACATTGCTTCCCCAAAACTAGGTCTTAGGTTTAATGCTAATAATCTCCCTGAAATAATTACACTATTATCACATGACGAACTCTGTGCACGCGTGCCCACAGAGAGGGCTCTGAGTGCCACCTCTGGCACCCGTGCCATAGGTTCACCACCACTGTCCTAGGTTTTCTAACAGGGTCATCTTTGTTAAGTGCATAGGGGAGGCATCCAGGCAATCGGGTCAGAGTGGTCAATGCAGAAACCCAGAAAAAGAATCTGGAGCAGGTAGGTTTGGGAGCTCCTGCTGAGAGTATCACAGGACTTCCTTCAGTAGAGGGCGCTGGGTTTCCTTTATCCTTCTATTGCTATATTTTGATTCAGGAGGTCAGGATGATGTTAGGAAGGTGTACCAATATCAGGTGTGTGACTCTTAGCTGCTTCTGCATGTGGCTGACTGGCAGCATCATTCACATGCCACTATGTGACTTGTGGGTTGATATATACTCTGATCATGAAAAATCCTGCCCACCAGCCTCACACACATCATGTTTTATTGATGCTGTCACCTCTCTTTCCTTGCTATCATAATTTCAGTCCTAGGGCCTACCTGTGACTGCTTTGAGCAAGTCCAGTCTTGGCTTGAATCCGCTCTTTCCGGTCTCTCAGATGCCTCCATAGCAGGCCCTGAAAGTGGAGTTGGTGAGAATGGAACAAGGAATAATGAACATCTCTACAGTGGCATACCTAGGCAAACTGGCAACCTGGGCAAAACCTGAGTTTGATGCCCCCCAATGGGCGGAACAGCCCGGCTGTGGCACTCACCCTTCCTGGGCAGCCCCAGTTTACTGGAGGTGGAGCTCGCCGTCCTCCTGTTCTGCCTCTGGTGGCTTGTCAGCCACCGTACACAGTGGGCAGGGCTTAGCCAGAGTGGGCGGGGCTTAGAAATCAGGCGCCCCTATGTGACGAAAAGTTTATGCGCCTTGGGCAACTGCCCACTTTGCCCATTGGGCGGTACGCCACTGCATCTCTAGCTTGCAGCCTTGAGGCAGCTTCCCCAGACCTAGCAGATCAAGGAAGCAGAGCTGGAAGAGACCAAAAGCCACCTAATCCAGCATTCTTTACTCCCCTGGATTTGAGGGAGATGCGCTGGATTTCCTGTTCATAACAGCAATAGATTCACATGAAATTGTTAGAGACGGAAACCATAATATATGGGCCTAGACTGAAGCACTGCCACAGTCAGTCACAATGACTCTCAAGTAGCATTCCCAGGATAAGATTCTCCACTCAGAAGGAAGGCTGATGATAATACAGGCTGATGATATGTTCACAAGGTTGTTTTCTTGCCCAAGGCTTAGAGCCAGCAGGCCAGTTCAATCTAATCTGGCAGGCAGTAGATCTCCAGTCTCTTAGGCAAAGGAAGGGTTTTTCCCCCCAGCACGTGAGAGTTTGGGAGCCGCATGTGTGCAGGGAGACAAGTTCTGCTAAATGCTCACAGTCGTGCAAATTCCCAAGCTGCCTGGCTGACAACTTCCTTTTTCAAATGGTGGAGGAAGCAATGAGAAGCTCAGCCATACTCAACCAAACACTGACCAGTTGGCAAGAGATCGTAGATGGGGCGAAGCTGATGCACCTTAGTGGGAAGTGACCCTGTGGGGAACCAGGGAGGTTCGAAGCCACACTTGTCTGATTGATTTTAGCAAGGCAGGCTTTAATGAATTCAGAGACACGATGATGATGGAGAAAAAGAGTTGGATTCATATCCCCCCTTTCTCTCCTGTAAGGAGACTCAAAGGGGCTTACAAACTCCTTTCCCTTCCCCCCTCACAACAAAAACCTTGTGAGGTAGGTGGGGCTGACAGAGCTCAGAAGAACTGTGACTAGCCCCAGGTCACCCAGTGTCAGGATGGACCCCGTCCTTGACCTGGGAAGGGGAATTGGGCCATTATGATCAATTACCGTCCTGGTGCCAGCCCGTCTCCCCCTTTCCCTCGGGTCAGTTGGCCGCAGGCCTGCCCGGCCTGCCATTCTTCAGGTGTGAAGTGGTTCCTACGCAGTGGTGTAGGAGGTTAAGAGCTCGTGTATCTAATCTGGAGGAACCGGGTATCTAATCTAATCTGGAGGAACCGGGTTTGATTCCCAGCTCTGCCGCCAGAGCTGTGGAGGCTTATCTGGAGAATTCAGATTAGCCTGTACACTCCCACACATGCCAGCCTTGGGCTAGTCACAGCTTCTCGGAGCTCTTCTTCTTCTTCTTCTTCTTCTTCTTCTTCTTCTTCTTCTTCTTCTTCTTCTTCTTCTTCTTCTTCTTCTTCTTCTTCTTCTTCTTCTTCTTCTTCTTCTTCTTCTTCTTCTTCTTCTTCTTCTTCTTCTTCTTCTTCTTCTTCTTCTTCTTCTTGTCCTTTGTGTCCTTCTCTTTGTTACATGCCGAAGCTGCGGCGTTTTGGGCCTGGCGGGGGGTCGCGGGCATCAAGGATTTTAAGATCTAGCCTGCGCTTTGTCCCACAGAATCATCTATGCTTGGCTATGCTTTGGTTACCGAATAAAGTTTACAGTTTGAAAACTACAGTTTCTTTATTTTGGGACTGAAGTCTCACACCCAGCTGGCATGTGTGGGAGTGCACAGGCTAATCTGAATCCCCCAGATAAGCCTCCACAGTTCAGGCGGCAGAGCGGGGAATCAAACCCGGTTCCTCCAGATTAGATTAGATACCCGGTTCCTCCAGATTAGAGTGCACCTGCTCTTAACCGCTACGCCACTGCTGCTCTGTGAGTCATTCTGTGGGCAATGACTGCTGGAAGGGAAAGGCACGTGGGAGGGATGGACTCCTAAAAGAAGAGCTCTTGCAAGCTGAAACTATTGTTATTACAACAAGAAGTAGACATGGTCGGGGATCCAAGAAGCCAGTGTGAGTGAACATTCCCATTCATGAATGAGCGGAAGAAGAAAAATGAAGAAGAAGAGTTTGGATTTATATCCCCCCTTTCTCTCCTGCAGGAGACTCAAAGGGGCTTACAATCTCCTTGCCCTTCCCCCCTCACAACAAACACCCTGTCAGGTAGGTGGGGCTGAGAGAGTTCCGAGAAGCTGTGACTAGCCCAAGGTCACCCAGCTGGCGTGTGTGGGAGTGCACAGGCTAATCTGAATTCCCCAGATAAGCCTCCACAGCTCAGGCGGCAGAGCTGGGAATCAAACCCGGTTCTTCCAGATTAGATACACGAGCTCTTAACCTCCTACACCGCTGCTCAGCATTACTTGAAATGTTCAAGTAATGCTGGGAAGGACATACTTCTACAGGAGAGTATCTGTGGGTCAGCCCTCAGAGAAGCCAAAGTTTACAGTGGGCTGAGGCTGGCCAGGGAAGGAATCAAAGACACATTTATTTTTATTTTAAAATGTCTGTGGCATTTCATCAAACTATCTTAAAGCATCTTATAAACTAGGACCACAAACACAATATGAACCAGAGTGGAACTATGAGGACACTGAACCTTTAAGTGCGCCCAACAAAACCAAATGAATGTGATCTCACAATAGCAGATCCACTCCCTTCATAATGTCTGTCTTTTTAACCAAAATTACCTTTGTCTTGTCTTCAACTTGCTCAACCCTCATAGGAAATAGATAGGCTGGGTGATCAGGCGACATAAACCCCACTCAGATCCTGGCAGTGGTGGGATCCAAAAATTTTAGTAACAGGTTCCCATGGTGGTGGGATTCAAACTGTGGCGTAGCGCCAATGGGGCTGGGCGGGGCACGACGGGGCGTGGCCGGGCATTCCGGAGGCGGGGCTATGGCAAGGATGCAGCTGCTGCGCCGGTCCTTGGGTGGGAAATGAATGCATGCAGGCGCAGGCTGCCATGCATGCTGGTGCACCTCCTGCTAGACTGCTTCAAGTTCTGCGCGCTGCTGCTGAGAGGAGGGGCATAACTAAGGCAAAATCACATGGCAAAATCACCAATTAGTAACCCCCTCTCAGCACACACAAATAATTAGTAACCTACTCTCGGGAACCTGTGAGAACCTGCTGGATCCCACCTCTGGATCCTGGTCCTGGGAATTTGGGTTGTCACAGGGTGTGCTCTCCTCTTCCCCCTTAATGCTGTCCACCCACCCCTCCCTTTAAGCACAAGGCTGGGATTTATCCCTGCTTCTGCAACAGAGGAGGGGTTGGTATACCTTCACGCTGCTCAGCTGTGGCCCAGAGGAAGCCTCTTGAAGGGGTCTTTTTCCGGGCACCTGTGAGTCAAGGAAGCAGCTTCCATCAGCGGACGCCTCTGTTGGAAGAAAAATAGGCTACAAGTAGAAACTGCACCCAGTGCCATCTTGTGTTGGAAAGAGGAAAAAACCAAACCAACTGGATTGCGCAGAGCAGCGGAGCTGAGCAACACTTCTATTTTCAGGAACATGAATTTCAGTAGAGCAGCCCCTAAAAAAATCGCCCCTCTTGGCGGGCTCACATCTCTGCTCCTTCAGCTAGACTGCTAGAGGGGCTGCAGCTGTAAGGAATTCCATAGAAGCAGAAATAAAAGGCTTTTGGGAGTAAAAGTCCATTTATTAAGACATCTTAGAAAGCTCAAGTACACGCAGTGGCAGGAATGGCACTTCCCGCCAGAAGCACAGGTTATAACACCATTCACCCCATCCCCCCTTCCTGCTTCCCATGGGAACGGAGTCTTCATCTCCCGCGCAAAGATAAAGTCTCCGCCGAAGCATCTGGCCCATCGCCCGGGCTGTGGAATGCACTCAAGGTTACTTCACCATCAACACCATTGTATCCTTTACACTCTGCCTCCCCTAAAGAAGACCCCTTCCCCCCAGGTTTATGCGGAAAGGCACGGTGGAAAGCAGAAATAAGGGTGGGGGCTTCAATATTTTCGGAATAAACCCATTGATTATACCCAGAGGAATATCCCACCCACGAGACTAAATATTGCAAGCGTTTGCGATTAAAGCGAGAGTCCAGGATAGCGTCAATTTCGTAGTGCTTGTGGCCATCAATAATAGTCGGTGGGGGCCTCTCCGGCGGGTCGTGCCAGGCATCGGAAGCGGGAGCCTCCTTGAGCAAGCTGGAATGGAAGACAGGATGGATGTTACTAAGAGAGTTAGGCAAAGCTAAGCGGGCAGTGACATCATTAATCACTTTAGTAATCTGAAAAGGTCCCACAAATCTCTTGCCAAGTTTGGAATATTTATGCACGTCTCTGAGATTTTTTGTAGATAAGTACACCCAGGAGCCCACACGCAGAGGAAAATCCGAGCGGTGTTTATCCGCTTGCAGTTTTTGGGAGTCCTTTGCTTGTTGTAAGGCGGTCTGGACCGACTTCCATCCCTCGGCTAGGGATGAAATCCATTGTTGAAATTCTGGGGGGTCCAAAGCTGCTGCGGGTAGTTGTGGCAACGGCGGGAAGGAGCGACCAGACACAATTTCAAAGGGGGTTTTCTTTGTACTACTATGAACCGCATTGTTGTAGGCGTACTCCGCAAACGGAATAAGCTCGCACCAATTGTCTTGGTGGTAGTTGGTGTAACAACGTAAATACTGCTCTAGGGTTCTGTTCGTTCTCTCCGTCTCGCCGTCACTTTGAACGTGGTAGGGGGCGGCAACGGCCGGGGCGGCCCCCAACAACCCCAAAAACGCTTTCCAGAACTTTGAGATGAATTGGGGGCCGCGGTCGGAGACCACCTTAACGGGGGCGGAATGGAGACGGTAAACATGTTGAATAAACAGCCGTGCCAACTTGGGAGCGGAGGGGATGGAAGCACATGGAATAAAATGGGCTTGCTTAGAGAATAAGTCTACCACCACCCATAAAACCGTGTTGCCATGACTTTCGGGCAAATCCATAATAAAATCCATGGAGATGACTTCCCAAGGGCGGGAGGCTACCGGGAGAGGTTTCAATAGTCCATGGGGCTTTCCCGGGATGGTTTTGGCTTCTGCACAAACCGAGCAGCCTTTAATGTATGCCTCAATGTCTTTGCGCATTGCGCGCCACCAGAACTGCCGGCGGGCTAAATGCAGAGTTTTCAAAAAGCCAAAATGTCCAGCCGAACGGGCATCGTGGCAAGCTTCAAGAACCTGTTTGCGGAGGGGGGGAGGCACGTACCAACATTCCCCCCTCCGCCAAACTCCATTCTCCAAACGCAATTGGGAGTCTCCTTCGGCTGCTGGAGGCTCGTGCAGCCCCGCCTCCTCCAGTTCCCGCAGGAAAGGAGAGACGAGACTGGGAATGGGGGGTGGAGGAGAAATGGACGTTTGAGATCGGGTGACAGCCAACCCCAACTGGGAGGGGGAAAGAACGGTGCGTGGAATGTCTCGTAAGGCAGCTCCACCCCCCTCCCCGGGTAGGCGCGAGAGCGCGTCAGCCAGTTTGTTGGTTTTCCCAGGGAAAAAATGGACTGTAAAAGAGAAACGAGAAAAGAAATCGGCCCAATGAAGTTGTTTTGCGGACATCTTGAGGGGGGTGGAAAGCGCTGCCAGGTTTTTATGATCCGACCAAACTTGAAAGGGGTGCTTAGCCCCCTCCAGCCAGTGGCGCCAAGTGGAGAGTGCTACTTTGATGGCCGCAGTCTCTTTGTCTCCCACAGTCCAGTTGAGTTCGGCACCAGAGAATTTTTTAGACAAATAAGCACACGGAACCAGCCTACCATCTTTATTTTTCTGCAACAGGGCTGCCCCCAGCGCTTTGTCCGAGGCATCCACGTGAACCACAAACGGGAGATCTGGGTCAGGGTGCTTTAGGATAGGTTCGGAGGTAAACGCAGATTTTAATAGTTGAAAGGCTGTTTGACATTCCTCAGACCAGGAAAGGGGGGCCCCGGGCTTGGCGGACAGTGGATCTTTACCCTTAGTGCGTAAGAGGTCTGTGAGAGGGAGAGTTAGTTCAGCGAATTGGGGTATAAAGTCACGATAGAAATTAGCAAAACCAAGAAACGACTGGAGTTCTTTGCGGTTGGTGGGGGCAGGCCATTGGAGGACTGCGTCAATTTTAGCAGGATCCATTTTTAAGCCCTCGGGCGAGATCCGGTAACCCAAATAGTCAATGGAGGTCTGATGAAAACAGCATTTGGAGAGTTTGGCAAAGAGAGAGTTGTCAAGCAAGCGTTTCAATACCTCTCGAACCAATCTTTCATGGTCTTCTATGGTTTGCGAGTAAATTAAAACGTCATCTAAGTATACAACAACTCCCTTGTACAGTAAGTCATGGAGAACTTCGTTGATAAGGGCCATAAAAGCTCCGGGGGCCCCACTTAACCCGAATGGCATTATTAAATATTCAAACTGTCCAAACTTTGTGTTAAACGCAGTCAGGTGTTCATAGCCTTCAGCAATTCTGACTCTGTAGTAAGCTTCTCTCAAGTCCAATTTAGTAAAAATGCGTCCTTTGCCGAGTGCATCTAAAAGGTCCTTGATCAAAGGCAAAGGATATTTATTGGACAGGGAGACCGCATTGAGACCTCGATAATCTGTGCAAAGCCGTAAAGACCCATCTTTCTTTTTGACAAACAAAACGGGAGCAGCGTGTGTGTGTTTGGTAGCCCGCCGTATGAACCCGCGAGCAAGGTTCTTGTCCAAGAAGGCACGAAGTTCCTTCTCCTCATTGGGACTCATGCGGTAGATTCTACCTTTGGGTAGTTGTGCCCCTGGTTGTATGACAATTTTACAGTCAGTGTCTCTGTGGGGTGGCAACTGATCGCATTCCTGCTCCTGAAAAACTCTGGCTAGATCATGATATGCAGGTGGGATGCCAATAGAATCGGGAGCAATCACTGAGGAAGCCAGGGAGGGGTGTGTGTCAGGAGACGTTGGGTTTTCTCCCCAATTCATGTGTTCACCGCAGGGAGGGTCAGTGAATTCTAGGATCCGTTCTTTCCAAATGAACTTTGGTTCATGTAACAATAACCAAGGCATGCCCAAAACTATGGAGTGTTTGGCCACTGGCGCCAAAATAAAACTAATTTTCTCCCAATGGTCGGCGCAACGGAGGAGAACCGGCTGTGTTTTGTACTGGGCCGGTCCTTCGTTCCCGAGGGGGCTGCCGTCCATTTGGGTGAATGGTATGGGCTTGGCCAGGGGAATTCGGTCCAGACCTAGCTCCTCTGCCACCTGGGGCCGCATTAAGCAGTGGGAGCAGCCGGAATCCACAAGGGCCGAGGCTATAATGCGAGTGCGTTTAGCGGGGTTGGCCAGAAATGCTTGAACAGTAATGGGAGCGCTGCCTTCACTCACCGGGTCAGGAGTCGGGCCCATGTCCATGGGGGCTGAAGAAAGGCACACAGCTGCTTCCCCCTCCTCTGGGTCGCCTTCGGTAACCGCTTTAGACGAGCCCGTGGGAGGCGGCCCTGACCTGCGTGGTGGTTTGGCAGACGGAGTGCGCGGAGCTGGAGCGGTTGGTTTTTGTTTCTTGGGACAGTTGGCGGCTAGATGACCTGGCCCTCCGCAGTAAAGACACAATCCCAGTCGGCGACGGCGTTCAGAGGTGGTTTCGGTAGGGGCGGCTGGGCTTGACTTGGTGGACACAGTAGTGGTTTTTGGGCGTGGGCGGCCTCCTTGACGAGCGTATTCCAAACGAGACGCCACTTGGGACCCCAACTGGATCCAATCTGCAATGGTACGAGGAACCTGAATTAAAAACACCGTTTCACGTAGCTTGCCGTCCACAGCATCCGAGAAGTATTCGCATTTCATGCGTTCAGGCCACTCAGGAGGAAGTCGAGCAGCCGCCGCACGAAATTCACGGGCAAATTCTGCAAACGGGCGGTTGCCTTGCTGGATGGTTTTGATGGTGCGGATAGCTTCATTCTCGGCGCCTGGATCTTGAAAGCGCGCTCTTAAGGCTTGGAGGAATGCGGGCACTGTGCGAGAGTCCTCATCCTGCAAATCCAAAAGAGTCACGAACCAGTCGGCTGCTGCCCCATCCAGGACTGAGCCGATGTCCCGTATTTTCTCGCGCTCAGACCGGTATAAATCATCATAGTCTTCCAAGTGGGCATTGAGTTGCAAGATGAAGTAGGGAAGTTTGGAAGCGGTCCCATCAAAACGGGCTGGTATCGGGGGCCGGTAGTAGCCCCGTTCGACGGCTCTTGGCGCCTGCTGGGGAGGTGGTTGCGCGGGTTGAGCAGGTTGGGCAGGCAGCTGTTGTACGGGGGGGGGGCGGAATCGGGGGCGCTGGCGGTGCCGCTGGCGTTTGGGTGGCAGGACCCAGGTACGTGGCCCCCCTGGCACCGGCCTGATCAGTAACAGTATAGACTCCAACTTGGGGCTTCCTGGTCTGCTGCCTCCTTAGTTCCCTCTCCAACGCAGCCAGCTCCCTCTCCTTGCGAGTCAATGCATCCTGGTGCGCATGCAAAGCAGCTTTTTCTCGTTCCAATTTAGCCAGTTCGTCCCGTTTAAGGGCTTCAGTGAGCTCGCTTTGCGTGCGCAGAGCCTGAACGCTTTCGCGTTGCCGTTGTAAATCCAGTCTGGAATGTTCCAGGACTTTATCATGGACTGACAGATTCTGGGCATATTGTCGTTGGAGCGCGTCTTTGGCACGGTCCAACTCGAGCTGGACTTCTTTGCGTTGCTGTTCCCAGTCCCTCTGCAGGTTTTCGCGCTCTTGCTGCAACTGTGCCCGTTCCTCCTCCCATAGCTGGCGTTCACGGTTCCATGCCGCTTGGGCATCTCGCAGTCGCCCCACTTCCTCATCCCAGTCCTCTCTCGATGGGAGAGGAAACCGGTCCGGCTGGGAATGCAGGCTTTCTTCGGACTCTTCGTCGTCTGGAAGCGAGACATCGGAGACACCGTAGCCGCCGTAGCCACCGGTGGCTCCCCGAGGCACCTCAGGTGCGGTCGCTGGCCCGGGGTGGAGGGGGTCCGATTGGGAAGCGGTACGGATACCCCTCCCAATTCCAGGTTTAGTCCCGGTATCCTTTGGACGGGCCCCAGTGCTGTGCCACGGTGGTTCCTTGGGAGCATCACCAAAATACGAGTCCAGGAATCGTTCGATGGATTCCTGGGTTGCCGCATGAAAGGTGGTCAAGCCCGTCTCCTCCATGACAGGTTGCATCTGAGGTTTGTAATCCACACGAAAACGGGTAGAGATCCGATCCACAGGCGCTCGATCCATAGACAGCGCCCCAAATGACTCATGGAAGTCCCCATGGTCGTCGTCACGTCCCTCGTTCCAACGGAGTAAAGGAAGACTCGTGCTGATACGAGGACGGGAAAGAGCCACCAGCGAGGCCCGTTCTCCTGCCGGTTCCTCCAGATCCAGAAGGGAAAGGTCGGAGCCCTCTTTGGGGGCTACCGCACCTTCCGCAGTAACATTCAACCTCTCCATCGCAAGACAAGAGGTCCACTGCACAGGAATATGATGAATTAGGATTCCTGCCACAATGTAAGGAATTCCATAGAAGCAGAAATAAAAGGCTTTTGGGAGTAAAAGTCCATTTATTAAGACATCTTAGAAAGCTCAAGTACACGCAGTGGCAGGAATGGCACTTCCCCCCAGAAGCACAGGTTATAACACCATTCACCCCATCCCCCCTTCCTGCTTCCCATGGGAACGGAGTCTTCATCTCCCGCGCAAAGATAAAGTCTCCGCCGAAGCATCTGGCCCATCGCCCGGGCTGTGGAATGCACTCAAGGTTACTTCACCATCAACACCATTGTATCCTTTACAGCAGCTGCCAAGGGGAACCGGAGCCGGCTGGCCTAAGACAAAGATTGTGCTCAGAGATGTAAACTACCAACAGTGCAAACCAGGATGTCTTCCTTAAACCACAGTGTATAAAATCAGCATGTTTCTGAATTGCAAAGGGGAAAGCAAACTGTCCTTTGTGAATGCAACCAATTCGGCCATTAGGACAAACTGCAATCTATTGCGGGCTTATAATACTGGCCCTATGAACAAGGGCGAAGGGAGCATGAAAGCCAGAGGGCTGTGGCTCGCTCTCCTTATAGACCAGGGGTCTGCAGCCAATTGGCCATGCTGGCAGGGGCTGATGGGATTTGTAGTCCATGAACATCTGGAGTGCCATAGGTTCGCCACCACGGGGCTAGAGTATTGGATTAGGATCTGGGAGATTCAGGTTCAGGAAATGGAAATTCACTGGTGATTCAGGAAATGGAAATTCACCGGATGACCTTGAGCCACACACTGTCGTTTAGCCTGACCTACCTCTTAAGGTTGTTGTGATGGCAAGGGGAAAACAATGTCATAAACCACTTTGGGTCCTAAAGGGCAGAAAAGTGGTCTACCAGTGCCGTATTTTCTCAAATGCAAGACTAGTTTTTGTCCTAGTTTTTTCCCTGGATATGCCCATGAAACAAGAGTGGGTCGTCTTAAATTCATATACAATGTTCAGTTACTTCTAACAGGAACAGCAGCCGACTCTGAAGGACAATCTAGGGAAGATGTAGCCCAGTGTGTGTGTGTGTCTCTCTCTCTCTCTCTCTCTCTCTCTCTCTCTCTCTCACACACACACACACACACACACACACACACACACACACACACACACACGGTCAGCTGCCCTCCCCCACCATTACCAAATAACATTTTTTTGCACCAGATCTTGAAGTCAGTGTATGGACCCGGAGGGAAGGAAGGGGTGTGGAGGGCAATTTTCCAACCCCCCATGTGACTAAATGGTCTCAGCCCAGGGACATTTGACCTCATATGTCCCCCTGGGCAGTACGCCCCTGCTGAAGGACATTATCATGTCAATTACAGCAGCTACGGCTACACTTCCTGTTCGTCTAATCAGGAGCACAACACAAAGTTGAATGGACTGTAATGCATCTTGATGGGAGCCAAGTCGCCCTGCCTTGTGCCATCACTACACCCCGCCCCATGACATCACTCCTGTAGCACCTTGAAAACCAAGAACATTTTTCAAGGGGTGCATCTTAGGCTCATTCCACACTTGCAGAATAATGCACTTTCAAACTGCTTTCAGTGCTCTTTGAAGCTGTGCGGAATAGCAAAATCCACTAGCAAACAGTTGTGAAAGTGGTTTCAAAATGCATTATTTTGCATGTGCGGAAGGGGCCTAAGTGACTCAAGGCTCACTTCATCAAATATTGTACCTAGCAAAGTGAGCCGGATACCCTGGAAGCGTTTCTTGGTCTTGAAGGTGCTGCCAATCGTGTGAGTGGGTGGGCATGCATTCCAGGCACTGGAACATACATGCTGTGGAACATACAGGTGCACATAGCGGCCTCTCAACACTCACCATAACGCAGCTGGCCACGCAGTACAGGGTACACAGAACTTGTCTCTGAAACAGAACTGCCGGCTCGTTCGTGGCTCTGGAGCAGACTCTAAAATACCAAACAAAACACCCAGGACAGGACAGTGAATCCCTTGGAGGAGAAAGGCCTCAATGAGGGTGGGGACACAATTGCCCTCTTTATTTGTCACTTACAGGAGGGTAGAGAGCTGTTCCTGTCAGCAGCAGAGGATAGCTTTAAATTCGAGGCAGAAAAGTACAGGCTGAATATTAGGAACATTTCTTTGACAGTGAGAGTCGTTCAGCGGTGGAATTGACTCCCTGGAGAAATGGTGAGTACCCCCTCACTGACAATCCTCAAACAGCGGCTGGACAAACATTGTCAGAGATGCCCGTATGCAGTGGTGTAGGGGGGAATGGTGCCAGGGGCAACACCTGCTTCAGGTGCCCCCGGCCCTGTGCCCTGCTGCGCTCCCCTGCCCCACTTAGAAGAAGAAGAAGAGTTTGGATTTATACCCCCCCCCCTTTCTCAAAGGGGCTGACAGTCTCCTTGCCCTTTTCCCCTCACAACAAACACCCTGTCAGGTAGGTGGGGCTGAGGGAGCTCCGAGAAGCTGTGACTAGCCCAAGGTCACCCAGCTGGCGTGTGTGGGAGTGCACAGGCTAATCTGAATTCCCCAGATAAGCCTCCACAGCTCAGGCGGCAGAGCTGGGAATCAAGACCCGGTTCCTCCAGATTAGATACACGAGCTCTTAACCTCCTACGCCACTGCTGCTCCTTAGTCAGCAGGAGCCTGCTCCAGGCCATTCCTCGGCCTGGCCCAGCCAGGCTGCTTTTTTAGCCAGCAGAGGCCAGCTGAAGAAGCAGCCTGGCAAGATGGGGCCAAGGGGAGGGGTGTGGGGGCGTGACCTTTTGGTGTGTGCCCAGGGACATATAACCCACATGTCCCAGTGAGCGCTCCGCCTCTGCCTGTATGGTCCCTATGATTCTAATGGATACAGAAACTTGCCCTGCCTAAAAGTCCAGTGACTTTTTGGTGTGGTCAGAGAACAGTATTAAAACTGATCTCCCGGCCAGGGCAGAAGTGAAAAGGTTTTCCACCTATCCTGGGAAACCTGGAAAAAAAATCTTCAGCAGCTAACAAGCAAATGTGATCACAGTCATCAACCTGGGGTCGATCAACAGTGGTCGATCTGGACCCTCAGGTCCCAATGGCCAAAGACTAGAATTTCCTGGGTGGTAAACTACGTCCCTGAGTATTGCTGATGCCTGTGCTGCTCAGCATGCAAAGGAGCAGCTATCGCAGTGGTGGCGAACCTTTTGCACTCCAGATGTCATGGACTACAATTCCCATCAGCCCCTGCCAATTGGCCATGCTGGCAGGGGCTGATGGTAATTGTAGTCCATAACATCTGGAGTGCCAAAGGTTCGCCACCATGGAGCTATCGGCTTCGTCTGGTGGAACATGCCGAGAAAGTCTTCCCTCTTCCTCTGCAGAAGGGAACCCACCTCCTCGTCTCTGCCCAGGAGAACCAACTGTCGATCCAGCAGAGACACACTGGCCACATCCCAGAGAGGAGCGTCACGAGTGGTCACCAGAGCGGATGGAGTCGTCGGCACAGCGGAATCCTCCCCTGGTGGGAGAAACACGGGAACGCAGAAGCAGCTGACTGAACCACTTGTTACAAAAGGACGCAGAGTGCCTTTCCCTCCTCCTTAAGGAATCCTTCCTTATCATTGTGCCTTTCCCTCCTGCACCCTGCTGTGCTGGCCCAGACCGAGCAAGTTCCCACCCTGCTCCCCATTAAACTCTTGTTTCTGCCATCTGTTCACATATGACGGGAGACAGGAAACAGAGGTAGGGCCTGCATCAGGTACTGCTGTGAAAGCCAGAGGATATCTCCTTCCTCCTATAGCAGTGACGGCGAACCTATGGCACAGGTGCCAGAGGTGGCACTCGAAGCCCTCTCTGTGGGCACGTGCACACAGAGTTTGTCATGTGGGGGGCGGAAAATCACACACACCCCCACACACATCTAGGCTGGCCTGGGCCACTGAGCACGACGGGCCTGGTGCCTGTGCTCCAGGTGGCTGCTGCCCGGGGGGGGGGGGGGGGGGGGCGCAGAGGAGGCAGAGATGCTAAAGAGGCACAGAGCGGTGTGCACGGGACTTGCTGGAGACTATAGCAGGCTGGCCCCTGCTCGAGTGGGTGGGGCGGAGGAAGAGCGAGCCAACCGTTTTTTTCTAAACGAAAACCTCAGCATTCAGGTTAAATTGCCTGGTTGGCACTTTGAGATAAATAAGTGGGGTTTGGGTTGCAATTTGGGCACTGGGTCTCAAAAAGGTTCACCATCGCTGTCCTATAGCAATGGTGGCGAACCAATGGTACGCGTGCCAGAGGGGGCACTCAGAGCCCTCTCTGTGGGCACGCGTGCCATCGCCTCAGTTTGGGCACTCGGCAGACATGTAGCGTCAAGAGGATGGGGAGGGGGGTGCGCAATGCACCGGGTGTGCACCCCTGCAGGGGCGTGGTGAGGGCACTCTGTGGGTTTGGCAGGGGCGTTCCAAGGCTGGATGGGGGCATGGCAGGGGCGCAGGGCACACGCATGCCCTGGGCGCAGTTCCCCCTCCCTCTCCGCCCCTGGCACTCGATCTCTAAAAGGTTCGCCATCACTGTCCGATAGCATTTCTTGTTTTTCTCCATGTAACTCTCTCTTTTTATATAAAAAGCAACTGTGAATCAGGCTTTTCTGTTCTACTCTTCAAATACATATATTAAACCATGCCAACAGGTTAAGCCTGGCTGTGTTTATTCTGGGAGTGGTTTTTTTTTTAAAAAAAATTGGAGCAATTTGGGTCCTTCACAGGAAAACAGAGGTCTTCAAAACATCAGATTAAGCAACATCCTTCGTGCTCCCTCTCCTCCAAAGGGAACAAACCTACGGAAGTGTTGCCCTGGAATCTCTCTCCATTTGTGGAGGACCATGTTGCTATCTCTCCATGATGAGGAAAAGGGGGCAGGAAAACGCTGAATTCCACAGCAGACTTGTGCACTTGTGAAGTTGCTGGCGTATGCCGTATGGGATATACAAAGATCTGCTCTAATAAAAAGTTGTCAAAAAACCACCCTTTTCGCACAAAGCGCGATATTGTCTGGCCTGGTTTATTATGTGGAAATTGTGCCGAGAAGGGGCAGTATTTTCAAGCCCACTTTAGCTCTGGACCAGCTGCACCTCCCCTTCCTCCAGTCCAAACCGATGCCGCGGCCCAGCCCTGGGGAAGCCCTGTCTTACTTTTGCTTGCTTCTTCAGTTTCCCTCTCTGGTTGGAGTGCAGTTTCCTGGTTCTTCCAGTGGGACACAGAGCGCAAATACTTCCGTAGACTCAACTTGCTACCTCCTTCTTGGGTCTTGGGCATTTTGGCAGGGGTAGAGAAAGCCCTCTGGAAGACAGACCTCTTGGCAGCAGGCCGGGTGGCTTCAGGTGGTTTCTGCTCAGTGCTGTGCTGAGAAAGCTGACCCTCTGTCTGGCTTTGTGCTCGCCTCCATCTCTGCTGTTTGCTTCTGTGTCCCAATGCTGGACTTGGGTCAAACTGCGTCTCCTTCTCCCCATTCTGGAGGACTATTTGCCACCTGTAGGAGCTCAGCAAGGATGGCGTTTCTGTTCCGTGCCTTGATTTGTAAGATGCCACCATCTGTCACAGAAAAGTGCACAGAAAACATTGCAGAAAAGGAACTGCACTGGAATCCTGTATTTATTTTCTTAACACTATTCCTCTCTCCCCAATGGGCACCCAAAACGTCATCCCCTTTACTTAGTTTTATCCTCACGACAATCACCCTGCGAGGTAGGCTTGGCTGAGAACGTGTGCCTAGCCCAAACTCATCCAGCAAGCTTGAAAGGCCAAGCAGGGGATTCAAACCTGGGCCTCTCACTCTTAAGCACCATGAAAAGCCAGAAACTACCTTCAACCTTTTGGCTCTCTGCATTTTCTGAGACCAAGGGGGCATCCCTGGCTTGTGCAACACTGAAAACAAAAGAATTGACTCTGAGGAGGACACAGACGGCAAGAGCAAGATGCTCTTTCCCCAGAAAGAAACACCCTTTGTAGAGGAGGGGGAGTTGTTGGAGGGTGTGTGACATAACTACATCATGCCCCATCTGTGCAAGGAGCCCGGCTGAAGAAGGGTTGGAGCCGACCTTCTTTCCCAGGAAGGGAACAACCGAAACAGTGGCCTTTCCTTGGCACTGTTTCTCTGCCTGAGCAAAAGCTGACGGCCATAACTGCATCCCATAAGTGACAGAAGGGCATTTCCTGGAAGCTGTGAGCATAGATTGGATTTGCAGCATTGGTGATTGTGTTACCGCCCAGGAAAATAAATAGAATATTTTCCTGAATCAAGTTACATGACTACACTGGCTCCATGCTAGGACGCAGAGACTTGTGTGGTTCAGAAGGCTCCATAAGGCTCACAGAGAACGTATATGTATGATTGTGCCAATGCTATATGTTTCCCTCTTGCTTATGCCCTTTTAAGATGTAATAAAAGCCCCTCTTTAGTTGAATTTATGATGTACCCGCTGTTTAGGATTTTAGTTTGCCTAGGTTCTCCAGTTAGGTTAAGGTTTTGTTATTGTTAATTTAGGAGAGTTTTGCCTATAAGTATATGTGTTTAACCCTTAAGGTTTTCCTAATGTTTAAGTTTAGAAATTTTATTTTTGAAATTTGTGTCTGTTAGCAAAAGCAGTAGCCTGTAAAGACTGATATTAAGGGACAAGAAAGTTGTCTCTGGAATGCAGCTTAGACCAACACCCAGCCGACTCCTTAGCAAAGACAAAGACCCTCTTTGGACTTGCAAATCAAATCTGTTACCAGCACCCAGAGGTCCCATGCACGTAGGTAAGGGGGGGGTTTCTCGGGTTTGAACCCCCCCATTCATGTCCGAAGCTCCGCCCACCGGTTTGTGGGTTTTTTAAACGTTTTAGTGCTTTTTCGGTTTTTGGCCTGCAGGGGGTGCATTGTTTGGGCTAGCAGCACCAAACTTTCAGGGATTGTTTGGGGGACTCTCCTGATGATACTACCCGGGTTTAGTGAGGTTTGGTTCAGGGGGTCCAAAGTTATGGACTCCCAAAGGGGGTGCCCCCATCCTCCATTGTTTCCAATGGGAACTAATAGAAGATGGGGACTACACCTTTGAGGGTCCATAACTTTGGACCCCCTGAACCAAACTTCACCAAACCTGGGATGCATTATCAGGAGAGTCTCTTATTGATACCACCCAGGTTTTGTGAAGTTTGGTCCAGGGGGTCCAAAGCTATGGACTTCCAAAGGGAGTGCCCCATCCCCCATTGTTTCCAATGGGAGCTTAGGAGATGGGGCTACACCTTTGAGGGTCCATAACTTTGGACCCCCTGAACCAAACTTCACCAAACCTGGGTGGTATCATTAGGAGAGACTCCTAAAGATTCCCTGAAAGTTTGGTGCTTCTGGCTTAACAATTGCACCCCTGACAGCAGGCACCCCCCAAAATTTCCCCAGATTCTCCTTTTAAATCCACCCCCTTTGGCATGGATTTAAAGGGAGAATCTGAGGTCCTCAGTTTAGAAGAAGAAGAAGAGTTTGGATTTATATCCCCCCTTTCTCTCCTGTAGGAGACTCAAAGGGGCTTACAATCTCCTTGCCCTTGCTCCCTCACAACAAACACCCTGTGAGGTGGGTGGGGCTGAGAGAGTTCCGAAAAGCTGTGACTAGCCCAAGGTTACCCAGCTGGCATGTGTGGAAGTGCACAGGCTAATCTGAATTCCCCAGATAAGCCTCCACAGCTCAAGTGGCAGAGCAGGGAATCAAACCTGGTTCCTCCAGATTAGAATGCGCCTGCTCTTAACCACTACGCCACATTGAAAGTGATGCTGTTTCAGGGTGGGGGATAATCCACCCCCAAGCAGCATCACTTTCAATGTTGTTTAACTAGGGACCCCAGATTCTCCCTTTAAGGTGGATCTAGTTTAAACACCATTGAAAGTGATGCTGTTTGGGGGTGGATTCCAGCATCACAGTGGCTGCCTGGGTGGCGGGGGGGGGGGCGCAAAACTCAGATTTTGCACCAGGCTCCATTTTCTGTCTATGCCTCAGCCCAGAGGGGAGGGGCAGGGGAGGGCAGGGCAGGGGAGTCTGCCATCCCCGACCTCGGAGAGCTGCTTTTATAAGCGCTAGGCCAGGGGCAGGGCTTGGGGAGGCATGGCCATGCCCTGGGGCCAGTGGGGGTGTGGCCCCACCCTGAACCCCCCCATAAAAAATCTATACCTACGTCCCTGAGAGGTCCCCAGCCGTTGGGAGACGTGCAAGGACCATCATTGGACAGTTTGAACTTTTCATTGTTGTAAAGATGAGGAGCTGGAGCCTCAGGGCATTACTGAAGGGAACAGCCATCTGATAAAGAAGATAGCTGGGTGCGGTAGCGAGCCCACCTGGATTTCCTGAATGGACTGTTATCTGCTCTCCCTTCAACACCATTGTGAGATCCCACGAGAAGACGTTTGACAGCGAGATTTTGTAATCCCATTCAGAAGTTGTAATTGTATCTTGCTTTTGTATTGTTGTTTTCTTATTGGTGTTTGGTGAGGAACTTGCCCCCTCACCTCCCCTTTTACCTGCCCCCTTGCCCCTTTAAAGTTTGGGAATAAAAGTTCTTGCACTGGATTCTCCTGCCAGAGCTGTGACCATCACCTGCAAATAAAATCCTTTTGCTTTGAAGAACGCCGGCTTCCTGTGCCTCATTACCTTGCTGAGCTGAAATCACTTATTGTTACTCGAGCAGCAGCGGTAACAATTGTGGGGCAATCAGCTCATCTGACCCACGGTCCTTGCCCCACCTCTGCTCTTGACTGTTGGCACATGGTTGTAAGAAGGGAGGTGTGCAGTGTCTACCAGAAAGGGGAGGCTGCTAGCATTCTTTCATTTCCTGCCTTCCCCCCTGCTGTGGGGAGTGTTTCCAGTCAAGTGGCTGACCCCACATCCTCTCTAGGTTTCAAAGTGAGCATTCTGTCCAGGACAGAATGGGGAGCCAAGCTGGTGCACCAAACAGCAACAGAAGTTTTGCTGATTCCAGTCTGCTACGCAAAATGTTTTAGTACACCTTTTGCAGGATTCTGTGACAATTATTCTGTGTTGGGCAAATCCTGTGCTGTAATGGGAAAACACCAGGTGGAAAGGGGTATGAAATAGAATAACAACTTAAGAACATAAGAACAAGCCTGCTGGATCAGACCAGAGTCCATCTAGTTCAGCACTCTGCTACTTGCAGTGGCCCACCAGGTGCCTTTGGGAGCTCACATGCAGGATGTGAAAGCAACGGCCTTCTGCTGCTGCTGCTGCTCCTGAGCACCTGGTCTGCTAAGGCATTTGCAATCTCAGATCAAGGAGGATCAAGATTGGTAGCCATAGATCGACTTCTCCTCCATAAATCTGTCCAAGTCCTTTTTTAAAGCTATCCAGGTTAGTGGCCATCACCACCTCCTGTGGCAGCATATTCCAAACACCAATAACACATTGCGTGAAAAAAATGTTTCCTTATTTGCTCATTTATTTATTTTCATTGAGAATCCTTCTTTTTCACTGGGACTCAAGGTGGATTGCAAGTAAAATAGAACTATTTATCAGTCAATTAGCCAATCACAAAATAGGGAAAAATTGAATGAGAACAACCATCGAATTTAATACCAAAAATGACTAGTAAAATAAAGCTGTTCAGTCAATTTGCAAGCAGATTACAAAATACAACATTTGAGTCATAATAGCGGCAATCCCTGAAATCCTACAGCATCACGATAGGCTTTTCCTCATGACAAGAATGTTTATGTTTCCAGCTTCCCACTGGAAGCACAAGTTGTTCCCCAGAGAAGCGCAAGGAAACCAGTTTTAAGTGAACCAAATAAATAGATAAATAAATCAGCTGGAGCAGAAATTTCCTCCTTGTTCTTCCGGAAGATGATTCGGGATATTGCTAATAAGTATAAGCATAAGCATGAGCATTTTATTGTCATTGTGCACGCACAACGAAATTTACACCAGCATTCCTCAATGAACACAATTTCAGACTCATACCCCATCCTCACTTTCCCCTTCCTCCACCCATCCCTACACAGCCCCAAACACATCAACACGAAGCCGCGGAGTTTAGCATAGCCACAGCTCTAGAGTAGAAGCTGTCTCTAAGCCTCTTTGTCCTAGTTTTGATAGACCTGTATCACCTGCTGGATGGTAACAGTTCAAAAAGAGAGTGTGCTGGATGAGACGGGTCTCTCAGAATATTTTGGGCTTTTTTTAGGCTTCAGGAATTATAGAGTTCTTCCAAGGAGGGGAGAGGGCAGCTGATAATCCTCTATGCAGTAGTGATCACCCTTTGGAGCACCTTCCTATCTGCCACTGTGCAACTGGAGAACCATACACAGATGCAGGAGGTTAAGACACTCTCTATAGCACAACGGTAAAAGGACACCAGGAGTTTTCCATCCAGTTGTTGTTTCCTTAAAAGTCTCAGATAGTACAGTCTTTGCTGGGCCTTCTTAACCACCGCGGCAGTTTGTATGCCCCAGGTCAGGTCCTCTTTAATCGTGACGCCTAGAAATTTAAAACTAGCCACCCGCTCTAATTTAACAAGCCCACATGTTTGGGTGTAGACAGTTCCTGCCACAGAGAATTATATCCCCAAAACATCTCACCAGGAGTCTTTATAGTTTACTTATTTAACACATTTTATTCTGCCCATCATTCAAAGAACCCCCTGGAAGCATAGATGGGATGGAGCCTCCAATTTTCCTCACAGCAACCCCACAAAAGAAGAAGGAGAAGAGTTTGGATTTATATCCCCCCTTTCTCTCCTGCAGGAGACTCAAAGGGGCTTACAATCTCCTTGCCCTTCCCCCCTCACAACAAACACCCTGTGAGGTGGGTGGGGCTGAGAGAGCTATGAGAATCTGTGACTAGCCCAAGGTCACCCAGCTGGCGTGTGTGGGAGAGCACAGGCTAATCTGAATTCCCCAGATAAGCCTCCACAGCTCAGGCGGCAGAGCTGGGAATCAAACCCGGTCCCTCCAGATTAGATACACGAGCTCTTAACCTCCTACTAGACTGGCCCTTGTGCACACAGGGACCTTCATAGAAAAGTGGGGATTTGAAGCCAAGTCCCCCAAGATGGACAATGTTGCAATGGATGGGTGAACAATGGAGCAACGGTTGGCTTCTTTTTGGGATTCCCAATGAGGCTAGGGTGGGAGTGGACAGTACTGAATTCACACGTAAGGCCCCTCCTCTCTTCTGCTCCCCCCTTATTACAAGTCCGTCACAGTTGCTGCCTTTCGCACAGGCCTCTCAGCTGAGCAGTAAAGAGGTGCCGAGACGCTTCTCCCTCACCCTTCTTAGCATACCTTCATCTCCTTTCAACAGGACTCCAACAACCAGCGGCTTGCTGCTGTGGCATGGGGCCATCCACTTGGTTCCCTTGGCTTCCTACTGTGTTTATCAGAGTGTCCTTCCTGTCTTCACCACCTTTCTGTTTGACTGGTTTCCTTTCCTGCTCACCCTGTGGTTTGTAGGTTTCGCAAGTGATCTGCAGCAAGATGCTAATCTCACCTCACCCTGCCTGAGTCGAACTGAGACTGCTTCTTGCAATGTGGGCGGTGAAGCTATGAAGTGTGCTGGATCTGAAAGGAAGTGCCCAGATAGCATCTTTCACACCGGGTCCGTAGATCCAGAGGAGGGTGGCTTTAAATGTGTATCCTGTGACATTTTCAGACAATCAACGTGGAATCTGAACACGCTCAAGGAAATGGTTTGCAAGAACGGCTATCCATTTCATAGGAGCTCTCTTCTAATCTCCCTGTGACACAAACCTCAAACGAACCTGTCGATCAAGTGACGGTTAGTCAGTGTCCAAATTGTTGGATGTGAAGGACTCTGCTGTCTCTTAAACTCAGACTTCAGAGAGTGACTCGACTAGAGAGTCAGGCCCCTTCCGCACACGCAAAATAATGCATTTTCAAACCACTTTCACAACTGTTTGCAAGTGGATTTTGCCATTCCGCACAGCTTCAAAGAGCACTTAAAGCAGTTTGAAAGTGCATTATTCTGTATGTGCGGAATGAGCCTCAGAGAGATACAGGGGTCAAGGCACTGGGCATCCTGTCTCTACCACTGACACTATTGTGGGACAAATTGTACTGCCTGTTTTGGATAAAAGAAATAACAACGTCTGTTTTAGATTGTAAGGCAGAAAAGCCAGGGGTCAAAAGACAAGGTTGGTAGCTGAAAAATGCTGCTGTTGCAGAGTACAGGCAACAGACGTCTGGTGTTTATCAAGCCGGAATGGATAAGTTCTGTCTTTGAACAGGGTCTGTGTTCTCACCTTAAATGGAACAACCAATCAATATTAGCCTCAACTTTCTAGATAGTAGAGAAAAATGTATAAAGGAATGGCTTTGTGTTTTTTTTTCTTGGAGACACACAAGTATATATCTCCGCTTTATTGCAATACAACAACGGCCTTTATTGGCATACGAAAGCAAAAAAATTACAAAACAGATGTGTGTAATAAAGAAAAATTACAAGTGAGAAAAAACACGATTTAGAAATTACTGCTCTCAAGAATGAAATCTGCAACATTCTCACAAAAAAGCGCATCAGAACTATTCAGGAGATATGGAATTTTATAACACTCTGCAAAAAATGGAGTTCATCTATTTCATCCGTATCTTATCATATTTGCGGCATAGAAACAAGGAATGGTCAAGTGTTTCGGCAGTGACCAAATCACAAGAACAAACCCTTTTAGAACATTCCACATTTCTGTACCTCCCATCCAAAGGGGCTGATGGTAACACATTTCATCGTGCAGTAGCCAAGGCTCTCCTCTGGGTGGGATTAATCAAGATGCGAAGATATGCTGCCATAACTCCATGCTCACATGGAATTAATAATGTGGTAGGGGAACAAGTTGTCTTAGCTGCAAGGATCGAATTATGAAAGTCAAGATTCAAGAGTCTGTTTTTGACCAACCTGAAGGCTTCCACGTTTGTAAGCATGAGAAGTGATTCCAAAGGCAAGCCAACTGCTTCAATCTTGCTGAGAATCAGATTTTTTTAAAATAATTTTTTTATTGTATCATTTGAATTTTACAGTTTATAGTAATTTTCTTCTTCATACATTTTCAAACAATACTTTCCCCCCTTTTCTCCCTCCCCCATTGCTTCTTCATAATAGTTTTGTCACACAAACAGCAGTAAGTTCATTCTCTGTAGCCTCTTCTCCCATATTTCTTCGTTGACTCAAGCTTCTTTCATCCTGTCCACGTATATTATCCATATCTTCAAAATTTCATTCTGTTTATCTTGCCACGTCTTATTTTTGGTTAGTATATCGAAAATATCAAGTGTCACTTGTTCCCAGATATATTCTAACCATCTCTGAAGTGTCCATTTTTTCTTTTCTTTCCAGCCCAAGGCTATTGTTGCATGGGCTGCTTTGATCATTATTTTATACATATAACTATATTGTTTATCCACCCTTCTGTCTTCAGATCATACCACTGTGAAATAAAATGATCTGATAACAGAGAGGAAACATAGCTATTAGAACCTGCTTAAAAGTGTAGCTTCATTGCAATAAGATTGTAAGGGTCTATTGCTGCAGTCAATAATTGAGACTCAGGAAAGGTTCAAGAGCTTTATTGAATTGTGTCAGGATCTTAGCTGTAGAAAGCCAAAGCTGGGGTCTCGGCTTTCACAGCACATATATCTCTCCAAACATTTCCCCCTTTGGGTGCTCCCCCCTCTCACCGGTTCCCACCATAAGCTGCATAAGAAAGGATGGTGTGAAGACAGTGTTGTTATGTGTTCCAGCTCAGGGACAGCGATAGGGCTCATTCTGGCCTCCAGGGAAGGGGGAGGAATGAGGGATGCCTATTTCACTAGTTACAAGCACAGCAGTAGAAACAGAATGGGCCATTAGGCCACAGATGACAGCAAGAGCAGGTGTGACCTTGGCGGGAGCCAGGCATGACAAAAAGCTACTGAAGAGATTAACTGTTTGTTTAAATAGACTTGTCTAACACTGGTCGAATCCCCACTACCGTCTTAGCCAGGTTTCAGAACACAAACTAACCAGGTTTGAGGGACGACCTCCCCATTGCTTGTGTGGCAGATTCCGTTTCTGGTGCTCGTTCTCCCCGTTAATCCTCCCTCCCTCCCCTCCCCTCCCCTCCCTTGCATGCCACCCCTCCCTCCCCTCTCCCTCCCTCTGCTAGGGTGGGTGGGCCAGGTCAAGATGCTGGGTCCCCTCCCCTCCCTTGCATGCCACCCCTCCTTCCCCTCCCCCTCGTGTCCCATGTCCCCAGGTGCACGCCTTTCCGTTATGTGGGGGGGGGGCGCCAGGCACCGGCTGGGTCCCCACATCCAGCCTCTCCCGTGGCGCAGTGACTCGGCTGGCACCCAGCATCTCCCTTTGTGCCAGGGTGCCGCTCGCCAGCGCCCAAGGCAGGGCCCTGCCACGCAGCCTGGAGTCCTCTCCCCTGCTGGGGGATGGCGCCAATGCATGAGGCAGAGCCCAACCTCGCGACCGGGAGACCTCTCCCCCGCCGGGGGATCGTGCCAGTGCACGAGACCGGGCCCAACCACACAGGTGGGAGACCTCTCCCCTGCCGGATATCTGCCGTGGTGCCCTGCCCCCCTCACCTTCCTGCAGGCCGGCTTCTGTCCTCCCCAGGACTTGGGGAGGGCAGGAGGCTGCTTGCAGAGAGCCGGGGGGGGGGGCCTCAAATGAGTGCTGTGGCAGTAGGCCAGCCCAAGAGCCAGCCTGCCACTTTTGGTGCCCATCTGAGCTGCCCCCGAGCTCCACCCCCGAGCGCAGGGGGGGTACAGGGGTGGGGGGAAGGGGGTTGGGTGGGGTGCCCAGAGTAGGTGTTGTCCTTGAGCACCATTTCCCCCCCCGATACGCCTCTACGGCTAAGCAAGAGCAGGAGTGCCTTTGCCCTGGGGATTTTAGTCTGGGGTCCAAGAGCTTCTCACTGAGACTGGGGTGTGCGCGTGGGGAAAGACTGACTTGTTTTGTGCATGGAAGTCAGGAACAGGAGCTGTGCTTTCTCTGTGCCTTGGTTCATCTGTATTTAGCCTGTAGAATGCTTTCATGGCTACTCGAGACTGGCCGGATATCAGTTCCTGTGTGTTTCTCAATCTTTTGGGTATTGGCTTATCGGGTACGATGTTTGCTGACGCTCCTATTTCAGTTCTGGAGATGGAAAATATGGTGGTGGGAGACAGGAGGCCTTTCAGTGAAGGCCAGTGAGACGTGTTAGTCACGTTGTCCCGCCTCTGCCCCATAGCGGCAGATGTGGTCGCAAGGCCTGCTGTCCCTCTTGATGTTATTCAGTCCCAGATCACCAAGGAATAAAACTACACTACTGTCTAGGTTCCTCCAAGCCAGTGTGCTGCAGTGGTTAAGAGCAGGAGCACACTAATCTGGAGAACTGGGTTTGATTCCCCACTCTGCCACTTGAGATGTGGAAGCTTATCTGGTGAACCAGATTAGCTTGCGCACTCCAACACATGCCATCTGTGTGACCTTGGGCTAGTCACAGTTCTTTGACACTCTCTCAGCCCCACCTACCTCACAGGGTGTTTGTTGTGGGGGAGGAAGGGAAAGGAGCTTGTAAGCCCCTTTGAGTCTCCCTACAGGAGAGAAAGGTAGGATATAAATCCATACTCTCCTCCTTCTCCTCCTCCTGTCTGACAGAAAAGATAGAACTAAGGATGTTTGTGTGACCAAAACCTGTCATGATGAAAACAGCAAAAAGAAAACAGCGTGTGTTTGGCTCAGTTAACTCTACTTGGTTATGTGGACTTCATTAAAGGTCTGACTGTAAGAAAGCATAGATTTCTGGGGGGTTTCACCCTGGTGCTTGCATCCAGTTGTTTCAAACTGGGTTTCTGATAGGGCAGTGATGGCGAACCTTTTTGAGACCGAGTGCCCAAATTGCAACCCAAACCCCACTTATTTATCGCAAAGTGCCAACATGGCAATTTAAACTGAATACTGAGGTTTCAGTTTATGAAAAATCTGGTTGGCTCCTCTCTTCCTTCTCTGGCTTCCCAGCACCTCGGCTTGGAGCAGGGGCCAGCCTGCTCTAGCCTCCAGCAAGTCCTGTGTGCACCGCTCTGTGCCTCTCTAGCATCTCTGCCTCCTCTGCGCCCCTCCCCTCGGGCAGCAGCCACCCGGATCACAGGCACCAGGCCCGCCAGCCAAGTTCTCCCTGCTCACCATGGTGCACACACGTTGTGCTCAGTGGCCCAGGCCAGCCTAGACGTGTGTGTGTGTGTGTGTGTGTGTGTGTGTGTGTGTGTGTGTGTGTGTGTGTGTGATTTTCCACCCCCCACATGATGAGCTCTGTCTGTGCGTGCCCACAGAGAGGGCTCCGAGTGCCACCTCTGGCACCTGTGCCATAGGTTCGCCATCACTGTGATGGGGGAATTGTACTTGGGAGTTCAGCAACGACGAGAACCATTCTAGTCTTTAGTTACCTTAAAAATGACAAAACAAACATCAAATGAGCAGGGAAGGTGGTGTACCACAGTATCCTTCCTGCTATCGAAATCCGTACAAGTTCAGGTAAGCACCCTATATCAACCCTAAAACATCTTTAACAACCAAACCAGTTATGAAGGTAGAAAGCTAGCAGGGGGGGGGGCTATCTAGTGTCTTGCAAGGAGGGTCACATGTACAATTATTTGCCCCACTGGGATGGAATTGTGGGTGTCTGCTCAATTTTATCAATGTTATTTATAGAATGTATAAACCCGCCTCATACCTGAGCCTCTAGGTGGCTTACACAGGCTAAAAACAATAAAAAACTACTATAAAACACCAATGTATGGTGCTCTTGGCAGTCAGGGGACAAGTTTGTTCCCTGAGGCTAAGGCTGTCATCCTGGAGAAGCTGAGAGAGAGAGGGAGAGAAAGGGAGAGAGGGAGAGAGAGAGAGGGAGAGAGGGAGGGAGGGAGAGAGAGAGGGAGAGAGAGAGGGAGAGAGAGGGAGAGGGAGAGAGGGAGGGAGAGAGGGAGGGAGAGAGGGAGGGAGAGAGAGAGAGAGAGGGAGAGAGAGGGAGAGGGAGAGGGGGGGAGAGGGAGAGAGGGAGAGAGAGGGGGGGGGAGAGAGAGAGGGAGAGAGGGAGAGAGAGAGGGGAAGAGGGAGAGGGAGAGAGGGGAAGAGGGAGAGAGAGAGGGGAAGAGGGAGAGAGGGAGAGAGAGAGAGGGAGGGAGAGAGAGAGGGAGAGAGAGGGGGGAGGGAGAGAGGGGAAGAGGGAGAGAGGGGGAGAGGGAGAGAGGGAGGGAAGGAGAGAGGGAGAGAGGGGGAGAGGGAGAGAGGGGAGAGGGAGAGAGGGAGAGAGGGGGAGAGGGAGAGGGAGAGGGAGAGAGAGAGGGAGGGAGAGGGAGAGGGAGAGAGAGAGGGGGAGAGGGAGAGGGAGAGGGATATATATATATATATATATGTGGATGAGACCTTCAGGGACTTACCAGAACAGTCCCACCCCTGTGCTGACAGCTTTCTGGCTGCCATGGAGACTGAAAGTCTCAAGCTTGGAGGGGGTCAGGATGAGGAGGACATAATCCCTCAGATGGGACTCCCTTCAGATAACACAGGCTAGTATTCTCTCGCTCTGAGGATATCTGGGATTGGGAGAAGATGGGCTTTTGGTAGTGGGTGATTCTACATGGAGAATCATAAAACCAAACTTGCCTCCATCCATATTCAGATTGAAATGCCTGTATGAGAAAGAGTTTTCAGCTGATCTATGCCTAGTCTGGAGAAGCGAAGGTTAAGGGGTGAAATGATAGCTATGTTTAAATATTTGAAGGGATGTCATGTTGAAGGGGGAACAAGCTTGTTTTCTGCTGCCTCAGAGACTAGGACAAGGAGTAGTGGATCAACGTACAGAAAAAGAGATTCCACCTAAACATCAGGAGAAACTTCCTGACAGTAGGGGCTGACCAACAGTGGAATGCGCTACTTTGGAGTGTGGTAGAGTCTCCTTCTTTGGAGGGTGGACGGACGGCCATCTGTCAGGAGTGCTTTGGTAATGTGTTCCTGCATTGCAGGAGGTGGGACTTGATGACCCTTGGGGTCTCTTCCAATTCTATGATTCTATGATTTCAGCAAGAAAGGCAGACTATGCATACAGCAAATAAATAAATGATATTTTTAAGTGTTTGAGGTGCGGTCTCAGCAGTTTATATCTATGAAATTAGAGGGAATTAAGAAAAACAGGAAAGAATAGCTGTTCATCTTGTCCACCAAGGGTTACTTTTTTTTTTTTGCCTTATATATAAGGAATCAAAAGTAAGAGAGGTTTTTTAAAATAATATTGAAAACTCCTACAGGGTGAATATTAATTTGAAATTTTCCATTTCTGTACGTCACAAATACCTACTTCTCACAAACTTCTTTCTATTATTGATTTCAAAGTTTTATCAACAATATAAGAGCTGTGATGCTTGCCCGATTTAACATAACGCCCTCCCGTGCTTCTCTATGGTAGATACCAACAAACAGACAAAGGAAACTATGTCCACGCAGTTCGGGCCCAATTGAGACACTCGATCACACCCTCTTTCATTGTGCAAGATTTGCTAAAGTTAGAATGAACCAATCCTCCTTGTCTCCACTCCTATACAACCAATTAACTGATGCTCTTAAGATTCCTGTAATCTTGGACAACCTTGATCCCATTGTTTGTGAGAACAATGAGCGAACTGAAGCAGAGCTGTGATCTCACTCAGCCAGCAGAGATGTTCCCAAGATCCCACCCACTATAACAGACTCTGGCCTTGCTGCTGTCATAGAAAAGAGAAACCTCCAGAGCCAGATTTCAGGTGTAGTGATTGGATCGTCAGATTAGGATCTGGGATTTGAATCTCCATGTTGGGGTTTGCCCCAGGCGCTGTTTTGTGGCAGTACGTCACTGTACATACATGCAGGCTGGCTGGCTGGAGGCTTGGCTACGCTGAGTGAAACACTGGGCCTGAAGTGGGGCCAAGGGACAAAATGGTGCCAACAAGAATTTCCCTGAGCCTTGCAGGGTCCTTGCCCAACATTTGCTCCCCCATATCAGAAAAAAGCCAACAGCATAAGTACCCCACTTACAGCGTGGTGTAGTGGTTAAGAGCAGGTGCACTCTAACCTGGAGAACCGGGTTTGATTCCCCGCTCTGCCACTTGAACTGTGGAGGCTTATCTAGGGAACCAGATTAGCTTGTGCACTCCGACACATGCCAACTGGGTGACTTTGGACTAGTCACAGTTCTTCGGATCTCTCTCAGCCCCACCTACCTCACAAGGTGTTTGTTGTGGGGCGGGGGAGGGAAAGGCGATTGTAAGCCCCTTTGAGTCTCCTTACAGGAGAGGAAGGGGGGGATATAAATCCAAACTCTTCTTCTTCTTTTCTTTTTATCATTGTTACCGCCAGGAAAATAAACAAAATATTTTCCTGAAAACAGGTTGCCTGGCTACACTGGCTCCATGCCCGGATGTGGAGACTTGTGTGGTTCAGAAGCCTTCATAAGGTTCACAAAGAATGTATATGTATGATTGTGACAATACTATATGGTTTCCCTTGTGTTTGTGTCATTTTAGGATGTAATAAATGCCCCTTTTAAGTTGAATTTAGGATGTGCCTGCAGCTTAGGATGTTAGTATTAGTTCTTCAGTAAGCTTAAGGTTTTGTTATTGTTAGATCTAAGAAAGCCATGCCCATAAGTATTTGTGAAGTCTTGCCTATAAGTATAAGGACATGTGTTATCCTTTAAGGTTTCCCTAATGTTTAAGTTAGAAATGTTATTTTTGAAATTTGTGTCTGATAGTAAAAGCAATAGCCAGTTAAGGTCTGATATTAAGGGACAAGGAAGTTAGCTCTGGAATGCAGCTTAGACCAACGCCCAGCCGACTCTTTGATAAGGACAACGACCCTCTTTGGAATTACAGATCAAATCTGTGGCCAGCACCCAAAGGTCTCCCAGCCGTTGGGAGACGTGCAGGAACTACCATTGGACAGTTTGAACTTTTCTTTGTTACAACAGAGAGAAGCGGGAGCCTTAGGGCATCACTGAAAGGTGCAGCCACCTGATAGGAGATAGCTGGGTGCGGCGGTAAGCCCATCTGGATTTCGCGGACAATAGACGCTATCTGCTTTCCGTTCAGGACCATTGCAAAATCCCGCGGGAAGACGCCTGACAGCGAGATTTGGGTTTCCCATTCAGAAAAGTGTAATTGTATCTGGTTTGTAAACTGTTCTGTTTCATGATTGGTGTTTTGGGTGAGGGACTTGCCCCCTCACCTCCCCTTTGCCCCCTTTGAAGTTTGGGAATAAAAGTTCTTGCACTGCGTTGCAAGAGCGCGATTCTCTCCTGAACCGAGCTGTGACCACCATCTGCAATAAAATCCTTTTGCTTTGAAGAACGCCTGCTTTCTGCGCCTCATTAAGTTGCTGAGCTGAAATCACTTATTGTTACCTGGCAAATCGCGGTAACATCATTATATAGTGAGGAGGAAGAAGGGAAGGAAGAAATGACCAGTGAGTTTGTCTCTCATTGTAAAAAATCTGAGGCATGAGTTGGCACCTCTATGCCCACCCCAGCCTGTTCAGGAGTTTTACAAAATGATCAGTGGTTGCTTCAAAAAAGCCTATTAGAAAAATGTCCTCAGATATGAGAAATAAAAGTGGGGAGAGAGAGGACTCCAAAGCAGGTTGCTCAGGTGCATGATGAGGCAGAGGAGTTTCACTAATTCCATCATTTTGAGACAGGAAATCAGGTGGTTCCGTTTATTCAGAGAACAGACCTCAAATGTGGGGCTCAGGGAGGAAGACTACAAACTCCCATCCTTTAGGAGCAGCAGTGGCGTAGGAGGTTAAGAGCTCGTGTATCTAGTCTGGAGGAACCGGATTTGATTCCCTGCTCTGCCGCCTGAGCTGTGGAGGCTTCTCTGGGGAATTCAGATTAGCCTGTACACTCCCACACACGCCAGCTGGGTGACCTGGGGCTAGTCACAGTTCTTCGGAGCTCTCTCAGCCCCACCTACCTCACAGGGTGTTTGTTGTGAGGCAGGAAGGGCAAGGAGATTGCAAGCCTATTTGAGTCTCCTACAGGAGAGAAAGGGGCGATATAAATCCAAACTCTTCTTCTTCTTCTTCTTTAGGCACCCAGCCTGCGCCCATGTTTCCCCGCAGCTTTGCTCCTCTTTGTCCTGCATGCGATTTTGGTCCCATGCTTTTAAAAGAGCAGAGTTAAAGAGCCTCTCTCGACACCCTGTGGAAGGGAAGGGGTGCCATTCTGCGCACCCCGCCCCCATCAACACCATTTTCTTGGCATCAGCCCCCAGCCGCCATTTGAGGGCCCCCAGGAACCCTGGTGTGCAGTGGTGGGATTCAGCCGGTTCGCACCACTTCGGCAGAACTGGTTGTTAAAATGGTGCTTGTAAACAACCAGTTGTTGTGTTGTCGAAGGCTTTCACGGCCAAAATCACTGGGGTGCTGTGTGATTTCCGGGCTGTATGGCCGTGTTCTAGCAGCATTCTCTCCTGACGTTTCGCCTGCATCTGTGGCTGGCATCAGATCCTCTGAAGATGCCAGCCACAGATGCAGGCGAAACGTCAGGAGAGAATGCTGCTAGAACACGGCCATACAGCCCGGAAACCACACAGCACCCCAACCAGTTGTTGAATTATTTGAATGCCACCATTTCTGGTATGGATAAACCATCAGTGTCAGAGCATGTGATGACTGCTGCAGTGTGTGTGTGCTGGAAGCAGAGTTTTGTAATGGCACACACACAATGAAACTAGTGCTGCGGACTTTTACTGAGAGAAATGTGGGCTCTGAAAGGGGGAAAAACCTTCCATCTGGGTCAGAGGTCAGAAAACCAGCCATGTCAGATTCTTTTTCTGATTGGTTGGCAATAGAAGTGGAGGTGAGTGTGTTCGTACAAAGCAGCAGTTCAGATTCAGAACAGAATGAATGTTACGTGCTGTACTGCACTTACTAGTAATCATCACACGTCTCCAAGGGAAACCATGAGAGTTCACAGGGATGGGAAATCACAGCCCGTCTTGCTTTCTACCTAGGACAGCGATGGCGAACCTTTTCGAGACCGAGTGCCCAAATTGCAACCCCAAACCCACTTATTTATCGCAAAGTGCCAACATGGCAATTTAACCTCGATACTGAGGTTTTAGTTTAGAAAAAACGGTTGGCTCCGAGGCGTGTGTTACTCAGGAGTAAGCTTGGTGGTAGTTGGTGGCTTTGCTTTGGAGCAACTGTGCAACTCTTCCAACGGGTGAATCATGATCCTAGGAGGGTTTACTCAGAAGCAAGCCCCATTGCCACAGCAATCAAGCTTTACTCCCAGGTAAAGGGATCACACACTTTTAGACTTTAGCTCTTTGCATGAAAATCAGTGGGGTTGAACAGCGCTTAACAGGGTTACCTACACTGCTTCCCCAAAACTAGGTCTTAATGCTAATAATCAAGCCCAGCGGTCCAGGCCAGCCTAGATGTGTGGGGGGCACTCTATGCATGCCCACAGAGAGGTTTCCTTGAGAGGCTTTCACCTCTGGCACCCGCGCAAGAGTAGGTGGTTCCGCCACCACTGACCTAGGAAGTCTGTCACATCCATTATGTATGCCCAGTGGTGGGATTCAAATAATTTAACAACCGGTTCCGGTGGTGGGATTCAAATAATTTAACAACCGGTTCCGGTGGTGGGATTCAAATAATTTAACAACTTGCGTATGTTATGTGGCTCTTTGCTTAGAACTGGGCCAAAATTCATTGGTCTACAGGGCTTGGTCAAGGGCCTTTACATTTTGGCTGCACTTGCATTATACACACAATAAGCACTCTCTGGTTCACCTAATACTGTCAGATACCCAGAGTAATTCATGGTTCTCACTGGCCCTTTCCCCACTTACCTTAAGCCCCGCGCTACTCGAGGAGAGTAGCGCAGGGTCCCTCGGCACTCCCCACTGAGAGGGGCGGCGACAGCGCAGCCGCCCCGAAGCTGCTGCTGTCGCGCCCTTCAGCACGCAGCATCCCAGGCGCTCTTCTTAAGGGCGCCTTTTGATGGCCCCGCGCAGAGCGCAGGGTCGTGGGGATGGCCGGGCGCGCGCCTGGGATGCTGCGCGCTGAGAGCAGCGTGAGGCATAGAGGGGAGCGATGAGAGTGGGGATAGGCCCACTGATAGAGAGGAAGATCGAATCAATTGGTATACCCCTCGACTCCCTTCTACCTTTAACTTGTTCAGAATCGTATAAATTATTAAAACAAAAATTGTTGGTGAGAGAATGGAACTATTTAACTCTGGCAGCGAGGAAAACTTGTTCACCTTTACATCTATCAATCCCCTTACAACACATAACAGAATGGCCTCCTATCTGTATCATCTGACCAATCCAGATCAGAGAAGAGTTTTTTTCACTCGCTCGCTTCAATGTTTTCCCTTCTGCCATACTACGAGGTAGATATAACAATCTAGAAATGTGCAAAAGGGTGTGTTCATGTGATGCAAATCAATTAGAAACATTAACTCACCAATTATTCTGTTGTCCTAAATCGGCAAGTATTAGAATCAAATACTCTAGGTTGCTTTCTATGATACCTAGCGAGCTGGACGAACTAAGCAGACTATTGTTTTTATTAAATAATTCTGATGCTACATTCTGTAAAATGGCTGCGAACTTTCTGCTGGAAATATCCCATAAGAACAGTATGTATGAATCAACTTCATTTGTAATATGTTGCAAGCTTGTATTTTGATGCGATTTTGAGGTGATTTTATACTGTTTATGCCAAATAAAGGCTAAATGAAAATTTTTTTTAACAACTAGTTGTTTACAAGCACCATTTTAACAACCAGTTCTGCCGAAGTGGTGCGAACCGGCTGAATCCCACCACTGTGTATACCCACAAAGATGAACCTTGGGATTGGTGCTGTTTAATTTGTTCACAAATGATTTAGCATTAAGTTTTAAAATTATTATTCAAACCTAAAGACATTTTGACAACAAAGAAAAAGTTACAGAGATTACAAATATATCGACTGCGTAAAAATCCGATCCAGATTATTTTAAATAGGTCCTCATGAATTCATATGATTTTGACATTGAAACAAAATAAAATAACCAGGATACTGTAGACCGTGTCTTAGTCTGTTGGCAGCATTACAAAAATTATGCATTCGTATTGGGGGGGGGGCTGCTTTTGCACAAAAAGGTGTCTGCAAAGCATGGATCCTCAGTTTTATGCACAAGGTCACACTGAACTCACCATCAGATCACATATCGCGACCATGGCTACAGCTTGCACTGCAAAAATTACAGGTCATTTCCCCACTTACCTCAACCACCCTTTGCTGTGCGCTACTCTCTACGCGCTGCGGCGACATTTCTGAGCGCCAGGCCCTGGGTTTCTACCCTAATGACTCCCAAGCGCTCTGCATCGGGTTCATTAAAAGGCGCCCTTTGAGGAGCCTGCCAGGAATGACGCCAAGGCTGAGTGGGGGCGCTGACAGCGGCAAGGCTGCCGGGCGGCTGCGTTGTCGCCGCCCCTGTAGTGGGGAGTGCCGGGGGACCCCGTGCTACTTGGCGACAGTAGTGCGCAGCAGACGGTAAGTGGGAAAACGACCACAGTTCCAGGAAAAAAACTTAGAGGAAAAAAGCCCACAGGAAAAATGCCCACAGAAAAGAGCCCATTATCATGAATGCCCACACGGAAAAAAAAACCACATGGAAGAATGCCAGGGACGCAGGTATAGATTTTTATGGGGGGGTTGGGGGGGCACATCCCCACCCGCCCTAGGGCATGGCCACGCCTCCCCAAGCCCTGCCTCTGGCCTAGTGCTTATAAAAGCAGCTCTCCGAGGTCGGGGATGGCAGACTCCCCTGCCCTGTCCTGCCCTGCCCTGCCCCTCCCCTCTGGGCAGAGGCATAGAGGGAAAATGGAGCCTGGTGCAAAATCTGAGTTTTGCGCCCCCGCCCCCGGGGCAGCCGCTGTGATGCTGGAATTTACCCCCAAACAGCATCAGTTTCAATGGTGTTTAAACTAGAGAGTTCAAATTCTCCTTTTAAATCCACCTTAAAGAGAGAATCTGGGGTCCCCAGTTAACTTTGGACCCCCTGAACCAAACCTCACCAAAACCGGGTAGTATCACCAAGAGAGTCCCCCAAACAATCCCTGAAAGTTTGGTGCTGCTAGCCCAAACAATGCGCCCCCTGCAGGCCAAAAACAAAAAAAGCACTAAAATGTTTTTAAAACCCACAAACGGAGGGGCGGAGCTTTGGACATGAAAGGGTTTTTTTTCAAACCCGAGAACCCCCCCCCCCACCTACATCCATGAAGAATGCCCATATGGAAAAACGCTCACACAATTTTGAGAAGGCTTGTATGATTGCACTGAGGAGTGCCTTTCCACATGCTGAGGTCAAAGGGAAAATAAAAAATGTTAGCTTCAAGACTGAATATGAAACAAATATCGACATAAAAATCACATTGAAGTCTCTTGCTGTCGTGGCGAATTTGCCCTCCCTCGGATACTTTGACCAAAGATGGGGCAGATCCAGTTGCGGGATTCAGCAGGTTCGCACCACTTCGGCAGAGCTGGTTGTTAAAATGGTGCTTGTAAACAACCAGTAGTTAAATTATTTGAATACCCACCACTGGAACCAGATTAGCCTGTGCACTCCCACACATGCCAGCTGGGTGACCTTGGGCTAGTCACAGTTCTTCTGAGCTCTCTCAACCCCACCCACCTCACAGGGTGCTTGTTGTGAGGGGGGAAAACCACTGAATCACCAAGTTGAAATTTGGCACACCGGTTCGTTATGTGCTTCAGGTGCTCGCTAAGAAAGGATTTTCCAAAATATTCACTTTCACTCGACTTATTAGATATTTACTGTTTAACTCTGGCCATCTGCACGAACATTCTAAGGGTGACAGTTAAACACCACGAGTTTCATGTGCTTCAACATGGTATTTTCGATGGATTTTGAGTTCTTCTGATAGTCAGTCAGTGAGTGAGTGGTATTTCACGTTTATATATATAGCTTTGTTTCACAGGACATTTTAACGAAGGGCACTTTGAAGCTCTAACTCCATTTGTCGCATCGACAAGTTCTGCCAATGCCCACCAAACAACAAGCACGATTGATCCAATGGTGCACCAACTGCATTCTAACACCGCCCTCCTCAACGCATACGAACCTGTTCCTTCTGCTGAAACCGCTAAAGGGAGAAGAGGAATTAAATGCAGAACACGATTTACACATTGCAGTAGAAAAAGACAACTACAGGAAGCTGCTGCAAAATATGCGAAAACCAACCCGTCAGTCCACAGACAGGCTGTGAGGAAATATGCTGCATGTCACCCCAAAGTTCACAAACAGGCTGTAAAGAAGTATGCTGAATGTCACCCGGAAATTCATAGAGCGGCTGTGATGAAGTATGCGTAGCGAAGCACGGGTATCCTGCTAGTGTTTTAATAAAGGCAAAGATTTTTTTAAATAGTATTTACTTGCATACTGTACTGTACTTACAATGAACCTGACATGGGAAATAAATGATGGGATACAGAAAAGCTAACTAGACAACTGATGCTCCTTGGGAGCATATATGGCTATACCGGAATCAAAGCTGGCAAGAATCATTCAGGACAGACTGCAGAGACTTTTGTAGGGGCAATGGAGCACCCACACTGCAGTTTCCTCCACTTGTTTCCAGGGGCAGAGCGAGGGGGAACTGCGCCCAGGGTGCACCACGCCCTGCATCCACTGCTGTGGTGCTGCCTGCCCCGCCGCAGAATGCCCCCATCCATGCCCCCTTCATGCCCCGCCCATGCCTCCGCACTGGGGCACACCTGGGTTGTCATGCCCACCCTCACCGTGAGTGCTACGCCACTGCTTGTTTCTCACATCAGTCTCCAAGGCCAGCATTCCTTCACCCCGCACATGGGAGGACATTTTTTTAAAAAAAATCAGGAATTGTGAGATAACTGTATCGTTATAGCGTTAAAGTGGTTTATTGTAACACTCTAATTTCCCAGCTTTCATTTTAAAAACCAACTCTGTAGCTGCAGTGTTGTGGATTTTCTGGGCTGTATGGCTGTGTTCCAGTCGCATTTTCTCCTGACGTTTCACCTGCATCTGTGGCTGGCATCTTCAGAGGATCTTCAGCAACATCAAGAGAAAATGCTACTGGGACATGGCCATACAGCCCAGAAACCACACAATGCCCCAGTGATTCCGGCCATGAAAGCCTTTGACAAGACTCTGTAGCCCTTTGTTTTGCGGGGTCATCAGCCCCATTGCCATCGTCCCATCAAGTACCTGAACCCCCCTTCTCCCATATTCACAAATCCAAGCATATAATTGCATGACATTCGTAACGTATCACAAACGAGGAATTTGGATCGATGTCCTTGTTCACTGCACTGTTTGAGGGGCTGTTCCCTCTGGCATTAGGGAAAGGTGCCAATTTTGTAGAAAATGGGTGTAAAGGTTTCAATGGTGTTGATGGGAAGGGCAGCCGCCTAACCTTGAGTACATTCCACAGCCCGGGCGATGGGCCGGCTTCATCGGCGGAGACTTTATCTATGCGCGGGAGATGAGGTCTCCGTTCCCATGGGAAGCTGGGAGGGGGATGGGATGGATCGAGTTATAACCTGTGCTTCTGGCTGGATGTGTCATTCCTGCCACTGCGTGTACTTGAGCTTTCTAAGATGTCTTAATAAACGGTCTTTTTTCACCGAAGAGCCTTTTATTTCTGCTTCTATGGAATTCCTTACATTGTGGCAGGAAACCTAATTCATCTATATCCCTAGTGCAGTGGACCTCTGGTGTCTCGGCATGGAGAGGTTGAATGTTTCTGGGGAAGGTGCGGTAGCCCCCAAAGAGGGCTCCAACCTTTCCCTTCTGGATCTGGAGGAACCGGCGGGAGAATCGGGTCTCGCTGGTGACTCTTTCCCGGCCTCGTATCAGCGACACGAAGTCTTCCTTTTAACCCGCTGGAACGAAGGGGACGGGATTTACTCGGCACGCATTTCATGGGGATTTCACATGATCGCTTGGCTTGGGCTGTCTATGGATCGAAGCGCCTGTGGATCGGATCTCTACCCGCTGTGTAGGCGGATTACAAACCTCAGATGCAACCTGTCGTGGAGGAGACGGGCCTGACCACCTTTCATGCGGCAACCCAGGAGTCCATTGAACGCATTCCTGACCTCGTGATTTTGCGGTGATGCTCCCAAAGAACCACCGTGGCACAGCATCATTGGGGCCCGGCCCGGCAAGGACACTGGGACTAAAACCTGATTGAGGGTATCCGTACTGCCTCTCCGGAATGTCGACCCCCCCCCCTGATCCCGGTCAGCTGCTGCACCTGAGGGTGCTCCCAGGAGCCACCACCGGTGGCTACGGTGTCTCCGATGTCTCAGCTTCCAGACGCACGGTTTTAAGAGTCCGAAGAAAGCCTGCACTCCTCAGCCGATCTTCGTTCCCTCTCCCATCGAAAAGTGAGAACTGGGATGAGGAAGTGGGGCCGAACCGGGCGAGATGCCCAAGAAGCATGGACCCGTGAACGCCAGCTAAGTGGGAGGAGGAACGGGCACAGCTGCAGCAAGAGCGCGAAAACCTGCAGAGGGACTGGGAACAGCAACGCAAAGAAGTCCAACTCGAAGTTGGACCGCAAGCCAAAGATGCGCTCCAAATCCACAATATGCGCAGGAATCTGTCAGTCCATGATAAGGTCCTGGAACACTCCAAACTGGATTTACAGCTGCAACGCGAAAGCCTGCTTCAGGCCTTGGCGCACGCCAGTGAGCTTTACTCGCAGCTATTAAACGGGACCTAATTGGCTAAATTGGAACGAGAAAAAAGCAGCTCTGTACGCGCATCTCTAGGATGCATTGACCCGCTAAGGAGAGAGAGCTGGCTGCCTTGGAGAGGGAACTGAGGGAAGCAGCAGACCAGGAAGCCTCCTAAGTTGGAAGTCTACGCTGTCACTGATAATTGCCGGGCGCCAGAGGGGCAACGCTTGTTGGGCCCTGCCACCTTCCAAGGACCAGCTCCCACCTGAACGCCAGCTGCACCGGGCATTAATGTCACTGCCTCAGGTAACCGCTGCCCGCCTCCAACCTGTTCGCTAATCCTTATGCGCATCCGCCGCCTGCAGGTTTTAAGAGCCATGGAAAGGGGTTACTACAGGCCCCCCTCGATACCTCGCCCGCTTCGGGATGGGGACCGCTTCCAAACTCCCCTACTTCATCTTACAACTCGATGCCCACATGGAGGGATCTTTCATTAAGCGATGATTTATAACCGGTCTGAGCGCCGAAAAAATATCGTGGACATCGGGCTCCGGCCCTGGATGGGGCAGCAGCCGACTGGTTTGTGACTCTTTTGGATTTTGGCAAGATGAAGACTCTCGCGATCGGGTGCCCGGCGATTCCTCCAAGCCTTGGCATGAGCGCTGCCTGCTTCCAAGATCCGGGCGCCGAAAATGAAGCTATCCTCTCGGCATCTCATCAAAACTATCCAGCAGGGCAAACTCGCCAGTTTTGCAGAATTTGCCTCGGAATTTCAGGGCGGCGGCTGCCTCGACTCTCTCCTGAGAAGGGTCCTGAATCGCATGAAATGCCAATACTTCTCGGATGCTGCTTGACGGCAAGCTGCGCTGGAAACGGTGTTTTAATCTTCGGTTCCTGCGTGACTATTGCTGGATTGGATCCAGTTGGGGATCCCAGGGTGGCGCCTTCCCGCTTTGGAATAACGCCGTGCCGGAGGTCCGCCCACGCCCAAAACCTGCCACTGCGCGCTTCACCAAGCTGCAAGCTTCCAGCCGCCCCTACCGGTGACCGTTCCTTCTGAGCTGGGCTGCCGAACTGGGATTGTGGTTCTTTACCGCGGAGGACCAGGTCATCTCAGCCCAACTGTCCGGCGAAACAAAACCAACCGGCTTCCAGCCACGCCTGCGACCCCATTCTCCGCCAAGTTTTTCACCACACGCAAATCGGGCCGCCTCGGACGGGCTCATGCTATCTAAAGCTGCCATCGAAGGCGCTTACCCGGGAGGAGGGGAAGCAGCTGTTTGCCTTTCTTCAGCCCCCATGGACATGGGTCCGACTCCTGACGCGGTGAGTGAAGGCAGCGCCCCATTACTGTCCAAGCGCTTTGGCCAATAACCCCGCTTAAGCATACTCTTCGTGATTATAGCCTCGCCCCTTGTGGGATTCTGGCTGCTCCCATTGCTTAATGCGCCCCAGGTGGCAGAGAGGAGCTAGGTCTGGACCAAATTCCCTGGCTAAGCCTCTCCATACCATTCACCCAAATGGACGGGTGCAGCCCTCTCGAACCGTAAGGGACCGCCCAGTTCAAAAAACACAACCGTTCTCCTCCTCCGCCATACCACCATTGGGAGAAAAATTAGTTTTATTTTGGCGCCAGTGGCCAAACACTCCATAGTTCTGGGCATGCCATGAGTTATTGTTACATTGAACCAAAAGTTCATTTGGAAAGAAAAGCGCGATCTTAGAATTCACTGACCCCTTCCCCAAGCGGGGAACACATGAATTGGGGGGAAAACTCAACTTCTCCTGACACACCCCCCTCTCTGGCTGCATCAGCGATTGCTCCTCGATTCTATTGGCATCCTGCAACCGGCGCGTACTCAAGATCTAGCCAGAGTTTTTTCAGGAGCAAGAATGCGTATCAGTTGCCACCCCATAGAGACACTGACTGCAAAATCGTTATACAGCCGGGGCGAACTGCCCAAAGGTAGAATCTACCGTGATGAGTCCCAATGAGGAGAAGGAACTTTCGTGCCTTTGGACAAGAACCTCGCCGCTGGTTCATATCGGGCGGCTACCAAACACCAACACACGCCGCGTCTCCGCTTTGTTTTGTAAAAAAAGAAAGATGGGTCTGTACGGCTTTGCAGTACAGATTATCGAGGTCTTCAATGCAGTCTCCTGTCCAATAAATATCCTTTGCCTTTGATCAAGGACCTCTTAGATGCATTGGGCAAAGGGCTATCTTTACTACAAATTGGACTTGAGAGAAGCTTACTACAGGGTCAGTGAATTGCTGAAGGCTATGAACACTTGGACTGCTGCTTAACACAAAGTTTGGAGCAGTTTGAATAACTTACTAAATGCCATTCGGGTTAAGTGGGGCCCCCGGGCTTTCTTTGTATGGCCCTTATCAACGAAGTTCTCCATGATTTATTGTACAAGGGAGTTGTGGTATACTTAGATGAGACGCTTTTAATTTATTCACAAACCATGGAAGAGAATGAAGCATTGGTTCGGGAAGTATTGGAAACGCTTGCTCAACAACTCTCTTTGCCAAACTCTCCAAAATGCTGTTTCCAATTCAGACCTCTATTGACTATTTGGGTTACCGGATCCTCACCGGTGGGCTTAAAATGGATCCTGCTAAAATTGACGCCGGGTCCTCCAATGGCCTGCCCCCACCAACCGTGAAGAACTCCAATCTTTTCTGGTTTTGCTAATTTCTATCGTGGACTTCATACCCCAATTCGCTGGAACTGGACTCTCCCTCTCACAGACCTTCTTGCACGCACTAAGCGGTAAAGATCCACTGGTCCGCCAAGCCCGGGCCCCCTTTCCTGGTCTGGAAGAATGTCAAACAGCCTTTTCAGCTCTTAAAGTCTGCTTTTACCACCGTAACCCATCCTAAAAGCACCCTGACCCTAGATCTCCCGCTTGTGGTTCTACGTGGATGCCTCGGACAAAGCGCTTGGGGCAGTGTTCCTGTTGCAGAAAAATAAAGATGGTAGACTGGTTCCAGGCAGCTTATTTGTCAAAGAAATTCTCCGTGCTGAACTCAACTGGACTGTGGGAGATAAAGAGACCGCGCCATCAAAGTAGCACTCTCCACTTTACCACTGGCTGGAGAGGGGGCTAAACACCCCCCCTTTCAGGTGGCTCTGGTCGGATCACAAAAACCTGGCCTTTTCCACCCCCCCCCTCAAGATGTCCGCAAAACAAACTCCGCAATGGGCCATTTCTTTTCTCGCTTCTCTTTCACAGTCCATTTTTTTCCCCTGGAAAACCAATAAACTGGCTGACGCCGCTCTCGCCAGCCTTACCGAGGGAGGGGTGGAGCTGCCTTACCAGACATTCCACGCATCTGTTCTCTCCCTCCCAGTTGGGGCTGGCTGTCACCCGATCTCAGATCGCCCACTCCCCTTCACCGCCCATTCCCAGTCTCTCTGGCTCTCCTTTCCCGCGTGGAACTCGAGGGAGGCTGGGCTGCATGAGCCTCCAGCTGGAGGAAGGTGCACCTCGCACTGCGCTTTGGGAGAAATCGGAGTTTGGCTTTGGAGGGGGGAGTGTTGGCACGCGCTCTCCCTCCGCCAAGCAGGTTCTTGAAGCTCCGCCACGGCATGCCCGGCCGGCTGGACATCTTTGGCTTTCTGAAAACTCTGCATTTGGCCTCGGTCATTGTTCTGCGTGCTGCGCGCAATGCTAAGGACATTGAGGCATATATTAAAGGTTGCTCTGTTTGTGCAGAAGCTTTCAAAACATTCAGGGAAAGCCCCATGGGCTGTTGGAAACTCTCCGTGGCCTCCCCGCCCTTGGGAAGTCATCTCCCATGGATTTTATTACAGATTTACCGGAAAGTCATGGCAACAACGGTTCTTATGGGTAGTGGTTGACTTATTTTTCTAAACAAGCTTCCATTTTATTCCATGTGCTTCCATCCCTCCGCCCTAAGTTAGCACGGCTGTTCATTCAACATGTTTACCGCCTACACTCCGCCCCCGCTAAGGTGGTCTCCGACCGCGGCCCCCAATTCATTTCAAAGTTCTGGAAGGCTTTTTTAGGGTTGTTAGGGCCGCCCCGGCGTCGCGCTCCTACCACGCTCAAAGTGACGGTGAGTCGGAGAGAACGAACAGAACCCTAGAGCAGTATTTACGTTGTTACACCAACTACCACCAAGACAATTGGTGCGAGCTCATTCCGCTTGCGGAGTACGCCTATAACAATGCGGTTCATAGCAGTACAAAGAAAACCCCCTTTGAAATTGTGTCTGGTCGCTCCTTCCCCGGCCAAGCAGCCAAAGCAACTACCCAAGCAACAGCTTTGGATCCTCCAGAGTTTCAACAATGGATTTCATCCCTAGCCGAGGGTGGAAATCGTCCAGACCGCTTTACAACAGGCTAAGGACTCCTAAAAGCTGCAAGCGGATAAGCACCGCTCGGATTTCCCTCTGCGTGTGGGCGCTTGGGTGTATTTGTCTACCAAAAATCTCAGAGACGTGCATAAATTTTCCAAACTAGGCAAAAGATTCGTGGGACCTTTTCAGATTACTAAGGTGATTAATGATGTCACTGCCCGATTGGATTTGCCTAACTCTCTTAGTAACATTCATCCTGTCTTCCATTCCAGTTTACTCAAGGAGGCTCCCGCTTCCGATGCCTGGCACGACCCGCCGGAGAGACCCCCCCCGACTATTATTGATGGCCACAAGCACTACTTAAATTGACGCCATCCTGACTCTCGCTTAATCGCAAACGCTTGCAATATTTAGTCTCTTGGGTGATATTCCTCTGGGTATAATCAATGGGTTTATGCCGAAAATATTGACGCCCCCACCCTTATTTCTGCTTTCCACCGCGCCTTTCCGCATAAACCTGGGGGGGAGGGGTCTTCTTTAAGGGAGGCAGAGTGTAAAGGTTTCAATGGTGTTGATGGGAAGGGCAGCCGCCTAACCTTGAGTACATTCCACAGCCCGGGCGATGGGCCAGCTTCATCGACGGAGACTTTATCTATGCGCGGGAGATGAGGTCTCCGTTCCCATGGGAAGCCGGGAGGGGGATGGGATGGATAGAGTTATAACCTGTGCTTCTGGCGGGAAGTGTCATTCCTGCCACTGCGTGTACTTGAGCTTTCTAAGATGTCTGAATAAACGGTCTTTTTTCACCGAAGAGCCTTTTATTTCTGCTTCTATGGAATTCCTTACAATGGGTTCATGAAACTTGCCACATCAGGGGCCTCCGCACTGTGAATTAAATGCAGTGCTCAACACTGTCCTTCATGAAGCACCTCACCTTGAAACCTTTCCATGTTTTAATCTCTTGGAAGAGTCTGTCTCCAGGGCACAGGGTACGCACCAGCTGGCGATGCCCATAGACAGTGTAGTTGGCCTTCAGCCGGGAGCCTCTCACTGCACACCGCATGAAGTTGTCCTTCACAAGCGTCAGAGCAAAGGGATCCGGCAGGGCCTTCATGTAGTCTCCGATGAAACTGACGCCGTAACCTTTGCTGTTGTGTCCCAGGGTATGAGCACCTACCCAGTGCCAGCCTCGGCCTTGATAGATGTACCCGTCACCTCCAACAACAAAGCTGTGCAGAAACAGAAGATAAATATCAGAGGAGTTGCAGCAAAAATGATTAATGCCCCCCCCCCCCCCCCAGTGACTTCATGTCCATTTGTATTTAACAACTGAAGCGCTGTCAAAGGCTCTCACAGCTGAAGATGACAACCTCAGATGCAGGCAAAACGTCAGGAGAAAATGCTACTGGAACACGGCCATACGGTCTGGAAACCCCACAACACTCAACTGGAGTGCTGATTGTTTTCTTCTAGCCTTACACAGTAAGTAAGAATATATCATTTTATTTGCTGATAACAACTGAAAAAAACATACTTCAAAAGCAAAAGTTTCATAGAAAGATACCTTTAACATGTAATAAGATGCAGGAGCTGCTTGTTTTAAACGAGATACATAAGATATATTGAGAAGTAAAAGATTGACTAGAATATTCCAAAGAAACCTAGAAATGTTTTAAGAGGACATGCGTTAATGAACGCTGGATTCCTTACAGATGCACACTTCAGTTCTCTGTAGAGACAGAGATATGGCTGCCCCCTATGCCAGAAGGGAACTGAAGTAGCAGAAAATAGCACTTCTCCAGGCACAGAACTGCCACTCAATTGCATGAGTAGGCAGGACAGATCCAGGTATGTGCCTTGATTTATTCTATGGACTCCCAAGAAGAGCAGATTTTCATAAGAAGAACATAAGAACAAACCTGCTGGATCAGACCAGAGTCCATCTAGTCCAGCACTCTGCTACTCGCAGTGGCCCACCAGGTGCCTTTGGGAGCTCACATGCAGGAGGTGAAAGCAATGGCCTTCTGCTGCTGCTGTTGCTCCTGAGCACCTGGTCTGCGAAGGCATTTGCAATCTGAGATCAAGGAGGATCAAGATTGGTAGCCATAGATCGACTTCTCCTCCATAAATCTGTCCAAGCCCTCTTTAAAGCTATCCAGGTTAGTGGCCATCACCACCTTTCAACTCTTTCATCTTTGCAGCAGAAGGGGATAAGAATAGCTTCGACCTCATTCTGTGAAAATGTGATTAATATTTTGTGCCCTGATGCAACTTTATCCATGAGAGAGCTTGTTTTTACCCGAAGAAGCCGCCGCCTGCTTACAGAAGGTATTTGAATGAACAAGCAGATGTTTGTGATTTTGGGACAAACAAAAGTGAAAATGTATTGTCGAAGGCTTTCACGGCCGGATCGACAGGTGCTAGTAGTGGTTTCGAAAGATATGGTCAGTAGGCATTCTCTCCTGACGTTTCGCCTGCATCTGTGGCTGGCATCTTCAGATGCAGGCGAAACGTCAGGAGAGAATGCTGCTAGAACACGGCCATACAGCCCAGAAACCACACAGCACCCCAAAAGTGAAAATATCAGAGACTTCATTAATTGTGGGTATTTCCGACACAGAACTTTCTCAGAAGCTGCAACTTCAAAGTGACCTTACCCTGGATGTTGCAATCCAACTAATTAGAAACTCTGAAGTGATTAAAGTACAAGTCCATTCACACAGTTCTCCAGAAGAACTTCAGGATGAAATGAAACCAGTTGCATTTTGTTCCAGAACCCTCACTTGATGCAGAAAGAGACCCGGGGAAAGAAATGGTAGCCGAGACTTAGAGGAGTCCAGACAAAGAGCTTCTGTGTAGCTGCTTATAGTTCTATCTTGTCTATAAATAAACCTACGTGAAACCCACGTGGACCATCCTGTCATCCTTCAGAACTGTTAAGATTGACAAAGGCACATTCAAGGGCATTTGGGCTCCTACTATGTGGAATGGCCTGCCAGAGGGAGCAGGAAAGTCCCCATGTTCATTTCAATGTGCAAATCAGAAATGCTCAGGCAAGCATTTTTAGGGGGATTAGAACCGTAATATAATGGAACAGGTCAGGAGGTTGCTTCGATAAGGAATAGGATTGTACTTTATTGCAAAGTTTATTGTATGCATTTGCTCCTTTGTGACTAGAGTGTCCTCTGCATTTGTGGCCCTCTTTCTTCTTCATGGCATGTCATGCTTCATACATTTTTTGGTCCCTTGGAGAGTTGCTTGTTGCACTGTTTTCCAAGTCTGAAACCCTAGTCCTTCTGCATTGTGTATTGCATGCCTTTGCCAATTATTTTCCTGTCTTTTGTAATCTACTCATAGGCCCTTTCCGCACGGGCCATTAACAGCGCCCTGGCGACGGCAAAAACGCCGTCCCCAGGGAGCTGTTCGCACAGGGGGCGCAGCTGCTGCACAGCCGCGCCGCCCTCGCGCCTCCTGAGCAGCATGAAGCCGCCGTTTTCCAACCTCGCTTCCCCAGCGAGGTTTACGGAAAATGGCAGCTTCAAGCCATGCGAACGGCAGCAGCTCGAAGGCGCCCTCCCTCCCCCCTTTTAACTGTTGACCTACCGTCGCTGCGGCCGTCCAGCGTGTCGCCGAGGCCTGGAGACACGCCCTCCCTGCCCTCCAACGCCGGAGCGGTCACGCAGGGCGGGGGTGTGTGTTCCCAGGCCTCGGCAACGCGCCGGACGGCCGCAGCGACAGTAGGTCGACTGGGCGACGGTGCTCTGCGGCACCGTCTTCCCGGTTGTTTCTGGGACCGTTTGTGCGAACGGTCCCAGGGGGGTTGGGTCGGCGTCGTGTACGCTGGCCCAACCCCAATCGTGGCCGTGCGGAAACGGCCTGATTCTCCATGAGAAAGACAGGCTATCACGGAGTTAACATTTTTAAAAAAGCACCCCACCTGAGGAGGACTGATTATGCCCCACCAGCACAGAAGTTTGACAGCAATTGAGTCAGTTGGGCTTGCTTAAATTGTTGAGAGCAGATGGAATCCTGGAGAGGGGAAGATTTGGCAGATGGGGTTGGATTTCCAAATAGTCCCCCTCCATGCAATTCTGCATGGCACCCCAGATTGCTCTTACATCTAATTGTAAAGTGGTTTGCTAGAACCAAAGTAGGAAAACAAGGTCCACCCAACAAGAAAGTACCCTCCATATGATAAGCTTAGAGAAGAAATCCTGGGGCCTATTTTTGACTGAATGGGCTGGAAAAGACAATAAATGGAAACTGAACTATTTGCTGTTGGGTAAGGACAAAAGAGTTTCCAGTGATGTAGCCCAGTTTTGTGTTTTAGTAAACAAATGCAGGAGAGCAGATGGACAGGAGACCCTTAATTCCTATAGAGCATAGGTGTCAAACTCGCGGCCCTCCAGATGTTATAGACTACAGTTCCCATCATCCCCTGCCAGCATCATGATGGGAACTGTAGTCCATGACATCTGGGAGGGCCGCGAGTTTGATACCTGTGCTATAGAGAAATGTTAAAATAAGTTTTACTTTATATTTTAACTTTCTGATCTCTTTGCTTAAAAATGATTTGGAATTTGGCTTTTTATGAATTGTTGTTTTACTGGTTGTTAACCATAAATAAATAAACTTGAACTTGAACAATGAGAAAGTGGGACTTTTGTTCTGAACACGGTTAGGCAGGAAAATATAGCTGAAAAATAACTCTTCAAAATCTCCTGCCTGAGAAGACTGAATGTGCCCTGGAAGATACGCTGCTGAAAACAGTTGAAGGTCAGCTAAAAGGGAAAGAGGGAGGAGATTAGGAAATTGATCAGCTCAACCTCCCTAAAGTGTATGGAATCCTGGAAAGGAGGTTTGGGCAAGTGCGTGTCTGCACATGCAGAGGCGTAGCTACAAGGGGGCCAGGTGGTTTTTTTTGCTTGCTACATTTATTTTTTCAGTTTCAGTTTAAGACATTAAGACTTCACTCACCTGTAGCCGATGTCATCCCAGCCTCGGACGACCTGGTGAAAGTGCTGCATGGAGCGCATGTCAGCAGCACACTCCGAGAAGGTTCGGCACGGCTTTCCAGGGGTGTGGGTGTGGTGAATGTATACAAAACCCAAGGGCAGCTGGAGCTGGGTCGGTGTTCCTATGTAGGGCTGGGCCTCCCACATACACCTCGGAATGATAGCAGGGCACTCTGCAAGAGGAAAACATACAAGTGTGGTGATGACTAGCACAGCAGGTGTAATGACTCACTGGGGAGGAGCCCAAGGGCTGCTGGTAGTCAGTTCTCAGGGCCAGCTCACATGGTTACGCTGCACATGAAAGTTACGTGGTCGCTGGGGTTCACAGGGGACCAGGTCTCCACCTTGTCAGAATCCTGGGCTTCCACCCTAACTTGCTCTCCTACACAGGGAGCAGAACAGACGTGGGGATCGTTTGCATCATCTTTTCCCAGACCTTTCACTTCTCTCTTTACACAAAGAAGAAGAAGAAGAAGAAGGGTAGTAGTAGTAGTAGTAGTAGTAGTAGTAGTAGTAGTAGTAGTAGTAGTAGTAGTAGTAGTAGTAGTTTGGATTTATATCCCCCCTTTCTCTCCTGTTGCCGACTCAAAGGGGCTTACAATCTCCTTGCCCTTCCCCCCTCACAACAAACACCCTGTGAGGTAGGTGGGGCTGAGAGAGCTCCGAAAAGCTGTGACTAGCCCAAGGTCACCCAGCTGGCGTGTGTAGGAGTGCACAGGCTAATCTGAATTCCCCAGATAAGCCTGCACAGCTCAAGCGGCAGAGCGGGGAATCAAACCCGGTTCCTCCAGATTAGAACGCACCTGCTCTTAACCACTACGCCACTGCTGCTCCTACCACAATGCCGCTGATGCTCCATTGGTGAATTCTGCACAGGGCAAATATAACCGATATAGAATACAAATTGGGTTTTTTGTGCCGGGGGTGGTGGTGGTGGGGGGCTTGGCACAGGTCCCATCCCCAAAACAAGTCTGCTCCATTTTATTTCCTTCAACCCGGGATTTTCAAAAATCGCTGAATCAGTGATCCTGTTGCAAAATCCTGAGTTGGAGCCCCTCCTGTCCAAACAGCCAGGCAGGAGGCGCTTTATTTCCCTCCCTTCCGCCATGCCGGCCACAGTCAGGGAGAATCCACCTGCCACAGGAATATGTTCATTGTTGCCCTGGCATTGCAGGGAAGACCCTTTTGCTTTTTAAATTGTGTGTGTGTGTGTTGCACATGCACAGCTCACAGGTGCAGCCAATTGTATTGTGGGATGATCAGCATGGCTGCAGGCAGTGGTGGGATCCAAAATTTTTAGTAACAGGTTCCCATGGTGGTAGGATTCAAACTGTGGCGTAACGCCAATGGGGCTGGGCGGGGCATGACGGGGGCGTGGCCGGGCGTTCTGGGGGCAGGGTATTCCTGGGCGGGGCTGTGGCAAGGACACAGCTGCTGCACCGGTCCTTGGGCAGGAAACGAATGCACGCAGGCGCAGGCTGCCATGCACGCCGGTGCACCTCCTGCTAGACTGCTTCAAGTTCTGCGCGCTACTGCTGAGAGGAGGGGCGTAACTAAGGCAAAAATCATGTGGCAAAATCACCAATTAGTAGCCCCCTCTCAGCACACAAATAATTAGTAACCTACTCTCGGGAACCTGTGAGAACCTGCTGGATCCCACCTCTGGCTGCAGGGACTCCTTTCTGTAAGCCCGCACAGCTACACATGTGGCAGGAAATTTTTTAATTTTAGATTTTAGAGCTGAGGTTAGAGATGGTTTGTTATTTATGTTTTTAACTGGTATTTTAATCGGATTGTGTTTTTACCAATTGTACACTGCCCACAGCCCTTCAGGGATGGGGCGGTATATTAAATTTGACTAATAAATGACAGACAGACAGACAGACAGACAGACAAGAGAATCATCTCCATGCGAAGGCGCGAAAGCAACCCGGATGCGCTCCAATCACTGCCTGGACGGCACACATGTAAACAGGAAAAAGGAGAACGGGTTCCTTTATAATGACTGCAACCCATTATACATTTGCTGTGCAGAATTGACCAATGTCTTCCCTCTTGCATTAATTTGTCCACATCTTACTTGATTTGGAGCCAGAGTCCAGTGGGGACAGGTGCTCTGCTCCCTTGTGATTGCCCAGTTGCAGCTGCATCACCTGAGTCTTTGCTAATTATTAATTACTCATTGGTGGGGGAGATACAGAGAACTGTAGCCAAAAGTGAAAACTACACCTAGGGCTTTCTTGTTCGAAGACTGTACATTTAAACACACCCTGCAACCAAATGAGTTTTTACTCTACACTGTTGCCAGAAATAAAAACTGTAAATAAATAAACCTCAGCCCTTCGATGCAAGTTCTTGGGCTTAATTAAAAAGGCAAAGGACTGTGTCATGCCCCCACAGAGGCTTTTGTTATTTCCCCTTTAAGATGCAGTTTCCCCATAGTTAGCATGGTTTTACTTTATTGTTAAGTCTTCAATGGGAGGGTATTTTAATTAGCCCCTGTCTTTTTAAGACATTTCCCAGTAGGCAGTTTCCTTTCTTTACCTAGCAATCCCCTGTTTTAGTTTTAGTCAGTCAGTCACAGTGAGGTGCTAAGGGTAGTTGGAAACCGGGATATTCGTGACGTCCATATCATTATATGGTGGTCCAAAGAGAACAAGTCAAGTTTAGCAGCAGTTAGAATGTGATAAAGACCGAAAGAGCTGAAAGGAAGCAAGACACAGTGGACTTTCCTAAAGCAACCAAGAGAAGACACAGTCTACAGCTTCAAACCTGCTCAAGACAAGCAAGAACTCTGATTAGATAGACCCAAGGGAGGAATTAGGGTCTTGTTTCTCTCCAGTAATAAACCTATTATAAGAACTGTTGAACCTGGCTTGTGTCTCCCCCATTCTGTCTTAGAAAAGTACAGGGCACCTCTAACAGATTCACTTGGGGGGCAGAACAGACTGAAAGATGGACATTTCAGACAAATACCCAGTGACACTACTAATTAGACCAGGGGTGTCCAACTCTGGCAGTTCAGATGTCCATGGACTACAATTCCCATCAGCCCCTGCTGGCAAGGCAAATTGGCCATGCCAACAGGGGCTGATGGGAATTATAGTCCATGAACATCTGAACTGCCAGAGTTGGACACCTCTGAATTAGATATTGCAAATCAGAGAAGTTCTGATGGTCGCTCACTTCATTCTTCAGAAACTTCCTGCAGAATCTCTGGGATGGATTCTTCTCCAGGATGCAGCAGCCCAGCAATCCCCCCACGTAGGTAAGGGCAACCCAAGGTCACATACCTACATATAATGCCATGAATTCTTCTACTGCCTGGCTGACCAGGGAGGTGAGTTCTCTGTTCCTGATGCCTTCAAGGTGGAGAGGGCCGTCGGGCAGGTGCTGCAGCCAGCAAAGAGAGCTCTCCAACTGTTCTCCTAGCTTTTCCTTGCTCACCAGGGCAGCAAAGTTTCGTCGGCGGAAGTTGCCTCGTGCACGATTTTCCCTTTCCAGACCCTCTCTAGCGTAGTATTCGCGAAGTAGGGTGCTGATATTGGAGGGTAAACTGGCATTCTCTGCCAGGTAAGCACCCAGCACCACCCCATCCATTGCACCATTAATAAGAGCATCAGGCATAGGTGAGGGAGGGCCTAACAAGGTGAACGTATGAGGAGTGGAGGTGCTATCCCAGCAGCCATTTGGACCCAGCAATGCTTGGCTCTGTCCCACGTGGAAGAGAGAAACGGCCATGGCCAAGCTCTCGGCAAAAGTGGCAAGGAGGGGGTCTAGAGTTGGGCATGGCTCTAGATTAGTACTGTTCAAAGGGTCTGTGAGCCAAGGAGCGGCAGGTGCGGCTACCTCATGCCTCTTCCCGAGTCCACCAATTATGCCACCCAGCAGAGGGCTGAGTGCCACAGTGGTCCCGTCAGGAGTCAGCACGACCCCATATTCTGTCCAGGAGCCGTCAGTCTTATGGTTCACCAGGCGTTTGAGGAAAGATCTCTGTTTCGCACTCAGGTAAGTCACATTTGAGGACGCGGAAGTCACCGGCGCCGGGGAAAGCTGGCAAAACTCTCGCTTGCAATCCAGTTCTCGGAAGAGCTCCCTCACGGGCAAATCTGGGGCCCCACCAAGATGGGATTCCATGTCTTCCAGAATGGCAATCACAGAGTCCATGTGGAATGGTAATTCATCTGAAAAAGAGGAAGAGCAAAGTAAGAGCTCTAGCAAGCACCCCGTAGGATACACTTTGCAAGAGTGCGCAGGTTATTAACGCTTTAGCCCAGTGATGGCGAACCTATGGCACGGGTGCCAGAGGTGGCACTCAGAGCCTTCTCTGTGGGCATGCGTGCACAGAGTTCATCATGTGGGGCCCCCCGGAAAATCACCCCCCCCCACACACACACACATCTAGGCTGGCCTGGGCCGCTGGGCATGATGTGTAGGTAACCCTGTTAGGTGCGGTAAACCCCACTAATTTTCATGGGAAGAACTAAAGCGCAATCCTTTACCTGGGAGTAAGCTCAGTTGCTGGCAATGGGGCTTGCTTCTAAACCTTCCTAGGGTCATGATTAACCCATTCAAAGCATTGCACGGTTGCTTCAAAGCAAAGCCTCCGACTACCAAAAAGCTAACTCCTGAGTAATGCGTGCCTTGGAGCCAACTGTTTTTTTTCTAAACCAAAACCTCAGTATTCAGGTTAAATTGCTGTGTTGGCACTTTGCGATAAATAAGTGGGTTTCCGGTTGCAGTTTGGGCACTCGGTCTCGAAAAGGTTCGCCATCACTGCTTTAGCCTAATGCACAGTTGAGATTGTTGTCTACCCACAAGTCCGGGCTTTCTGGCGCATCGTGCAGAAGCCTCATTTGGAATGCATTCAATTTTAATCCTGCATGGTCAGGAGGTTGATGCTGATCCCAGTTCTGGTACAGAAACAAATTATTTTGCTCCTGTGAAACTTTCCTACAAACACACAAAACCTTTATTAGGCATTGAGAGCATAAAAGACAGAAAAGAAGCATTTGCAGGTCAGATTATTCTATGTGTGGAGAGCCAGTACAGAATAAATTATTCTAAAATATCTGATAGAAACTTAGGCCCCTTCCACACATGCAAAATAATGCATTTTCAAACCACTTTCACAACAGTTTGCAAGTGGATTTTGCCATTCCGCACAGCTTCAAAGAGCACTGAAAGCAGTTTGAAAGTGCATTATTCTGCATGTGCGGAATGAACCTTGGCTACAGAGGTTACAATCAAAGGAGAAGAGCCCTACGGGGATGGGGCGGTATAATAAATCGAAAAAATAAATAAATAAATAAATAAAATAAGAGTTGTTTAATAAGAATATAACCTTCCCAGCTGCTGCATATTCATTAAACTTTACAGGGAACAAAGCAAAGAGCCTGCTCCTGGGCCCCTCACGTTTGGAGCAGTAGAACCATATGTGTTCCATAGATTGAATCTCGGAAATGCAGTGAGGACATTTTTGATCTTGTGGGGCAATCTTAGTAAACCTCCCTTGTAATATAGCGGAGGGGAAGAAGTTGCAATGTGCTCTAATAAATACCCACCTTTGTTTGGGCTCTAAGATGTGAAACTTTCATTTGGTCGAAAATGTGTGCGTGGAAGCTGCAGCTCAGACGGACCTCTCTGCTCTAGTGTAGTCGACCCACGTGGTCAGCGCAAGAACGAGACGAGACGCGGAGATAACATCTGGTGGAGATCGCCAGCAGCGGGAGCGCGGAGGTCCGTGTTCCTAGCGAGTCTCCCGCGTGCTGGTTCCTGGCACCTTTTATTGTGATTCTATCGGGGGCGTGTAGAAGGGAGGAACGGAGGGAGTTCCGGGAGAGCGGGAGGTCGGGAGATCATCATGTGATGCATGATCTCACCTGGCTACGCGCGAGAGGAGCGTAAGCTGCCTGGAGCTCTAATCCTCACCTGGGGCGTTTAAGACCATTGTCCCTAAGCTCTCGATGACTGAGCCAGACATTGGTGCTCCAATGCGCACCACGTGACTCACTTAGGGGATGAGGTGAGGGGTGCGGAATGCGAAACCAGAAGGCCGTAGGAGCGTAGGTGTTCCAGCGCTCGACCACGGTGCTGCTGGGTCAGCGGTGCATTACTACACTCTAGTCTCAGGCTCATTCCGCACATGCAGAATAATGCACTTTCAAACTGCTTTCAGTGCTCTTTGAAGCTGTGCTGAATGGCAAAATCCACTTGCAAACAGTTGTGAAAGTGGTTTGAAAACGCATTATTTTGCGTGTGTGGAAGGGGCCTCAGATTCTTTAAATAAAAAGGCTAAAGGAGCAGCAGGTCCTTGTAAGTGAACTTTTAGGCATCACGGGGCCATTTTTCAGAACTTGTATTCTAACACTGGGTTTTTCTGATTTGCTTTTCATTGGTAACAAATCAGTCTGTAGAATTTCAGCTGACAAAACCTAAAAAGGCATACATAAAACAAACGTAGAACTTCTTATAAAAGATAGGTATCTTCTCCAATCTGTCTAATATTCGGCATGGTAGGATACCTATTGTTGTATTATTTTGCTTTTAACTTGCTAAACAGATCTTTTTTTATTGCAATTTTATATTAGATTGTATTTTTACATTGATGTGTAGGGGTATTTACTGTCATTTGCTCTGGCTATTTCTTTTTAAAAAAATCTGAAGTGATTTGAATCCCTCGAAGTCAACCGTCAAGTTATGTGGACTATTTCCTTGCTACTGAACTATACTTGAGACTGCAGAATGTGTCTGTGTAAATCCTGATATATCTATGCCTATTAAAGGTTAATAAAGATAAAGATAAAGACCTAAAAAGGTAAAGGAAACAGGGATGCTTTCTTTGAAAAGTATTATATTTTCAGTTTTGTCAGAAAATGGAAATAGTGCACATTTCAAATGATGAACTCCAGGAAGGGTGGTTTCCTCATCTATGACTCATCAGATGACTGTGACCCATCAGGAAATTAAGCTACTTAGATTCAAACTCCTGTATTACCACTGATGTTAATGGGATGACACCAGGTCACAACCCCTGTTAATCTTTCACAACTTTAACATTCATCCCACCCAGCTGTAGCCAGAGAGGTAACAAGGAGGAATTGAAAAGAGAGCAGATCGTTAAACTATTTCTCCCAGTGTATTGTCGAAGGCTTTCACGGCTGGACTCAAATGGTTGTTGTGGGTTTTTTGGGCTGTGTGGCCAAGGTCTGGTAGAGCTTGTTCCTAACGTTTTGCCTGTATCTGTGGCTGGCATCATCATCATCATCATCAACATCAACAACAACAACAACCATAATAATAATAATAATAATAATTTATCAGTAGGACGCCATCGGTATATCTGATATTAGGACGCTGCATTTTAATGTGGTTGATTTTAACATATAAAGCCACTATTTAATGATTATTTAAATCTTGATATTATGGATTTTATTTGTGCTCTATCTGTTTTGTTCACCGTTTTGTTCATTGTTTTGTTCACTGCCCTGAGCCCTCCGGGGGAGGGCGGTTTATAAATATAAATATAAATAATAATAATAATATAAATATAAATAATAATATAAATATAAATATAAATATAAATATTGATGATGATGATGATGATGATGATGATGATGATAATAATAATAATAATAATAATAATAATAATAATAATAATAATAATAATAATAATAATAATAATAATAATAATGCTTGATAGACCGCCCAACCCCTGAAGGGCTCTGGGCGGTGTACAATGAGACATAAAACAAATACAGTAAATACAATAGCAATAAAATATTAAAATTCATTAAAATGTAACACACTTCTCTCTGTGATACACCTCTGAGGATGCCAGCCACAGATGCAGGCAAAACATTAGGAACAAGATCTACCAGACCATGACCACACAGCCCAGAAAGCCCACAACAAGCAGTATTTCTCCCAGACTCCAGAAATACAAAAAAAGAGGACCCTTCTCTTTCTGTCCACCTTTCCTATTGGCTGAAACAGTCTGAATACCTCACTGGGAGCAATAGAAGCATCGAAAGGACACCTGCTCTACAAAACCAGGACTTCCTGAGAGGGAGGAAGAGAGGGAAGGAAGGAAGGATGCCGAACTCTCCGAAGAGCCCTCACGAGACACCCTGTCGTGATTGTGCAATGGCTCAGCCAGCACAGAAACTGGATCCTGCGGCTGCGGCTCCTCCAGCGGAACCCGATACCATCTCACCTACCTGTGTCCCTCTCGAACCCGCTCTCCGAGGATGCTGGCCCCACAGGTGCGCTGATACCATCATCTTGCCGGGCGCGGGGGAACGGAGGTTGCACGTTACCTGCTGCTATGGCTTTCGTCTGCCAAGAGGCGCAGAGAAGCACCGGCAGGAGTGCCAGCCCGATCGGGAACATCTCGTTTGTCCTCCAGGCGAAACGCCACCTCGGGTGGTCAGTCACGCAACGGAGCCCGCCGGCGGCTGTGCAAGAGAAGAACCAGGGACGGGGGTTGGGCTTATACGTGGCTGGGGGGAGGGGAGCCGATCCCGCAACCCTTGAGCCGAGCCCCGCATTTCAGGAGAGAGGGAAGGCAGCACCTCTCGGCAGCAGCCTGAGAACCTAGCATGTGGGCAGGACACTTTTATCCTGCCCCTTGGCGGCTATGTAGATGCGAGGACTTTCCAGGAGCTCGCAGATAATGAGTCATTGCCAGTGCTTGTGACTACTGCTTGCAAGGTGTTTTCTTTCTTTTTCTTTTTTGGTACCCCTTGATCTATTTGGAGTCGGGTTCATTTTCCAGGGTTTCATGGAAAAACAGCCCCTCCGTCTTCCGTCCCTTCCTGTACAATCTCTTCTGTGGGGATAGTCTAGTGCAGTGGTGGCGAACCTATGGCATGGGTGCCAGAGGTGGCACTCAGAGCCCTCTCTGTGGGCACGCGCAAACAGAGCCCCCCCCCCCCACACATCTAGGCTGGCCTGGGCCGCTGGGCTCGATTATTAGCATTAAACCTAAGACCTAGTTTTGGGGAAGCAGTGTAGGTAACCCTGTTAAGCGCTGCTAAACCCCACTGATTTTCATGCGAAGAACTGAAGCTCGATCCTTTACCTGGGAGTAAGCTCGGTTGCTGACAATGGGGCTTGCTTCTGAGTAAACCCTCCTAGTGTCGTGATTCACTCGTTGAAAGAGTTGCACAGTTGCTTCAAAGCAACGACTACCACCAAGCTTACTCCCGAGTAATGCACGCCTCAGAGCCACCTGTTTTTTCTAAACTAAAACCTCAGTATTCAGGTGAAATTGCCGTGTTGGCACTTTGCAATAAATAAGTGGTTTTTGGGTTGCAATTTGGGCACTCGGTCTCGAAAAGGTTCGCCATCACTGGTCTAGTGAGTATTGGGGGGGGGGGCGTGTTTGTTGGAGAGGAGACCAAGTGACACCCGCCCCCCCCCCCCGCAAGGTGTACCCAGATTGGATTCTGTCATTCAAGCCCTGCGTTCGGATTGGCCTCCTTTGAACCCCGTTCCTCTTATTTGTGAAAGGATGAGCGCTGATCCTCCCTACAGGTAGCTGTTTGAAAAAGCAAAAGGCATGTAGGGTCACATCAGCCAAGCTTACCTGACAGGTTTGTTGTGAGGATAAAAGGGAGGAGAGGAAAATGGCGTTAGCTGCTCTGGGTCCCCGCTGGGGAGAAAGATAAATACACGAAGTAAATACTCTTTCTACCACTATAGTGCCTACTGATTTCAAAAAATGTTTTTTTAATGTAAATGTTTTTTTAAAAATGTAAATGAACTGAAAACCCCACCCGCAATACAGAGTAGTCAATCACATCTTTGCATAGCAAGTTCCACCCAAACACTTACTGACTGGTACCCCACCCTGGACATGGACAATATATACCCCCCTAAACAGTCCCTTCTCACAGGACACAGTGTGTAACAGACTTCTCTCTGTGATACACCTCTGAAGATGCCGGCCACAGATGCAGGCGAAAGGTTAGGAACAAGATCTACCAGAACACGGCCACACAGCCCGGAAAACCCACCACAACCAATTTTTTAAAAAAGTTTTGACAAGTCATCTTTCTTTTCCACACTGTGGTGAATTTCCATGTAGGTCTCACTGCTGCTGCTAATGCAGAAGCCTCAGCAGTGGCATCATACAGTGCCGCACACAATCTGTATATGTGGTTCATTTGCTGCAACTGAGGGGCTGAGGGGAGGGGGCACCTATATTGTGGAACTTCTGTGGGTCTTTTGTCCAAGTGTTGCCGACCACTTAGGAATAACACATCAAACACTCTTCATATTTCTGTTAACCTGAAGAGTTCTGCAGATAGAACTTGGCAGGCACATCCAGCTTTACAAACAAAGCAAATAAATTAACATTATTTCCCTCCATTCTGTAAAATTTTAAAGTCCGTGGCAAAGTTGCTGATAACAATCTTTGCTGTCTCATGCTAGTTTTTATAGCGTTGCCCCAATTTGCCCTGCAGCTTGTTTACAGGGCAAAGGAAAGTCCAAGGTGCAGGAGGAGGAAGAATCACAGAACTGTATGTGATAGG